>NC_056680.1:152282491-152607491 GCF_018350215.1 Panthera leo | reverse complement strand
AGCAATAAGATTCCCTTGACATTTCATTAAGCAGAGAGTTAATGTGTTAAGTTATAGCACAGAAAACCTAATTCAGGACCCCACGAACGATCAGAAATCACCGAGAACCCGGTTTTTTCTTCCCATTAGGGAGTTCATTCACACAGATGAACCGTGCATTTTGTATCTGATTATATTTCACCCTTTGCTTCGGTTGGTAGGAAGCTTGAAGGTGAACTTCTGGCCCATCTTTCGTAACTCTGGTAGGTACTTTTGTGTTCGAACCTTTACTCTGGGCTTCTTTTACTCTTAAGTGCCTTCTATTTGTATTTTGTCACATGTATTTTGGTAACTTATCCCAATCTTTTCTGGGACACAGTGGGGTAAGGAAGTGACCAAATAAATACACGAATTCACGAATGAATGTACGAAAACGAGGATGCATAAAATGTATGCACAGTTCATGCAGTGGGGTCACCGAGTTCATGCCCTAGATCCGAGCTCCGTACAGTGTGTGGCCCCGAGAGGCGCGGCCTGAGCGGTGGGCCTGCCGCGGCTGCTGCCTCCCTTCCCTTTCCCCCAACCGCCGACACGGTCCCTAGTTGAACGTGGCATCTAGATTGCATTTAAAGGGTGTCTGATGCAACAGAAAGCACGAATTTGACCGTGTAGCACACACTCCATACGCACCCAGAGGCTGGTTGTGTTCATCTAGTGTTTCGTTGTCCTGCCTCACGTTCTTCACGTGTCCAGAGTGAAGGTAGGTGACAGGCACGGATTCTCTGACAGCGTCTCTAAACAGGCAGAGTACCGTTTGAACATTACCATCAAAAACCTACCGACCTCAGAAGTATTTTACAGGATGAAGGAGAGACACGACTATTTATCCGAGTCAAATGGAGAGAGTCCTAGGTACAGGAACTAATAAACTGCGAATTCAGTTTTATCACTAGGAAGCAGGCATAACTACTGAGAGAGAGCACTGCCCACTCGCTCTCGACTTTCTGAGTGTGCCAAGCCTTAAGGGAGGGCCGTCCCCCGGCTTCCACGTCCTGGGACGTACGCTGCACGTCTGCACACACGGGAAGCCTGAGCACCGTGCTGGCTGCTGGGTTTCAGGACCCATCCCCACTGCTTCTCCCAAGTGAGGCAGGAGGTGTCCATTTGCAAGGGATACAAGCGTTCCCATTGCCTCGTTTCCTCTCACACTTTGCTCCTACTGACACCAAAAATCACACGCTATTGTGTTCGGTGCTACATACTTCTGTTAGCCTGGGTTCCGTAAGGGTCAGGACGCCACACTGTTTATCCTTGCCTCCCCAGCCCCGAGTATATGCTCGGCACACAATAAAATAAAAATTAGATGGGAACCAGAATTCTATGAGGTCAGGTCTCACAGGTCCTTTGCTCTACCAGCTACGATATGTTTAATTCTCAGTAAACAAGTACTTGAGAGCTTTCTGAGTGTGAAGTGTCGGCCTGTGCACTGGCCGTAACACTTCTGCCATGAGCTGTGATTCAGCAGAGCCAAACCTAAAACGACTAAGCACGAACCACAGCGTTGGTGGACAGGGATTCTTAAAAATATGTACCTTCTTTTCTCGTAAAGAGTTAGCTGTGACGCCCCAAACTGTGTTTTTCCCCTCCGCTCTGGGGTCAGGAAAGGAGGGAAGGCACAGGACATACCCAGGACCTGCATTCGCTACACTCGACAGACCACCATAGTAAGACCAAATAACAAACTTTAATTTGAATATATTACAGTAGAATATCATCATTCTTTTGAAGTACAAAAATAGTTAAAAATGTTTTCCATTTGCAAGTGATATTTGCTACCAACTAGAAAAGGTGCATCGACGCTCTGAACTGTACCCATGACACCACATTCCTAAGCCTGCACCTTCTTCTCTCCTGTATCATCAATCACATGTAAGAAAAGCAGCCATGCAACAGGACTCTGCAATCTTGAGACCCCGCCAAGACATTCCAGAAGGATCCTTAATAACAATTGGATGGTATCTCTCTAAAACTAGCCTTTATGCTTTTTTGGCTCAATTCTATAGATTAAAAACTTTTTTAAAAAACTAGTTTAAAATTCCAGGAATTGCTATTTTTGGAGTATCAGCTTTCCCCCCAAAACAGGAAAATGACAGGGACGAGCTAGAGCGTTAAATTCAACAAAAGCTCATTTAGAAGTAAATCACCACCAGTGGAAAAGCTTACCGAGTACAGGAGATCTGACGATAATGGAAATTAACCGGAAGACAAATTCCATTGCCAAAAGCCATTGAGGAGTTCCGTCTTTTCCCACTATTATGTTGCCTCATGTTTCAAGTGAGCTTAAGTAAGAATCACAAGGTAATTCTAAAAATCATATTGGGTTCTGCCCAGATCTGATCCACCTTAGATGCTGAGAACCAACTACTGAAAAAGGACGAACGACAACATGAGAACACAGAAGCTTTGGCATATGAAAAATGATAAAATTTTGTTTTTTAAAATGCAGTTATTCGGGCCACTTTAGTTTGACTTGTGCTCCGAACTGATTAGATCTGGGTCTAAGATCATAGACAGGAACTGAAAGAACCCCTTGCAAGTGTCCGGATGGCCAAGGCTACCTGCAGTCGCTGGTCTTCTCCTGCCGCGTTCCCGGCTCCATTTTCTAGGACTCCCTCAGCCACCGCCGTGCTGGGGGGTGCGGGGGACAACGGGCGCAGTGCCTATGGGACTTCTCTAAGCTGTCTGCAGTGCTTCAAGGAGTTAGGACGCTCTTTCAGTTCTCATGCGGGGAGGGGTGGCTCTGCACTTTCTACACCTGTAACGCTGGGTGCCTTAAGCTAACAGAAACAAAATACATGGTGTAGAAACAAAGGTAATCTGCTACATCAAAACATGTATGTGTATTTTCTGAAAATCAGTTGTGAGTCTAAAAGTACTCAGTGATAGGTTTACGTTGCAAGAGCTCAGAAACCCGGGGCTGGAATAGTACTTAGGACAGAGTCCAGCTATTAGGAAGTCCCTCAAAGGGCTCTGCACAACCCGTGTTTATTATCATTATATTAATAAATGGCCCCACTGCATACATATAGCCTTTGTAGCCCTACATTCAAAACTGATGTCTATTCAGCAAAACATATGAAAAAGATCCTTAACCTGTTTTGTTCCCTAAAATATAATGGAGCAGTGACTAATGAGATTTGCATACTATTTCCTGAATACCTTTAAATGTACCATACAGATTTTTTTCATAGTATGCACCTTTTAAACAGCTGTAATACTCCTGTTTCTTTGATGATAAATAACATGTTATTTATCATCAAAACTACTGAAAGAGTAATCCCCAAAGTCCATTATCTATTAATGACTGGACAGTTTGATAAAGGATCTTACTGCCACTCTTAGAATCATGTTGCTATTTCTAACCTCTGCTCTCCTAAGACTCAGAAATGCATTACAAAATTCTTTATGGAATGCCCCAGCGACATGGGATGATGTACAGATGACTAAAATGAAGAGGACAGAATGACGGTGGCTCTTGGGCATTAAAGGCATTTGTTATTGGAGTGATGGGAAAATGCCATGGAATGCTAACATTAAAAAAAAATAATGCCATTCTCCTTAAAGTCAGTTATTACATAAGAGTTCTCTGAGTATTTTTGGAAGAAAGGCACCAGACAAATCCAAAGTCTTATTGCTAGTCGGATCACACAGGGGCCGGAGCACAGACTATGGTGCTTAGTTCAGCCAGGAGGCTAGGTCTAAGCGAGTCAAGTCACTGATCTTGAGGCTCAAAGAGCAAGGAAGGAAATGTCAAAAAATAGAGCCCTGCATCTTACATTAAACTTGAGGAATTCTCCTCAATTTCCAATTTTACAGCAAAGCGGTGACCAGTTCCCCAGGACTCTGGAGCTATTTTAGATAGGCACTCTGTTTTCTTTGGCCCATTTCTTCATGATCCGGATGATGTACTCCACTTGGGTGTTCCCTGTGCTTCTCAGTAAATGGAGTACTTCTCGAAGAGTCTCTCTGGGGGAAAGATTTGAAGGGACAAAGAGTTTCAATAAGCATGTAAATTAACAGATCTAATCAACTCATACTTGTTCTTCGCTCCTTCCAGTAAGGCATTTTTGGTAACAGACTATTTCACTGTGTATTCACAAACCAGTTATGGACTTCCAAGCCTTCTATTTGTTTTTAATGTCTATTTATTCATTTTGGGGGGAGAGAAAATGAGAGAGAGAGAGAGAGAGAGAGAGAGAATGAATGTGTGCGAGCAGGGGAGGGGCAGAGAGAAAGGAGAGAGAGAATCCCAAGCAGGCTCTGCACTGTCAGCATAGAAGCCCAACATGGGGCTCGATCCCACAAACCATGAGATCATGACCTGAGCCAAAATCAAGAGCTAGACGCTTACCTGACTGAGCCACCCAGGCGACCCCAAGCCTTCTATTTTTATGGTAGAATACTAAAATGGAAATTCTATGAAATCCTTTTCACCAACCCAAGTTTTCCTGTTTACTTATACTATCCATACACAGGCTATTAATCTTTCTGGCCTAACATGATGTAAGTATTCCTATTTCTATGCCTATTCTGCATGACCAAGTAGAACGAGGGTTGGGTTCAAAGAATTAGGTTCACATTCTAGCTCCATACTAACAAGTTGCTTCTCTGAGTCCAAGACCTCTCTCTCTCTCTCTTTTTTAAGACTTTATTTTATTTATTTTAATTCAAGTTAGTTAAAATACAGTGTAGTCTTGGCTTCAGGAGTAGAACCCAGTGATTCATCTCTTACACATGACACCAGTGCTCATCCCAAAGATTTTATTTTTAACGTTTGTTTATCTAATTTTGTTAATGTTTTATTCTTGAGAGAGAGACAGAGAGCGCAAGCAGGGGAAGAGCAGAGAGAGAGGGAGACACAGAATCCAAAGCAGGCTCCAGGCTCTGAGCTGTCAGCACAGAGCCCGATGCGGGGCTCGAATTCACAAACTGAGAGATCATGACCTGAGCTGAAGTAAGCCACTTAACCCACTGAGCCACCCGGGCGCCCCAATGTTTATTTATTTTTGAGAGAGACAGCGAGAGAGCATGAACAGGGAGGGGCAGAGAGAGAGGGAGACAGAGGATCTGAAATAGGTTCTGTGCTGACAGCTGACAGCAATGCAGGGCTCAAACTCATGAGACAGGAGATCGTGACGTGAGCTGAAGTTAGAAGCTTAACTGACTGAGCCACCCAGGTGCCCCCAAGTTCTCTTTTGTTTGAGGTGGTAATCACCTTAAACTGGGTGTCACCACCATATTTGTAAAATTTTATAAAGCCAGAGTAATGGATGATTTCTTCAAGAAAATTAATATATTAGGGTCGCCTTGGTGGCTCAGTCGGTTAAGTGTCCAACTCTTGCTTTTGACTCAGGTCATCATCTCGCAGTTCATGGGATTGAGCCCCATGTCAGGCTCTGCACTGACAGCACAGAGCCAGCTTGGGATCCTCTCTTTCCCTCTCTCTCTGCCCCTCCCCCTCATGCTCTCTTCCTCTCTCTCAAAATAAATAAATAAACTTTAAAAAAAATTTTTAAAGAAAATTAATATATTAATAAATATGGAAGGGAAGAAAATTCAGGGCCAAGATTTGGCAAATACCCAGTGTTTATGTTTCAAGTAATTTAATTTTCATTAAAATTAAAACTCATGTTTTATGTAATGCATACTAAAACTTCCCTGTTACCTTATCAAATGTATAGGTGACTCTGCCTATGGATCCTCTTCCCTAAGATTTCACTCATATTTTCTATTTCTGTTTTTTATTTCAGGCATCTTCTTTCACCTAATCAAATTCTTTTTTCTTTTTAAGTTCATTTATTTATTTTGAGACAGAAAGGGAGGGGGGGCAGAGAGAGGAAGAGCCAGAATCTCAATCACATGGGCTTTGAACTCATGAACCGTGATATCATGACCTGAGCTGAGATCAAGAGTCCCATGCTTAATTGACTGAGCCACCCAGGCACCCCATCCTAATAAATTTCTTTAAACCAGTATTTAGGAATGGAATCAGATACAAGGAAGAAAGTAGTTTTTGATACATTATATACTTATAAAATAACCACATCTATTTATACACCAGTAACAAATACATTCCACAAAGTTATTTTTAGAAAACTGAATTTAGTTTTAAGTATTTTAATTTTTGTTATAAATGGAGCTGTATGTTACTTAATTTTATGTAATCTACTGTCTCAGTTATTTCCTGAAATATAGGGAAACAAAAAAAAAAATTATCAACCATACCCACTCCGTTCCTAAATCTTTGAAGCCCAAAGTAAGTGCACAAGAAAAAGCTAACAGACAAAGAAAAGAGTAGAAGAGATAGAAAGAGACTTTTTTAATGAAAATGACAATTCATTTGGAGCCAAATATATATCTTACTCTTACATTTGAAAGCTATAGTATACTCAATATCCCCAGTAAAAATGATTTGGAACATAAAAAAATTTCTGGAGAGAAAACATCAGATAGACATATAAAACATCTTAATCTTCTATTCATCATTATAAAACATCATTATCGTTTTGGGTTTTCAGAAGATGTAATACAAGAAAATAATTCTTTTCCCTTACAAACACCAAAAGAATAGAGGTAGTGTCTCTTTTGGATTACTTACTTGGGTTCTCGTCCAGCTAAGATCATCTGGAAAATACCCACACAGGCTCCCCTCTTGCCTTCCCAATATTCAGGGTTAGGATCCAGCCTCTCTAAGACATCAAAAGCTTTGGCTGAATAGTAGAACTGGCCCATCTGATTAAAAGAAAGTATTGTGATAATACTTGTAATCTAAAGATTGCACTGAATGAAATGAAATGTAAAGACAGCGTGAAACAGAACTATATAAAAAATGGTTAGTGATGACATTTTCAGCTAGCAAATTAGATAAATTTCAATTCCTTACTAAAACTAAAGAAGGAAAAATCACAATTTGAGTACATGGTTCAATTTATATCAGTTTTCAACAACGTAACATTTTTCCTACATATAGTCAAGTTATGCTGTAATCAACACACCTGTCATTTCTTCTAAGTATGCTGTACTCTTTTTTTCAAGCTTACTTATTTGAGAGACACAGAGATAGCAAAAGTGGGGGAGGGGCAGAGAGAGAGGGAGAGAGAGAGAATCCCAAGCAGGCTCCGCGCTGTCAGGTTTCCTCAACACATTCTGTAGGTGACTACTATCATTCATTTTATGTTAATTTGATCATGTTCAACCCAAGAGAACATGACTTTTCCTGACCTTGTTCCTAAATTCTTAAAATGCCGAGATGGATACTGACTACTACTCTAAACATCAAATCTTCTAAACACTTAATTCATTTTGACAGAACTCTTTCCCAAATATACTACACATTTCCTCTGCCATGTAGAGCATGCCAAATACTATTAAACTGTGCTTAGGTGAGTTTTCTTGACTGGCAGCCAAAAACATATAGCATTGCCATTTTGTTGAAGTCTTCAACTTGCTGGGCAATCCTCCTCGCTCAGTGTGGTTTAGTTACCTCTCCACTCCCATAAAGTGCTATTCTAAACCTTTGCTAATTTCCTTAAGATCTCTACTGCAGTCTTAGCATTTGTCTATCCTCCAAGGAAAACACAACCTTCCTCCCTTCAGCTCAAATTATGCTCGTACTCGCATTCATCCTTCCCTCGTTTCTGTACATTTCACAGAAAGAAGTGTTCTTATTCCTTTTCAAGGTTAGTCCTTCTTCCTATGTGCTCTTCAAAAAATTATTTTTGGAGAAATAACACAGATATAGAATGGTGCCTGAAACATTAATGTACAATTTAATGCATAAAACATGAACACAAGAGTAATCCCTGCTCAGGTCAAGAAACAAGACATTGACAGCTATTTAGCTCTGTGTCACTGCCAGACCACAGCCCTCTCCTTCCCTCCAGAAGCAACTGCTATGCCAACTCTTATGGTCATCAGTTCTTTGACTTTTTTTATACTTATGTATATACCTTTAGACAATACAATTAAACTTTTGTCTTTCAAGACTTTATCTTTATGAATATCATAAATATTCTTCTGTGTCTTGCCTATGTTAAGATGCATCTATATGGCTGGATATAGCTCTAGTCGGTTCATCTTTAAAAATTACTTATTTTGAAATAATTCTAGATTTATAGGATGTTTTGGAGATAGTACAAAGAGGTCCCACATACCTTTTTCTTTTCTTTTCTTAAAGATTTTATTTTTAAGTAATCTCTACACCCAACATAGGAATCAAACTCACACTCCCAAGATCAAAGAGACATGCTCTAGCAATTGAGCCAGCCAGGTACTCTAAAACTTCGGGGGTTTTTTTGGTTTGTTTTTTTTTGTTTTTTGGTCCCAGGTACCTTTCACCCAAATTCCCCAGTTACAGCTTACTATAGTGCAGTATTACAGTATCTAAAACCAGGAAATTGACATTGCTACAATGTGGGTGTATAGTTCTGTCATTTCATCAAATCTGTAGATTCACGTAACTATCAAGATACAGAACGATTCCATCATCACAAATCTGTCCTACCCTTTTATAGACATACACACTCCTCTCCCTGTTGATCATCCTTAACTCCCAGCAATCACTAATTTGTTCTACATCTCTATACTTTTCATTTCATGCATGTTATGTATATGAAATCAAGCAGTATGGGACTCTTTTGAGATTAGCTTTTTTCACTCAGCATAATGTCGTTCTTATTCCTTATTAATCCAAGTTATTTTGGCACAGTACAGGGAGTATAGTCAATGGTTCATAATAGCATTGTATGGTGGTAGATAGTAGCTACACTTGTGAGCACAGTATAACATGTAGAGTTGTTGAATCACTGTGTTGTACACCTGAAACTAATGTAACATTATGTGTCAACTATACTTCAATTAAAAAAAAAATCCAAGTTACTATGTATATCAGTAGTTGGTTCCTATTACATAACCTTGAAAAAGCAGGAGGCACCTCCACCCAAAGTTTGGTTTGGATGTTGAGAGTGATGATGCCATACACACACCAAGAGAGCATGGAAAGATTTCTTACTTAAATAATTGAGATCTCTGGGAGGAGTAGGGCAGGCCTCTTAAGAGAGAGCAAGAGAGAAAATCTCTTAAGAGATTTTTATTGTGGTTGGGGCTGGGGCTGGGATGAGGGTTCCTGAGCACCAGCAGGGGCTCATGTGGTCTGAATCACCTGGTGGCACCAGAGAAGGGAGTACCTAGCTTTTCTTATCATTTTGTCCAGATGTGGGGCACAAGGGGAAGAAGGAAGGGTGAAGCTTAAAAGGTGTCAGGAGTCAAACATCAAGAAAGGCAGTCAGGACTGTCATCACCATTCCTGTTTATTAATAAGCAGTAGTCCATGCCAAACCGGTTTGTTTAACCATTCACTACTGAAGCACATTTGGATTATTTCCAGTTTTTGGTTATTATAAATCAAGCTGCTATTGACATTGGGAATAGGTATTTGTATGGATACAGGTTTCATTTCTGAGATAAATGCCCAGGAGTGTGATTGCTGAGTCATATGGTAAGCATGTGTTTGTTAAACAAATTTCTTAATTCACAGTATATATTTTTTCTGTCCTTTTACTTTCAACCTACCTATATCACTATATTTGAAATGAGTTTCTTGTAAAAAGTACATAGTTGGGTCTTGGTTTCTTATCCACTCTGTCAACATCTCTCTTTTAATTGGTATATTTAGACCATTTACATTTAATGTGATTGACATGTTAGAAGACTTAATTCTGCCATTTTTTCCCCTATTTGCCCTTTCTATTTTTCCTGGACAAGGACATCTCATACATGTCTCTGTAGTTTGCAGCTGGAGAAAGACATGATTGTGCAATTAGCACAGAGGGAGGACAAAAAAGCCTGGGCTTAACCTCTCCAGTCTCCTCCTATACATATCTTTTTCTTGCTTTTTCTATATTGTAGTAAATCTTAGCCATGAGTTTAACTTTGAATCCTCTGAACCCTTCCAGTGACTCACCAAACTAGTGGGTGGTCATGGGACCACTGAGAAGTAGGTAAGACTGAACTGGTTTTTAAGGTCCTTCTCTTCTTTTTAAGGTCATTAACTCCATCTTCCTCTCATCTCCGTAGGGCCTTCTTCCATCAGAAATGCCCCCATTCTCTTGAATCTCTAACCTCCCTGTCCAACAGCTCCTCTGCCTAACGATACTTTAACTCCCTACTCTAAAAACGAACAAACAGGGGCGCCTGGGTGGCTCAGTCGGTTAAGCGTCCGACTTCAACTCAGGTCATGATCTTGCGGTCCGTGGGTTCGTGCCCCGCGTCAGGCTCTAGGCTGATGGCTCAGAGCCTGGAGCCTGCTTCTGATTCTGTGTCTCCCTCTCTCTCTGCCCCTCCCCCGTTCATGCTCTGTCTCTCTCTGTCTCAAAAATAAATAAACGTTAAAAAATAAAAAATAAACAAACAAACAAAAACAACCTCTCCCTCCACCTGCAAAAATACTCCCCGCCCCACGTCCTTAACCATGGTTTTCCTTTTAAGTTAGCGTCATGTTTCCCCCCCTTATCCTCAGCATCCATTTCTTTGTGGTCTACGCTCACTGTGTCGGCTTTCTAATCTCATTCTCTTCTCTACCCACTATTGTTTTCTCAAGTCTCATGCAGTTCCAACAGGTTGCAGATTTGTCATGCTCCTCCCTAGGCTTTCAATAAAACTGAAACAAGAAAAAGAGGAATGAAAAGCCCTCCCCCCCCCCCCCGCCCCCGGTTCTTTTCTTTCCTTTATATCCATCAGCATCCTCTGTCTCTTACACTGATTCTTCTATTTCTATGCCTTAAACACTGGTGTCCGTGTGGTTCCTCACCCCATTGGCTGGTTAACCTCACTGTCGCCCACACTCTCCTGCTACTGCTGCCGCCGCCACCACCACCACCACCGCCGCCAACTACTGTTAACTTCTACAACTGTATCTCTAATCCCGACCTCTTACAGGAACACCTGAGCTCCAGGCTCGCCATAATAATTTCCCACAGGTAACATCTCTAGCTGGAGCCCCAAACACACTTCAGATTTAACACATCTACAACTGAACTAAATTCCCGTCTGAATGTTTTCTTTCCCTCTGGTTCCCCTAACTCGCTTAATGTCATTGCCATCTACTAAGTCATGTTAAACATTTTCAAGTTTCCTATGTTTTACAACCTTTTCCATTGGTAGTGACTCACTTTATTTTTGTAATGATTCACTTTGAAATGAGCTGTTATTCATTTAACACTAGTCTAGTGTTACCTAAATATTCCCCAATAGGAACCTCCAGAATGTGAGGTTAATTTGTTAAAAAACTTCTAATCTATAGGATAAGGCCCCAAAGTCCTCCCTCCTTCTCCCTGCCTTTCCAGCTCCCCCCCCCCCCCCCCCCACACACACACACACACATAGCTAGTCTTTTATGAAACCTGATTGCTTCTTATTCTCTTTTCTGGTTCCTTTGTCTCTCCAGTCCACTATTTGCCCCTAAGTATTCCCTAAGGTTTGGTTTGTAACTCTCTACTCTTCTCACTTTACTTCCTTACCTAGGTAATCCTGTTTATCAGGGCTTCGATTACTATTGAAATGGTGCTGATTTCTCCAAATCTACGTCTCTAGATTTCAGAGGACATTTTTCCTGATCTTCAGAATTAAGTTTCCAACTCCCACATGATTATCTCTACCTGGATGATATCTAAAGATTCAGAGTCTTTAGAAATCTGAAACAACCTCTCTAAATCATTGTTTCATATACATTTCATATTTCACTTATATGCATACATATTTGATATGTATATAAAATCGTGAAATGCTGTCTATCTCTGAATTCATATGTTCATAAAAGGGATGACATTTCTTTTTTTTTTAACATTTTATTTTTAAGTCTTCTCTACACCCAATGTGGGGCTTGAACTCACAACCCTGAGATCAAGAGTTGCATGCTCCTCTGACTGAGCCAGCCAGGAGCCCCAGGGATGACATTTCTGACATGGCCATTTAATCTCTAGGACACCCTGCCCTAATATTTGGCCAGTGTAGCACTGTGTGACTGACCTTCAGTCTTCCCTTTAGGTGTCACTGGGACTCACCTTGTAGCAGTCATTAGCAATGAGCTGCAAGAGGCTAAAGGACTCGCCAGAAGTTTCCATCTTGAGATACAGTTCCCAGGCTAGTCTTGGTTTCTTATTCATTATATCTACAAAAAAAAAAAAAAAAAAAAAAAAAAGTTGGGGCATTTATTTATTTATTTGTTAGAGAGAGAAAGAGAGAGAGAAAGAGCATGCAAGCAGGGGAGAGAGAGAAAGAGAGAAAAAAAATCCTAAGCAGACTCCACGCTCAACACAGATCCTGACATGGGGCTGATCCCATGACCCTGAGATCATGACCTGAGCCCAAATCAAGAGTTGGACACTCAACTGGCTGAGCCACCCAGGCGCCCCAGAGTTTTGCCTTTTAAATGTGCAGGAAACACAATTCCGCATCTTGCTATTCTTTGGATTTGGTTCTATGTTCCAAACAGACAAAGGAATGGTAAACAGCCCTTATGTAGAAAGCTTGCAAGGTCATCATTAAGCTGGTTCTCCATCAGAACTCTACCATACGTAAGATATTTCAGTTAGGATTCACAGAATTATGTCTTTTTAGATTGGGTTGATTTCCAGTAGTTCCCACTTCGCTCATCTACTCAAAAGTCACATATCATTCATTAAATCCTTCTCATACAGTTTCAGCCTCACTGAGAACATGTGATTGCTGAAATTTTTCTGTGACTTCAAAAACTCTGTGAACATTTTAAATCCGAGTGAAAAAAAAGGAGCAAGGAAAGATAATGAATAGGGGATGACAGACAGACAAAGGTTGTAGGCTACATAGTATTTTAAAAAATTATCGTTTGTGGGATTGAGCCCATGCTGTAGGCACGGAGCCCGTTTTAGATTCTTTCTCCCTTTCTCTCTGCCCCTCCCCAGCTCATGCACGTATACACTCTCTCAAAATAAATAAACTTTAAAAACAGATTAAAAAATATGTTTCCGACACATTACCACTTTTCAGGCCTTCATCATAATGAAAAGGTAAAATTAGCCTACTTAACACAGAATACTGTAAACTGAGATTCTGGAAACTTGAACAGGGCTGAAGGAAGAACTTGACACCTTTCAGGACTATTCATGGAGGTCAATGTTGTATGGTAGAACCAACTACAGGGTAAATGTATGTAATACGTGTACATGGCCACCCTAACTGAGTAGCATTAATGATGCTTAATTTCAGTGTTTACTCATTCTACAAAAAAAATTAGAAATGTTCACTGTAGGGGTGCCTGGGTGGCTGAGTCGGTTGAGCATCTGACTCTTGATTTCAGCTCAGGTCATGATCCTGGGGTCGTGGGATTGAGCTCCATGTCAGGCTCTATGCTGGGCATGAAGCCAGCTTGGGATTCTCTCTCTCTCTCTCTCTCTCTCTCTCTCTCTCTCTCTCTCTCTCTCCATTTGCCCCTCTCCCTGGCTTTCTCTCTTTAAAATAAAAAAATAAAACAAGGGGCACCTGGGTGGCTCAGTCAGTTGAGCGTCCAACTCTTGATTTTGGCTCAGGTCATGATCTCATGGTCATGATCTCACGATCAAGTCCTGCATCAGCCTCTGCACTGACAGCCTGGAGCCTGCCTGGGATTCTCAGTCTCCCCTCTCTCTTTGTCCCTCCCCTGCTTGTGCTCTTTTTTTCTCTCTCTCTCAAAATAAATAAATAAAATGAAAAAAAAAAAACCCTTAAAAATAAATAAATAAATGTTCACTATAATTTCTATCCAGAAGATTATGCAACAGAGAAGAAAAAGAGGATTCCTCTGTAACATTTAAAAGATGACTCACAGCACCGAGCTAACCAACTGAGGTAAATGTAGTCATTTTTCATCTTCTCACTTTGGATTAAAAGGAAAACCTGTAAGAAGAGGAAAGAAAAGGAATAAACATGAAGATATTTTTGCAATAAAAGTACCTATATGGGCTTGCCTTAGGTTAACACTTAGTTGTAGCCTTACAGATGATCAAATGCTATCCAGACTGCTAAGTAAAGGACAAAACAGGGTGATGTTGACATACTTCTCTCAGTTATTGATCTCACAAGCTGGCAAAAGGCTGGTAAGGATATATAAGATTTGAACAGAATAATTAACAACTGAACAATACACATTTGTTTAAGAACACCTGACCGTATTACTGGGTAGTAAAACAAGTCTCAACAAATTTTGAAGGGCTGGTGTCTTACAGACCACATTGGATAGCCACAATACAATTAAGTTAGAAATCAAAATAAAAAGCTTGGGAAAGATAATACACATATTTGAAAATCATGAAACACATTTTTTTTTTCATTTTTTAAAAATTTACATCCAAACTAGGATATAGTGCAACAATGATTTCAGGAATAGATTCCTTAATGCCCCTTACCCATTTAGCCCATCCCCTCTCCTACAACCCCTCTGGTAACCCTCAGTTTGTTCTCCATATTTATGAGTCTCTTCTGTTTTGTCCCCCTCCCTGTTTTTATATTATTTTTGTTTCCCTTCCCTTATGTTCATCTGTTTTGTCTCTTAAAGTGCTCATATGAGTGAAGTCGTATGATTTTTGACTTTGTCTGACTGACTAATTTCACTTAGCATAATACCCTCCAGTTCCATCCACGTAGTTGCAAATGGCAAGATTTCATTCTTTTTGATTGCCGAGTAATACTCCATTGTATATATACCACATCTTCTTTATCCATTCATCCATCGATGGACATTTGGGCTCTTTCCATACTTTGGCTATTGTGGATAGTGCTGCTATAAACATGGGGGTGCATGTGTCCCTTCAAAACAGCACACCTGTATCCCGTGGATAAATACCTAGGAGTGCAATTGCTCGGTCGTAGGGTAGTTCTATTTTTAATTTTTTGAGGAACCTCCATACTGTTTTCCAGAGTGGCTGCACCAGCTTGCATTCCCAATGAAACACATTTTAAATAAAATTTCACAAAGAAGGGGCACCTGGGTGGCTCAGTCGGTTGAGCGTCTGACTTCGGCTCAGGGCATGATCTCATGGTTTGTGAGTTTGAGCCCCGCATCGGGCTCTGTGTTGACAGCTCAGAGCCTGGAGCCTGCTTTGGATCCTGTGTCTCCCTCTCTCTCTGCCCCTCCCCTACTCATACTCTGTCTCTCTCTCTCTGTCTCTCTCTCTCTCAAAAATAAGTAAAGACATTAAAAAAAAATTTCACAAAGAAGACATCATAATGGAAGTTAGGAAAGAATTCGAATTTGAATAATAATAAGTGGAACAATTTGCTAAATAATAACAAAACTGAACTGAATAATTCAACTGAATTGCTTTGAATGATTCAGACAAATTAATCTACAGGGTTAGAAGTCAAAATAGTGGTTAGCCTCCAGGGAAAGAGACGGACTCAAACAAGTAGATGAAGGGATTTCTATGGGGCTAGGGTAATACTGTTTCGTGATCTGAGTACTGATTATCTGGATATGTTCGCTTTAAAAATTCATCAAGCTGTATACTTTGATTTGATCTGTACAATTTTCTCACTGTATGTTATGCTTTCATAAATGCTATCAAAAAAAGGAAAACAGTACATAGTTACAAAATCTATGTCTATTCATATTTTACTTTTTAATATAACCTAAGAACAAAAGAACTTTTCATAATCCTTTGCCCTTGAACATTGTTTCAGTGACAAAAAGATAACAATGTTTTTATTTTTATCATTTATTTTCAAGTTTTTACTTAAATTCCAGATAGCTAACATATTGTGTAATAGTGATTTTGGATGCAGAATTTAGTGATTCATCACTTCCATCCAACACCCAGGGCTTACCATGTGCCCTCCTTAATACCCATCAGGCATTTAGCCCATCCCTGCCTACCTCCCCTCCAGCAACCCTCAGTTTGTGGTCTATAGTTAAGAGTCTGTTTTATGGTTTGCTTCTCTCTCTCTCTCTCTTTTTTTTTTTTTTTTTTTATTTCCCCTATGTTTATCCGTTTTGTTTCACTCTGGAAAACAGTATGGAGGTTCCTCAAAAAGTTAAAGCAGACAGTGTTTATAAATAGAAATCATTCAAACGCATCAAAAGCAGATACCCACCTCTTCACCCTCGCTGGTATTGCCTGTTGCAGCTTTGGCTTGGGCATAATTAAAGTTAAAGATGTCATCATTGTAGAAGTAACTCTGGAAAACATCCCAAGAATAGGTCACATTGAGTATTAACATACAAAATATAAAAACATCAGTTATACCAGATAAACTCAAAAATCATTTTAAGGCACGGGCTGACACCACCAGCATCACCATTGTAAAAGGGCCATCTCTATGAGTATCTTATCTCTGACACATTATATATAGTATTTTGTATACAAACTCATCTAGAAAATTCTATACTGACCTTAAATGAGTTGAGGTAAATCAAGACATCATCAAATTGCTTAAGCAGAAAGAAACAGGAAGCCATGCACTGCCTCCCGGGTATTGTATCTGAAATGGAATGGGAAAAGGAACCAGGTATATTCATGAAACTGCAAGTTCTCTTTAGCTGAGATTTGAGTCACTTTATAATTCAGAGATAGGAATGTATTCCAAGACCTCTTTCTAGATTCTGAGATTGTAGATTCTGTTCAGTGGACAAAACCCCAGCATAATGGAGGTCACACAGTACTTGAGGGTGACCAATGATCTCTGTTGGGCCTAACTCACAGACTCCAGAATGAACACACGCCCTGCAGGCTACGGTATTCCTCGTATGTTTTCCCACGTCTTTGAGTCTCTCACCCGTTCCAACACGTGCACACTCAACTAATGTGGCTTAGTCTTCACCATCACTTGTCTATAAGACAACCTAGCACTTCCAGATCAAATGGAGAAATAATTTGCCGTGGAACCAGCTGGTCCTGATCCTGAACAACTTTCTGTCTGATATCAGATTCCTGTTTGAGATAGTAGAGAATTAGTGTGACCCCCACCCTTGACACTGGGACTCCTATTCATTCTTGCTCTGTTTAATTTTCCCCCCACAGCACTTATCACAGTCAGATACACCATGTGATCTACTTAATTATTGTGTTTATTGTCTGTCCCACTGGACTGTATGCTCCACAAGGATGGAGGACTTGTTGGTTTTATTTCCTGCTACATCCCCAGCACCTCAATAAAGTTTCTTATATAAATGAATGAAATGAGGAAAGGAAATATTATTCAATAAATGGTCGTGGTGAAACATTTGAAAGAAAATGAATATTCAGGGGTGATAAAAATATTTAACAACCAGTTCACTACGAACACTGTCCACCAGAAAAGATGCTGGCCTTAGACAACTGGTGCAAACAGCCGTACCAGCTCCCACTGGCCAACTCACAGCCCTTCTGATAGCCCTTTCTCAAATCTTACACTCAATCTTGACCAATGAAATCAATACTTAAATTAAGAAAATAAAGCAACAAAACTACTAGTGGGAAATATAAGTGAATATCATATAACTATGGGGGTACGGAAGCATTTTCTAACCTACATACCCATGTATAATATCATCATAAAAAGATAAACTTAATTGAATAAGATTTAAATATTTTTATATGTGAAAAAATACCACAGGCAAAATTGAAAGGCAAATGACCCGCCAGAAAAAATACCTATGACATGATAAAAGTTGAATACTTAGAAAGCCTTTGAAAAATCCAGAGAAGTTAACATTTCAAATCAAAACCAGAATCAGGGTGCCTGCGTGGCTCGTTGGTTAAGCGTCCCAACTCTTGACTTTAGCTCGGGTAATGATCTGTTTGTGGGTTTGAACCCTGCATCAGGCTCTGTGCTAACAGCATGGAGCCTGCTTGGGATTCTCTCTCCCTCTCTCTCTGCCCCTCCCCTGCTCACACTCTCCCTCTCTGAGTCAAAATAAATAAAAAATAAACATTAAAAAGAAACAGAATCGAATTTTAAGAACTCTTATGAACTAAAGATTACATTTATTCTCCTCTATTTATATATTCTCTCATCCCACTTTAGTTGAGATGTTGAGAAGAGCTAACCCAATACTCCCTCCTGTGTCTCTCCCACAGGACTTCCTACTTTATACTTTTCTTTCAAGCCTGACAGATGTATCTCCGGACAGAGACTCAAACTTCACCAGTCAATATATGAACCAACTCCAACAATTACAAATCATGTGAATGAGTACAGATTTCAGACATACCACACTCACTCGCTGACCCTCCCACCAGCTGGAAGAACTGCTGGGCAATTTTCATATGGTCCCTCTGAAAAACAAAGCAGAGCTGAGAGAGCTGATATAAGCTGAAAATATTTCATTTGTATTATATGTTATGCTTTTAAAATATTTGCCAGGATTTAATATATACCCTTCTTTCAAATCCTCTCCCAAACAAACTAATTCTTATTAGCATAAGCAACTAGAGAATCATAACCTGAAACTGAATTGAAACCAACCCAGGGTCAGATAAAAAAGAGAAAAAAATCTAATTCCCAAATTGTATCCTGAAAGTACCTTCATTAAATGAACTCATTCATTTAGTCATTCATTCACACAATGAACAGATATTTATTGCTCCTTTATCATATATCAGACCTTGTGGTAGGAGCCATAGTTATAACAAGGAGTATTAAATACACTCATTCATTGATTCAGTGACTATTTAATGCCTACTGTAGAGGGAGCCAGAGATAAAAAGATTTATTTATATCTATTTTGTTCCAAAAAGAATGTAATGTGCCATATTCGTATGAATAAGTACTTAATTTTGGGCAGTGCTTATAAAAAGTCTTTGCCAAAGCAACAATTATCCCCATTTTACAGATGCCAAGATTACAGCTCAGAGGTGTGCAAGGTTAATGCAACTCACTGAAAGTAAGAATGAAGATGTGCGATGATTTGCAGTTGTTATTAGGTATAAACACACTGCTTAAAAATGGGGCTTTTAAAAGATGAAGCAACAATTCTTAGGCTGAAAGATTTCTTTTTTTGGTCTTTAAATAACATAGAATTCTTTTTACAATGGATTCTAGGTTGGGGGATATGGAGGAACGAAAGGAACTGCAAATGAGCCTAATCGTAAGCTTATTGCTGGCTGAACTTGAACGTTCACTTTGATCTTTTCCACAACAGTGTAACTGCAGACTGTACATTACCAGTGATTTCATACTTACCGAACCCATTTCCTGGCCAAGAGCTGCATTGACCACTCCTTTGAGGATATACTCCTGGCAACATGGAATAACACTAATTACTGTTAAGAGAATGTGTAGCAATGAGATGTCTCCCAAATTAATTTCAACTTAATACTCTCAATATATTATCAAAAGTTACCCAGAGTCACTTTTCTCTTTTCCATCCTTGGCTTGAATGAAAGAATTAGGAGACTTTGATTTGGTTTTCAGGAAAGTGTCCATATAACAGAATTCACCATATTTGTAAATTCTCAATCTTAAGCAGAAAAACTCAGTGGAAACTTTAAGTTTTATTTGAACTCAATGGAAAAAATTAACAATAAAATATTTATGTAATAATTTTTATCACCTTATTAGCCCCTGCCATTGTTCATAACAACAACATACACATTATTTTCTCTTTTCAATAATATAATAACTTTGTTTTCATAATAATCTTTTTCCTCAAAAAACAAAAAAGTATCCTGTAATTTCCATTTGTAAGGTATTCTCTCTTTTGGAGCCCTGAGACCTCACCTTCATCCCTTTCAGACATGGCTCTTTTCTTTAATAGACACCTTTTTTAGCAGCTTTATCAGTTTTTTATGTAGGTACTATTTTTATTTAAGAGGGCTCATATAAAGAACACAAAAGATGCCAAAGCTTTTATTTTTTTATTTGAGAGAGAGAGAGAGAGAGAGAGAGAGAGAGAGAGCGCGCATGAGTGGGGTGGAGGGGCAAAGAGAGAGAGAGAATCCTAAGCAGGCTCCACACTCAGCATGGAGCCCAATGTGGGACTCAATACAATGACCTTGGGATCATAACCTGAGTTGAAATAAAGAGTTGGAAGCTCAACCAGCTAAGCCACCCAGGCATCCCAATGCTGAAGCTTTTAATACACTTGAGAACTATACCTGCTTGGATTTCATAGGGTCTAGAAACATTTTCAGTCTTTCATTCAATAAGTACAATGTCTACAACATACTTGTGTAGTGTTGGAAATCCAAATAGACAATGGTCCCTGACTGCAAAGAGCTAACAATCTAGTAGGGGAAAGACAAATTACAAACAATTATACTAGTGAGATAAGTTTCTTTCTATACCTTGCTGTTAGTTCCACTGTAATCCTAGATTTAGGTTTTTTCACACCTCAACCCTTTTGAGGAAATGACTACATATAAGGGAGTTTAAAAACATAAAAAATCCAGAATATTCATTCTCATATCAAAAGTCTCACAGGACATTCCTAGATCAATATATATGGTCTTCCCTGAGCTTCTACAAGCAGGAATCTTCTCTAATATGCCTTCTTGCTACCTTTCTGAAATTCTGCTTTCAACAGAAGTTGGTTAGTAAAATGGTAACACATTTTCAATTACCTGAGGAGTAGTAGGTTCCAGATCCTTAATTAAGTTATAAGCTTCTTGAACATCATCTGAAATACAAGAAATAAGTAGCTATACTAGTCTATATTCCAGCAAACTCTTCTGAAATAGTCCCAAAAACATACGGTCCTTCAGTACTCAAACGTTCATGGGAAGTATGAGTTGTTTTATCTGTCCTCTAACTCTCTATCAAGTTCAATGTGGAGTAATTATCTTAAGGATAACCAAAATATCTTAGGAGACCCGTAAGCCATGAAGCACCTAAAAAAGGGTTCAAGCTAAGAATATGGACTATTATATACCAATGGCATTGTAATTATACAAGAAAAACAACCGATTTTTTAAAAGAGAATATATATTAAGTTATATTAAGTATGTACGAGTGAAATGACATGAAGTCTGGGATTTGCTGTAGGGGGAGTATGGATGAAAAAATAATGGCAATATCTTGAAGACTGTTGAAGCTGGAATGAATACTTGGCTGTTCGTTTTGGGCATTTATACTATTTACTTTTGCTTAGTTTGAAATTTTTTATAATAAAAATTAATTTATAAAACACATACGATATTTAATTCCTGTCCAAAAGCCTACTTCATTGAGCTTATATATCAGATAGAACTGTTGACACGTTCATGTTCTTATTTTAATAAACACTTACATTTTCCTCGATGAGGAATATGTTGTCTGGTTGGTTTCTACCATGCACCTAAAAAGGCCCACACTGTTAGTCCGAGGTCCTTGACACAGCGCCACCACCAATGCATGGTAGCTCCTATCCTGCACTCATCACTGTTAGGTAAAAGACTGCTTTAGGCATGTGTCTACAATTTTAACCTTACTTAAGGGCAGTCAATGTCACATTCTCTTTGAATCATAATATTTCTCATAAGAAGCTGCAGGTAGAAAGAAACAGAAAGGCAGACAACTAGACTAAATAAAAAATAGTTAATGATAAAGACTCAAGAAAACGTGGATGTACACTATACACAGGGGAACACTAGAAAAATAACTGTAAGGAAGAGGAAGGAAAAACGATGGAAAAACTGAAATAGATGGGTAGAGAACAAAAGACAGAAAAATAAAAGGAAGAAAGAAAAACAGAATGAGGGAGAAGGTTGGAGGCAAGAGAAAAGGTACGACAACAAATAAGCACCAATAAATTTGTTCTATCCTATGAATCTGCCGCAAATACATTTTTGGAAGTATTTTGGATTTTAAAAGTTAAGCAACTAGCTCAATCAGAGATTAAATGTTCTACCATATCTCGTTGTAAGCAAGACCAAGACAAATTTTTCTTACCTTGACGAAGGTAGTAAATCACTAAGTTTAACCGAGCTTCAGGAATGACATCAACCAGGGGAGGCAAAACCTGCAAAGCCCCTTCACCTCCTCGGAAAACAACCTAACGACAGAAAAAGTGCATTATTATGGCAATAAGCATGAATGCACTTACTGGGGAAATGTGTAAGGAGCTGCCACTTATAACTCAGTTATTCTTTGAGAAGATGAATATATTTTTGAAGCTCTCAATATACACACGACTTTGACCTTTTTGAAAAAAGCCATTATCTAAATTATAATAAGTGTAAGCAACAGAATAAAGGCATACGCCTATTGCATACGTTTCCTTTTCATAAGAACTACAGAAAACTCTTAAAGTACCCAATAGTCAATAATAAAACATTTTCTAGACAAATATTCTATATCAAAAACTCCAGGAAGGAATTTATATAACCTTTTTGAGCCTTTTTCTTCATTATAAGGATTGAATGAGATCAAGAGGGGTAAATGTGTGGTACATAGTAGGTAACATTTAATGAATTGCATAAATAGTAGCGCCTACTGTTTGTCTGGGATTGTAGTAAGCACTGGCGTTGCAGCAAGAACAAGTCACTTCCTTGTCACTATAACACAGCTACACTCAAGTGGGGAGAGAGCCTCAAACAGCAAACACATAAGAATATTGTCATATGCTGGGGCGCCTGGGTGGCGCAGTCGGTTGAGCGTCCGACTTCAGCCAGGTCACGATCTTGCGGTCCGTGAGTTCGAGCCCCGCGTCCGGCTCTGGGCTGACGGCTCGGAGCCTGGAGCCTGTTTCCGATTCTGTGTCTCCCTCTCTCTCTGCCCCTCCCACGTTCATGCTCTGCCTCTCTCTGTCCCAAAAATAAATAAAAAACGTTGAAAAAAAAAAAAAAAAAAAAAAAAAAGAATATTGTCATATGCTAATGACAACGGCTAAAACAAAAATACTATCCGAGAGAGCAGTTTTATGCACTGTAGTTTACCCAGAGCCTAGCACAGTGTCTGGCACATAGCAAGCTGTTTCATAAATAACTACACAGAGATCGAGGCCATCAGGCATGAGCTACCCAATCTCTGCTTTCTACCTCAAAAATATCCATTTGGTTTCTTTCTTGATTCTTCCTTATCTGAGATGTTCCCTTCTTTTGCCAAGATTAATTCTTTCATCTGGTTTCTTGATTTCATGACTTCAAAAAAATTAATTCTAGTACAGTTAACATCAGGTGTTCAATATGGCGATTCAACTATTCTATACATTACTCAGTGCTCATCATGACAAGTGTACTCTTAAACCCCTTCACCTATTCACCATCCCCCCACTCATCTCCCCTCTGGTAATCAGCTATTTGTTCTCTATAGTCAAGAGCCTGTTTTTTGGTTAGTCTCTTTTTTTCTTTGTTCATTTGTTTTATTTCTTAAATTCCACGTATGACTGAAATCATACGGTGTCTTTCTCAGACTTATTTCATTTGACTTTATACACTCTAGCTCCATCCATGTACCCCAAATGGCAAGATTTCACTCTTTTTATGGCTGAGTAATATTCCATTGTGTGTCTGTGGATTTGCTGTAGGGGGAGCAAAAGAATGAAACTGGACCATTTTCTTACACCAAAAGTGAACTCAAATGGATTAAGAACCTAAATATGACACCTGAAACCATAAACATCCTAAAAGAGAGCACAGGAAGTAGTTTCTCACATTGGCCATAGTAGCATTTTTCTAGATATGTCTTCTGTGGTGAGGGCAACAAAAGCACACAAATATATATATATTCATCCATTCACCTATTGATTGACACTTGGAGTGCTTCCATAATTTGGCTATTATAAATAATTCTGCAATAAATATAGGGGTACATATATAATTTTGAATATTTTCATGTTTTTCGTGTTCTTTGAGTAAACACCCAGTGGAATCCAGTGGAATTCTGGATCACATGGTAAATCTATTTTTAATTTTTCGAGGAACCCCCATACTCTTTTCCACAGTGCACCAATTTCATTCCCATTAACAGTGCACACGGGTTCCTTTTTCTCCACATTCTCACCAACACTTGTTACTTCCTGTGTTTTTTATTTTAGCCATTCTAGCAGGTGTGAGGTGATATCTCATTGTGGTTTTGATTTGCATTTTCCTGATGATGGATGATGTTAAGCATCTTCTCATGTCTGTTGGCAATTTGGATGTCTTCTTTGGAGAAATGTCTGTTCATGTCTTCTGCCCATTTTTTAATTATCGGATTGGTTTTTTTGGTGTTGAGTTGTGTAAGTGGTTTTTTGTTTTTTGTTTTTTGTTTTGTTTTGTTTTGTTTTTGAGAGAGAGAGAAAGAGCATGAGTGGAGTAGGTGCAGAAAGAGACAGAGAAAGAATTCCAAGCAGGCTATGTGCTGTCGAACAGAGCCCCATGTGGGGCTCAAACTCACTAACTGTGACATCATGACCTGAGCCGAGATCAAGAGGCAGATGCTTAACCGAATGAGCCACCCAAATGCCCCAAGTTGTGTAAGTTTTTTATACGTTTTGGATACTGACCCCTTATCAGATGTCATTTGCAAATATCTTTTCCCACTCTGCAGGTTGTTTTTGTGTTTTGTTGATTGTTTCCTTGGCTGGGCAGAACTTTTAATTTTGATGTTAGTCCTAACTGTTTTTTGTTTGTTTGTTTGTTTTTTGGTTTTTTTTTTTTTGCTTTTGTTGCCCTTACCACAGAAGACATATCTAGAAAAATGTTACTATGGCCAATGTGAGAAATTACTGCCTGTGCTCTCTTTTAGGATGTTTATGGTTTCAGGTGTCATATTTATGTTCTTAATCCATTTGAGTTTACTTTTGGTGTAAGAAAATGGTCCAGTTTCATTCTTTTGCATGTAGCTGTCTGATTCACCCAACACCATTCGTTGAAAAGACTGTCTTTTTCCCATTTCATATTCCTGCCTCCTTTGTTGAAGACTCATTGATCATATAATTGTGGGTTTATTTCTGGCCCTTCTATTCTGTTCCATTGATCTGTGTCTACTTTTATGCCAATACCATACTATTTTGATTACTACATCTTTGCAGTATATCTTGAAATCTGGGTAATCTGGGTTTGTGATATCTCCAGTTTTGTTCCTCTTTTTCAAGATTACTTTGGCCATTCAGGATCTCTTACGGTTCCATACAAATTTTAGGATTGTTTGCTCTGGTTTTGTGACAAATGCTGTTGGTATTCTGAAAGGGATTGCATTAAATGTATAGGTTGCTCCGGGTAGTATGGGGCATTTTAACATTTGTTCTCCCAATCCAGGGATCTCAGGATGTTTTAGTCAACCTGGATCTTGTTTCTCTATTAATTATTCTATCTTCATTGCTCCTGGTCCTACTTCTCAACTTTAAACATGCACAAGGGTTTTTGCTCTCTTGAAAAATCTTCCTCCCTCTGGATAGTGCCCTATTTTTTTCCTTTCTTTCAGTACCACAGTTCAAAAGTGTGTGGCTTTACTGCTTCAACTTTATTATCCTCTTACTCCTTAACCTCCTGCTTTCAGCACACTAGTAAACTTACTCTCACAAGTCACAAATTAACTCCTTTAACCAAATTCAATGGACTCTTCTGCCCAATGATGCTTCTGCAGTTTGGACTGATGGCCATAGCATGATCACAAAAACATGATTTACTAAATGTGTACTAAGTGCTAGATATTGTGCAAAGCATCTTACACACGTTACGTCATTTGGTCCTCACAAGAAAATACGGTAGGCACTGTAATTTCCCCTGTGGAACACCTGAGAACACTGAGTCTCAACAATGCTAAGTGACTCACCCAGAGGTCCAAAGCTAGTACATGGAATAGGCTGATTTTGACCTCAAGTCTGACCGCAAAAGCCAATGCTCATAACAACCATTTATATTCTGTAGTAATTTTAGACTTTGTTTTAAATTATAAAAGTATTATATGTTCAAAGGGGGAAAACTTATATATTACAAACGGAAAATTTCTGTATTCTCATTTCTCTCTTTAATCCCACTCTCAGAAGAGAGTCCCTATTTACTAGCTGACATACTCCTTCCAGTCATATATACATATGGTGCTTCCTTACTCTGGCTGCACATTATATCCATCTGGGAAGCTTTTAAGAAAAGCTCCTTAAATACAGATGCTTTCAAAATAATATAAAAACAGGGAGGAGGACAAAACATAAGAGACTCCTAAATATGGAGAACAAACAGAGGGTTACTGGAGGGATTGTGGGGGGTGGGCTAAATGGGTAAGGGGCACTAAGGAATCTATTCCTGAAATCATTGTTGTACTATATGCTAACTAACTTGGATGTAAATTTAAAAAATAAATTAAATTTTGGGCGCCTGGGTGGCTCAGTCGGTTAAGCGTCCGACTTCAGCTCAGGTCATGATCTCACACTCCGTGAGTTTGAGCCCTGCGTCGGGCTCTGTGCTGACAGCTCAGAGCCTGGAGCCTGCTTCAGAGTCTGTGTCTCCCCCTCTCTCTGCCCCTCCCCTGCTCATGCTCTGTCTCTCTCTGTCTCAAAAATAAATTTAAAAACATTAAAAAATTAAAAACAAAAACAAACAAACAAAAAAAAAACAAAGATGGACTCGAGTTTGACTTTCGCCAGAAAATCCTTCCAATCATTGTAATCCACAAGGATAGATGTTCCTTGGTCTTGGCCAACAAAATGAACCCTTGGACTTATACTGCCTTGCACTTCTTTCTAAATGTTATATATGTCTTACTGCCCTCCCAGTAAGGGTTTCCTTGAGGAGAGGACCTCATATCTAAAACTTATGTTCTTTCTCCCATAGCAAGGAGGAGTTCACTCGGAGTAGAGAAGTATTTGCTGCAATATCTCCCTTCACGTATCCTTCTAACTGCTTTCATATACCAAAGTAGGATTAAGACTCAATTCAGTCACGATGATAGTGCTATTCACCAGATTGTGCCTGATGAGTTCTTTAGCAAATTCAAAGGAAGAAGAAGCGTTGTCCATCAAGCTTTTGAGTTCTGCCTGAAATTGAAAAAGGAAAGGCTTAGGAAAACGCAAGTATACAGTCCTTACACCACATATTTTTACAACGTTTTATAGTTTACAAGGAATTTAACATACTATTTCATTTGTTTCTCAGGACTCTGAGAGTCAGTGTGATTATTATCCTCATTTTACAGATGAGAACATCAAGGCTTATAAATATTACATGACTTGAACCTTCCAATAAGCAGCAAGTTTGAAACTGGTCAACCCAAGCCTGAAGACTTCTACTTTGCAGAGCCAAAGGTGATAAAGGAGCTAAGTTTTTCACAACTGAGGTTGATTCTTCAATGTGATCATTCCACCTATACCCTGAACTCTCATAGTACCTCCTTCCTGCTGAACTGGCCTTTACTTACATACCATAATTAAAATACCTTCTCCTATTATTTATTAGACCTATCAGATCTCTTCTGTATTCTCTCACCCTTTTAGCTCCCCATAGAACAAATGGTCAACCATTTCTAGCATTCTCACTAACACCCTCGATTCCCTTAGCCCTTCCTCAGCTTTCTGTTGTTCCTGACTTGCCAATCCATAATTTTGAGTAATCTTCCTCTCCTCCTTTTTCTACTTCCATCAGTAGGTAGCTAACCTTTTCAGGATAAAATAATTAAATTTTAAAAAATTTTATTTTAGAGACAGAGAGAGAGCAAGCAGGGGAGAGGGGCAGAGGGCTGAGGAGGGAGAGGGAAGGAGGGAGGGATGGAGGGGGGGAGAGAGAGAGAGAGAGAGAGAGAGAGAGAGAGAGAGAGAATATCTTAAGCAGGCTCCATGCTAAGCGCAGAGCCTGATGTGGGGCTCGATCCCCTGACCCTGGGATCATGATCGGAGCCGAAATCAACAGACGCTCAACCAACCGAGCCACCCAGGCTCCCCACTATTTAAATTCTCGATTGTTCTCACTAACCACTACAAACTTGCTCTACTTGATCTCATATGGGATTGTGCATCTACCTCAGCAACGCTTTTATTAATCCCTTCTTTTGTCCACAGCAGCAATTCTAAAGTGTTTGGTAATATTAGGTTAGATCAGCAATTTTCAAGCTTTTTGATCTCAAGATCTTTTTTATAGTCTTAAAAATTATTAAGGATCCTAAAGAGCTTTTGTTTACATGGGTTATAGCCCACATAAATAGCGCACACTACAATATACATTGTATTAGAAATTAAAACAGAAATTTTAAATTATTCAATTAATCAAAAATAATAATAAAACCACTATATATTAACATAAATATATTTCATTAAGAAAACTGCATTTAGGGGCGCCTGGGTGGCTCAGTCAGTTGAGCGTCCGACTTTGGCTAAGGTCATGATCTTATGGTTCGTGAGTTTTGAGTCCCACATAGGGCTCTATGCTGACAGCTCAGAGCCGGGAGCCTCCATTGGATTCTGTGTCTCTCCCTTTCTCTCCTCATTCATGCTCTTTCTCTCTCAAAAATAAATAAACATTTTTAAAAATCGCATGTAGGGGTGCCTGGGTGGTTCAGCCAGTTTAGTGTCGAATTCTAGGTTTCAGCTCAGGTCATGATCTTGCAATTTTGTGAGTTCAACCCCGATGTGGGGCTCTGTGCTGGCAGCACAGAGCCTTCTTGGAATACTCTCTCTCTGCCCCTTCCCCCACTCACGCTGTCTCTGTCTCTCTCAAAATAAATAAATAAACTTAAAAAAAATCCTTGCATTTACAAATCACTGCAAAAATTTAGTGAGAAGAGTAGTACTGTTCCATAAATTTTTGCAAATCTCTTTCATGTCAGGCTTAAAAGAGGACAGCTAGCTTGGCATGTCTGTATCTGCATTGGATCTATTTTGAAATCACGTCGTCTCTGGAAAACTTCAGTGCACACTTGAGCAAATGAAAGTGAAAAAAGAAAATCTTTTAGTAAGATGAGGATAGTTCTGATTCAGGCAGCACCAGCCAGAACTCAGGGGAAGGCAAGTGAGATGCCTAGGGCACAAGATTTAAAACAGTACTCACTGGGGTGCCTGGGTGACTCAGTTCGTTGAGCATCTGACTTGGGCTCCGGTCATGATCTCACAGCTCTGTGAGTTTGAGCCCCGCATCGGGCTCTGTGCTGACGGCTCGGAGCCTGGAGCCTGCTTTGGATTCTGTGTCTCCCTCTCTCTCTGCCCCTAACCCACTTGCATTCTGTCTCTGTCTCTCTCAAAAATAAATAAACACTTAAAAAATTAAAAAAAATAAAATAAAGCAGCACTCACTGCACAAGCAAAGATGTCTAACACCATTAGTCATCAGAGAAATGCCAATCAAAACCACAATGAGATTCCACTTCACATCCAACAGGATGGCTAGCATAAAAAAGGCAGATAATAACTGTTGGCAAGGATATAGAGAAACTGAAACTCCTACATACGGCTGGTGTGAATGTAAACTTGTACAGTTACTTTGTAAAACAGTCTGGCAGTCCCTTAATTAAATAGAGAGTTCCATATAACCCAGCAATTCCTCTTCTAGGCATATACCCAAGACAAGTGGAAACAGGTCCAAAACATGTCCAAAAACACGTACACAAATGCTCATAACAGCATTATTCATAATAGGAAGCGGAAACAACCCAAATGTCTATCAGCTGATGAATGGAAAAATAAAATGAAATATATCCACACAATAGAATATTATTTGCTCATAAAAACAAATGAAATAGTAATACATGCTACAGCATGATGAACTTTATAAACGTTATACTAAATAAAAGAAGATAATCATAAAAGTTCACATGTGGGCGCCTAGATGGCTGGTTGATTGAGCATCCAACTCTTGACTTTGGCTCGGGTCATGATCCCAGGGTCATGGGATCGGGCCCCATGTCAGGCTCTGGGCTGAGTGTGGAGCCTGCTTAAGACTCTCATTCTCTCTCTCCCCTCCCCCGCTCTCTCAAATTAAAAATTTTTTTAAATTTTTAATAAATTAAAAGAGGAAATATTCTGCATGAAATGTATCTTTTTACATTCAAATTTTCTGTGCCCTTATATTTGAAACATATATTAGGGTTTTGTCTTTTAAATCTAATTTGCCAATCTTTGTCTTTTAATTGAGAAATTAAACCTTTTAAATATAACGTATTATAATATAATTAGGGGCGCCTGACTGGTTCAGTCAGTGGGCATGCAACTCTTGGTCTTGGGGTCATGAGTTCGAGCCCCACTTAAAAAACATAGAATCTTTGGGGCACCTGGGTGGCTCAGTCAGTTGAGCATCCGACTTCAGGTTAGGTCAAGATCTCACAGTTCATGGGTTCGAGCCCCATGTTGGGCTCTGCACTGACCACGTGAGGCCTGCTTAGAATTCTCTCTCTGCCTCTCTCTCTGCCCCTCCCCTGCTCATGTTCTCACTCTCTCTCTCTCTCAAAATAAATAAATAAACATTAAAAAAAATCTTTAAAAAAATAAAAAATATATATATAATTATAGATCATTTACATTTGAAAAAGGCAAAACAATGAGGTTTTTAGAAGATAATACCAGAGAATATGATCTTGAGCCAGGAAGTCCTCTTAAACAAAATAGAGAAAGCACCAAACATAAAGAAAAAGATAGTTTTGACAATGTTTCTGCCTACAGAATCCTTGATAAATGTTAATATTTACTGAGAGTTTGCCATGTACATCAAGTTAGGGACTTTACGTACATCGTATCGCTTAATCTTCACAGCAGGCTATAATAAGTCAGTCTATTACTTTCCTTACTTTGCAGGAGGTTAAGTAGTTCACCGAAGGCCGCACAGCTGTCACCCGGGAGTAGAATTTGGGTCTATCTGATTTCAAAGCTCCTGTTCTTAACCACTACCCTGGAAGCCTTCCCAGTTTGGGGGGCGGATTTTTTTTAAGTCTTTATCCTCTGAGGGGTGCCTGGGTGGCTCAGTTGGTTGAGCGGCCACCTTTGGCTCGGGTCATGATCTCCTGGTTCGTGGGTTTGAGCCCCTCGTTGGGCTCTGTGCTGACAGCTGAGAGCCTGGAGCCTGCTTCAGATTCTGTGTCTCCCTCTCTCTCTGCCCCTCCCCTGCTCATGTTCTGTCTCTCTCTCTCTCTGTCTCTGTCTCTCTCTCTCTCTCTCAAAAATAAACATTAAAAAAAATTTTTTTAAAGCTTTTATCCTCTGAAACTAGCATTCTCCTTCCTTCCCCCAGCATCTTATATTCACTGCTTCTATTGCTTCACCATCTAATTGTCATCCTTCTGTCATATCCTTTATGACAAATTCCAGTCCAAGCAATTACTCACCCACTCCTCAACTCCTTGTTGTCTAGATCCAACCCCCAATGATAATGATATGCTAATCATCAGAGTAGGGAACTGTAGGAAATCCTAGTTATGGTACCCAATGGCTTTTTCTCAATCTTCATCTTTACTGACCTCTTTTGAACCTCCCCCTTCTTTGAACACAATTCTCCCTTAATTTCTAAGTCATACTTTAAGTTTCTCATTCAACCAATATACTGAGTTGACACCAACTTTATGTGTGCTTTGTGCCAGGTACAGGGATGCGAACGTCAAAATAAAGTTTCAAGCCTCAATAAACTTGTCTAGATTAAAGACAATTAGGCAACTACCAAATAGTAGGCATGATATTTTATATATTATATATATACAATCACATAAAAGAGCTAAGAAATTTCATCTAAAATTGCAGTTAACTCTATGGGTTTTAGAGTCAGATAAACAAGGGTTTGAGAGCTGAATTCATCCCTTGTTGTAAAATTTTGGGCAAGTTATTCAAAATACTTTCAAAATTAAGTGAATCATTACAGATTACGTCATGCTTACTAGAGAAGAGCACAATGCTACTGGTGTTTGTAGAGAGCCTGAGCCATATAAGGTTGAACCCATTATCCAAATTACTAGAGGAATGCCTTATTTTTAAATGGTTTGATAAAATTATAAGTAAACACAAACAGCTAAAGTTCCCCCTGCCAAAGCTTGTCAGGGTACATTTGACATAGTCATCTACTGCTGGAAACATTATAAAATTAGTATGTAAGCTGCACAGACACAATTTCAGATGAAAAAGAATGCCTTTTAGAGACCTGAGATGCAGCTTGGTGCCCTGGCTTGGGTAATGCCAGACCTACAGAATATTGGTTAACCACGCTACCCATACGAGACTACGGAAAGAGCATGGGCAGACAAAATGTAAACATTTAACAGACTGGGAAACATTGGAAAAGTCCCCAAGATTAACTCAAGGTAGAAAAGCGAGAATACATTTTGTTTATTTGTTCTTACCAAAGGCTATAAACCCGAAAGAGATCAAACTGCAAACCAGTTGACTATTAAACTGCTAATGCTGGAAACCAGCCAGTTAGGCAGACTGCAGGGACTATTTGGTTGAAATGAGCATACCCAAGAACGTATTTTACATGACATATAAATGGACTGTTCAGTGGCAAACTAAGCAGATGAAGTGGCGGGCATCTGTGTTGCCACAACAGACCACCCTTCACCAACATAAACCACAAATAGTACTCCTCTCCTCCCCCACGATTACGAAACACTGTTTCACCCATTAGTCGAATCTGCTGTCAGCTAAAGCGTGTCAATAATGTTCCTCGCGGTTGCAGTTTCACTGAATTTTGCTTGGATACAGTCAGTTCGCTGGTTTCAGTTCCTTTCCCTCCTCCCCCAGTGGCACAATGCCAGCTGGAACAGTTTTTTGGGCAAGGGTGGGATTTTGTAATTTTGACACATGCACAAATTTTACATTTGAAATTTGGTGGCTTCTGACATCAACTAAAATAGTGGTTGAGGAAGTAATTTCCAAGCATGGCCTCCATCATACAGTTAACCTAAAAATAACCTGTATAGGGGCACGTGACTGGCTGTGGAATGTGTGACTCTTGATCTCAGGGTTTTAAGTTCGGGCCCCATGTTGTATGTAGAGATTACTTTTAAAAAAATAAAATCTTAAAAAAAACCCTTATATATTATGTAAATAAATAAATAAATCTCTGTTAATAGATATAGTATAGAATATACCCTCTCCCTCTCTATATGTGTGCATGCATGAGTGTGTGTGTGTGTGTGTGTGTGTGTGTGTGTGTGTGTGTAGAGTGTTAAATAAAAGGGAGTCCCATGTATGGCCTCCTATGTACTCTCAGTTTCCTTTACAAAGACAGCTATAACAGGGGTGCCTGGGTGGCTCAGTCAGTTGAGCATCTGACTTCAGCTCAGGTCATGATCTCACACCTCATGGGTTTGAGCCCTGCATCAGGCTCTGTGCTGACATCTCAGAGCCTGAAGCCTGCTTCAGAGTGTCTCCCTCTCTCTCTCTCTGCCCCTCCCAGCTTACCCTCTGTCTGTCTCTCTCTCAAAAATAAATAAACATTAAAAATTTTGAAAAAAAAAAAGATGCTATAACAGATTTTATCCACAGGATAAGGGAAAATAAATAATATATACCGAGCATTTTGCATAGTGCCTTTAAGTAACTCAATTTCTAAATTTCTTTTTTTTATTAAAAAATTTTTTTTAAATTAATTTATCTATTTTGAGAGAGGCAAAGAGAGTGTGAGTGGCAGAGGGGCAAAGAAAGAGGGAGAATCCCAAGCAGGCTCTGCACTGTCAGTGGAGAGGCCATGCAGCACTCGAACTCATGAAACCGTGAGATCATTACCTAAGCCAAAATTAAGAGGTGGAGGCTCAACCGACTGAGCCACCCAGGAGCCCCTAATGTTTGTTTTTTTTTTTGTTTTTTTTTTTTAAGTAAGCTTCATTCCCAACGTGGGGCTTGAACTCATGACCCGGAGATTAAGAGTCACATTCTTTACCGACTGAGCCAGCCAGGTGCCCACAATTTCTAAGTATTTATAAAATGCTTACCAGTATTGCCTCTTGGGATGACCCTACAAGAGATGCTGAATTGTACCAAGTAGAATAAGGCATTCCAAGAAATGAGAATGTTATATGCAAAGCTCTGAGAGCAGCAGAGTGTGGTGTATGGAACAATGTCGGTGGCTAAACTGGAGAGGACAAGGCTAGAGGCAGGGAAATTATTGAAAGATGATAAGAGAGATGACGAGTGCCCAGACTAGAGCAGTGGCAGAGGAGAAGAGATAGATCAAAGAGATATCCAGGATGCAGAACTGATAGGGAGTGGTAGACAATTAGATGGGGGAGGAAGAAAAAGACTGATGGAAATCCTAGGTTTGTGATGTGATTTACATGCTGGCGATAATGAACCACACAGCCACAAACCTATTTTAGAGGAAGAAGCAGAAGTGTTTGGTGTTGACATATTTAAGTTAATGTAAAGCATCTAGGTAAGGATCATCTGCAATATAGTAGACATTCAGAATTCAGAAGTCAACATTTTTTTAGAATACCTAAACAATATAAATACTTATATAATTGGTTCTTATAGAATCACCCTGGCAATGACAAAGGGATATTAATCACGAGTTAACAGATTATAACAGAGTTTTATGACTGACCCAGAAAGTATAGGGCTAGTCAAACTGGAATTAACTAAATTAAAAACAAATTTCCATCACTACCTCAGCTGCTTTGCCGTTGTAAAGGCGAAAATGATTACAGGCCTTAAGATTGAGTGCGATGGTGCTTTCAGGGATTTGCTGAAGGTAAACTGCCAGAACTTCCTGAGACACATCATAGTAATCCAGCTTGTAGTAACACAGGGCCACATACACATTGAGGGCAAGGTATTCCCTATTAGGTGAAAGGAATAAGGGTTAACAGTTGAAGTCTACTTCAGAGAAATGTTGTCAAACGACAAAGACTTTTTTAATGGTAAAAAATGGACAGCCAGGCGGAGAAAACCTGAATTTGCCTTTCGAAGAAAGAAACCAAGATACCATCAGTGTGATATTTTTCTTTTGTACTGTAATATTTGGGCGTTTTAAGTAGAATGAAAGATGACAACGAAAGGAGAAAGGGAAACATTCAACTCCTACTCGTTCATGTTAAAAAAAATGAAACTAACGTACTGGGCAAAAACTAAATGAGCACATGCGGTACAGGGGACTGACACACAAGAAGCAGACTCGATGAGGGAGGGGGAAATGGCTGGGGTGCAGGTAAAACAAAAGGAGAGACGGCAGGTGGGTGAAACATTTGGGAAAGTGAGAGAGAGACCACATGGTCAGTGATCAAAGTTGGAATGTTAATTCTCGGGAATGGTTTATTTCTAATTTTGTCAAAACGTTACCTACGATGTAATACAATGCTGAAATGATACATTTAGACCATGCATTTTCAACAGGAGTTAAGAATTCTTCTGAAGAAATGGAAAATCGTACTCATTTAAGTATAAAGCATAGATATACGTTTGAGATGTAAATGGACACACGGTATATCTGTGGTTTTAATATTTCATGAGAAGGTGGCTGGGGAAAAGAAGTCCAAAAAGGCTCTCTGGAAGGGTGATAACGAAATGAAGGTGGAGAAATCCTGATCTGGAGAATAAGGAGTTCTTAATGTGGCCAGATTATTAGCCAAACACATTTGAACCCATGGTGATAATAGATCGAAACCATACTGGGTCCTCAGCCAAACTGTTTCCAGGAAAAAAAAAGAACAAAATGAGATTCTGAGTAGAATAAAAGGGCACAGACCTGTTATCTAGCAGTATTCGCTTATAAATATCAATAGCTTCTTGGTAGTGAGATCGCATATAGTGGATTGAGGCCAAACTGAGTTGATCTTCTGTGATATCCTGAAGATTCTGATGAAAGTTCATCAACTTCTTCTCATCATTAAACTAAAATTGTCAGAGGAAAAAACACATGAAAAGATTCATATTAGAGAACAGTTAATCAATACCTATGGTACAGAGATTTTAACTCCTCCTTCAACCACCTTGTCTCTCTGTTCTCCCTATTTCTCTTCAGTTCCTTATCTTCTCTTCTGTCTCCTTCAGAGAAAGAATGAAAACAGCCTCTGGAGGCATAGACTTGACAACGGAAAACCTTTAAGTCACAGCTAATAACCACCTTCTTCCTTCTTCTTCCTATTTCTTTCTCCCTTTTCTTTTTTTCTATGTCTTTTTATTGCTTTCATTTGCTGTTTATAAGAGAGACATTTTAAAATATAAAGACACATGGGGAGCCTGAGTCAGGCTCAGTCAGTTAAGCATACAACTTTGGCTTAGGTCATGATCTCTTGGTTTGTGGGTTCGAGCCCCTCATCAGGCTCTGTGCTGACAGCTCAGAGCCTGGAACCTGCTTCAAATTCTGTGTCTCCCCCTTTCTCTGCCCCTCCCCTACTTGCACTCTGTCTCTCTCTCTATCAAAAATAAAGAAACATTAAAAATGCTTTTAAAACATAAAGACACAGTAAGATAGAAAGTTTAAAAGTATGTCAAGAGATATAATAGACAAATACTATACAAAAAAGAGCCAGTGTAGATATACAAATATGACAAAGTAGACTTTACGTGAAGAGGAATTTCTAGAGATAAAGAGAGGCATTTCATAATGATGTTTTAATCCACTAGATGGATATAAGAATTCTAAATTTGTATGCACTTAATGATACAGTCTGGAAAACATGTAAAGCAAAAACTGAAAGAACTAAACAGAGAGATAGATAATTACAGTGTGATGTTTTTAAATGCACCAATTATTTTCATATATTGCCCATGGGTGATGTGTAAAATAATTTAGCAATATCAATGAAAATCTTTAAAGTTGTTCAAATTCAATTAACTCAATAAGCTCATTTCTAGGATGTTCAGAATAACATTTTTGTAATTAAAATTAAAACAATCTAAATGGAAAAATAAATAAAACAATCTAAATGGGACTGATTCCTTGATTTCTCTTTGTGCTGCTTCATTTTTGGTGTACAGAAATGCAACAGATTTCTATACATTAATTTTTGTTTCCTACGACTTAACTGAATTCATGTATCAGTTCTAGCAATTTTTGGGTGGAATCTTTTAGGTTTTTTTTTTTTTAACCAAGTTTTCTATATAGAATATCATGTCATCTGCAAATAGTGAAAGTTTTACTTCTTCTTTGCCAATATGAATGCCTTTTATTGCTTTTTGTTGTCTAATTGCTGAAGCTAGGACTTCCAGTACTATGTTAAATAACAGTGGTAAGAGTGGACATCCCTGTCTTATTCCTGACCTTAGAAGAAAAGCTCTGTTTTTCCCTGTTGAGAATGACATTAGTTGTGGATTTCTCATACATGGCCTTTATTATGTTGTGGTATGTTCCTTCTAACCCTACTTTGTTGAGGGTTTTTATCATGAACGGATGATGAACTTTATCAAATGCTTCTACTGTATCTATTGAAATGATCAAAAGGCTCTTATCCTTTGTTTCATTAATGTGGTGTATCACATTGGTTGATTTGCAACTACCGAACCACACTTGCAGCCCAGGAATAAATCCCACTTGATTGTGCTGAGTGATTCTTTAAATGTACTGTTGGATTAGGTTTGCTAGTATTTTTTTTTTAATTTTTTAATGTTTATTTATTTTTGAAAGACAGAGAGACAGAGCATGAATGGGGGATGGACAGAGAAAGGAGGGCACAGAATCTGAAGCAGGCTCTAGGCTCTGAGCTGTCAGCACAGAGCCCGACGTGGGACTCGAACTCACGAGCCACGAGATCAAGACCCGAGCCGAAGTCAGACACTTAATGGACTAAGCCACCCATGTGCCCCTGTTTGCTAGTATTTTATTCAGAAATCTTATATCCATGTTCATCAGGGATATTGGCCTGCGGTTGCCTTTTGTAGTGGAATCTTTATCTGGCTTTGGTATCAGGGTATGCTGTTCTCATACAATTAACAACACAAGAAACAACAGGTGCTGGTGAGCATATTAACAAAGGGGGACCCTCTTACATTGTTCTTGGGAATGCAAACTGGTGCAGCCACTTTGAATACAGTATGGAAATTCCTCAAAAAGTTAAAAATAGAACTATCCTACAATCCAGCAATTGCACTACTAGGTATTTACCCAAAGAATACAAAAATACTAATTCAAAGGGATACATGCACCTTGATGTGTATAGCAGCACTATCTACAACGGCCAAATTATGGAAAGAACCCAAATGCCCACTGACTAATGAATGGATAAAGAAAATATGGTATATATTTACAATGGAATATTATTTAGCCATAAAAAAGAATGGAATCTTGCCATTTGCAATGATGTGGATGGAGCTAGAGAATATTATCCTGAGCAAAATAAGTCAGTCAAAGAAAGACAAATACCATATGATTTCACTTATATGTGGAACTTCAGAAACAAAACAAACGAGCATAAAAAAGACAGAGAGGGGCAAACAAAGAAACAGATCCTTAATGATGGTTACCAGATGGGAGGTGGATGGGGGAATAGGTTAAATAGGTGATGGGGATTAAGGAGTTCACTTGTGAGGATCATGGGGTATGGAATGTATTAAAAATTTTTAAATAAATAAATACATAAATATGATCTAAAAGTCAAATAACTACGAATTGTTAAAAAAATTATTATGATACATGATACAATGAAATGTTTTTTATAAAAAACATTTTAAAAAGTCAGTCTTAAAGACTATTTGTGCCTCAAGGATATGCTCATAGTATAAAGATAAGTAGAAAAAAAAGAAGAATATAAAAATATATATTCAACATGAGTCTCACTCTTGCAAAGCAAAGAAATGCATATATAAATATGCATACAAAAAATAATTATCTTAAAAGGAGATATAATATACCAAAAGATTGAAATGTAGTTAGCTTTAAATATGGTAGATGTTATTTCCTTTTTCAATTTTTGTTTACTTACATTTTATCTAATGGAATTAATGTGTAACTTCTTTAATATGGAAAATTATTTGAAAAAAAAATTTTATGATGATGACCAAAATTATTGCTATAAGGTAATTTTGAAAAGTGTGTATGTATTTCTAGAAATTAAGACAAGGTGTCTTTGAGTGTGCTTCCAAGAGACAATAGGAGACAGTAGAAAGAAACTAATCTTAAATGACTGCTACTTAAGAAGAACTAAGATCTAACATCTCTTAATAAATTAGTAGGGTAAAGAACATTAAGGGGAAGAAAATCTTATAAAATTAACACCTATATTCTATTTGTTCTACAAATTCATTAACAAGCATTTCTAGTTAATTATCTTTCATCAGGGGCACCTGGATGGCTCAGTCAGAGGACTTTGGCTCAGGTCACGGTCTCAAGGTTTGTAATTTTGACCCCTGCATCCGGCTTCGTGCTGACAGTGCAGAGCCTGCTTGGGATTCTCTCTCTCTCTCTCTCTCTCTCTCTCTCTGCCACTCTCCACTTGCACACGCTTGCATGCTCTCTCTCTCTCTCTCTCAAAATAAATAAAACTTAAAAAAATTTTTTAAATTATCTTTCACCATTGTTTTTAATAAGAAAGAAAAAATATTTTAAAAACAAAGAGTGTGAAACAAGAACATAAATACCTTATGAGCCAAGTGGAAGAGGAGGCGATTTTGAAGTCGACTTTTTGGAGCTAGAAAAAAAAGTTCAAGCTACTTATTAATTGTCAATGGCACTTAGTCCCCTGCAAGAATAACATGAGACAGGGGCGTCTGGGTGGCTCAGTCCGTTAAGTGTCGAACTTCAGCTCAGGTCATGATCTCACAGTTTGTGAGTTCGAGCCTCACAGTGGGCTCTGTGCTGACAGCTCGGAGCCTGGAACCTGCATCAGATTCTGTGTCTCCCTCTCTCTCTGCCCCTTCCCTGCTCACACTCTGTCTCTCTCTGCCTCAAAAATAAACGTTAAAAAATTAAAACAAAAAAACAAACCATGAGACAAAGATAAAACTTCCCAAATCCTACACACGTGATCATGATATGTCTCTACTATGATATATATTATTTTAGCCTGTTCTCTACTTACAGTAGCAGGAACAGCATCAAGAACCGGGAAAACAACATTGTAAGGTTCTATTATTCCCCAGCACTTGTTCTACTGGATTCTATGATGGTGACCCACAGCACAGCACACACAATTCTGGTAGCAGCCACCGCCGTGCTGTCCACACACTGATCAAACACTGGAAACAAACAGCTATGTTTATCTCATGTCATGTAGGAATCCACTCTCATTCAGTTGTGCTTCCCAGTGTTCTTTGTCAAGTCCTTCTGAAATCTCTTTTTCCACAATTATACAGCCATAGTTTCTTAAATACTAGCCCGATCTCTACTCCATAGATCTAGCATGATAATCTGCCACCCTGAAACAGCCAACCAAGAGAAAACGTTAACACGTTTCGAGTTCCAAATCTCCTCTGCACTGTTGGAGAATTTTCCTAATCCTAGATACCTAACCCTGTATCTCTTTACAGGAAAAAAAATGACACTTCAATGTATTAAAAAAAAAATTTAGGGGCGCCTGGGTGGCTCGGTCGGTTAAGTGTCTGACTTCGGCTCAGGTCATGATCTCACGGTCTGTGAGTTCGAGCCCCGCGTCGGGATCTGTGCTGACAGCTCAGAGCCTGGAGCCTGTTTCAGATTCTGTGTCTCCCTCTCTCTATGCCCCTCCCCTGTTCATGCTCGTCTCTCTCTGTCTCAAAATAAATAAACGTTAAAAAAAAAAAATTTATACAGAAAGAAGGACAGCTACCTTGATCACTTTCTATGTGTCTAATACTGTTCTCACAGATAAAATCTAGAAACATGAGATAAAATAAGTGACTTAAAGGCCCTATAACAAAATTAAGAAAAACTACATTAGTACATGGGAAACAGTTTGGGTACAAATCAAGAAAGGCTTCAAGTTCCACAGTGTCCATGAATTTGAGCTGGAATTGCTCCTAAATATGTATATATCAGTTAATTCTCTAAGAATTCTACCCTGGGAATTTGTTATTCTTCCCTAACAAATTTCATAACAAATGTTCCTTTCCCCCCTTTCTCTACATTTCTTTGAATTTAATTTGATTCAGGGCACCTGGGTGGCTCAGTCGGTTGAGCATCCGACTTCCGCTCAGGTCATGATCTCACGGTTCGTGAGTTCGAGCCCCACATCAGGCTCTCTGCTCTCAGCGCAGAGCCTGCTGCAGATCCTCTGTCCTCCCCGCTCTCTGCCCCTTCCCCGCTCACACTCTCTTTCTGAAACATAAAATAATAAAACACTGAATTTAATTTGATTCATACTGTCATTATTCTTCATCTTTCCACCCCTGGTTCTCTTTGCCCAATTCTTATTTGCAAGTTGATGCCCAGTTCTTCTTAGACGGCTGTCAGGACAGGTCAAGCAAACGAAAATAAGTCTGGATTCTTTAAGCGGAAATTACTTGGCTTCTCATTGAGAAACAGGGAAAATAGCTATAAAACCCACATCCATAAGGGCTTAAACAACTACACCAATTCCTACAATAACATGAACATCCTACCATAGTGGGGCTTAAGAAAGATAACTTGCTCTTTTGCTTCCCTCATCCTTTTTTTTTCAGCCTCTGGGGAGGTGGGGGAGAGGAAGCACCACAGAGATTAACTCTCTCTTTAAAAGTAAAATTGCTAAGGTTCAATATTCTTTGAAGAATAAAGCTATTTTTTAGTTTTCTTTTTCTTAATTATTATTTATTTTTTGATTTTAGTTAGTTAGTTTTTAGTTTTATCATGGTACTTGGTTTTTCCTCAGTAAAAAATGAATTGGGGCTCGTGGGTGGCCGAATCCATTAAGCGTCTGACTCTTGATTTCTGCTCAGGTCATGGTCTCACGGTTCATGAGTTTGAGCCCCGTGTTTGCCTCTGCGCTGATAGTGCGGAGCCTGCTTGGGATTCTTTCTTTCCCTCTCTCTCTACCCCTCCCCCGCTCACAAGCACATGCTCTCTCTCTCAAAATAAATAAACTTAAAAAAAAAAAAAAAGAAAAAGGAATTAAATAAGTTTTAAAATCTCCAAAATAACTCTTACCATTAGTGATAATACTAGATATTAAAAGGGGCCATTTTACCTTTAAATCCAGCTGCTTCAGCTTGTTTATACATTCCAAGAAAAAAGTAGGTACAGGCTAGGTTCACCCAGACTTCAGGATTGCAGTTTTCCTCTTTTGTTGCACTTTCATATTCCTGAAATATACATTAAGCAGGGATCTCATTTCAGCCGTAAAGCAATCGATGAGCCATTCTTCTTATAAGGAATAGGATTTCTTACTGAGACTGGGCAACTTCACATTTAGGGAATCCTATATGCTTCTCAACTGTTCTGTACCTTCAAGGTTACATACTGAAGCTATAGCTCAATCCTACCCACGTGGGCTGTTGTGCACACAATCTTAAACTGGTTTTTCCCCCCTTTTAACACTGATCCATGAGCTAACAAACCGCAAAATTTAAAGTAACTAAAATATTTTATTTTTGCTAACTTAAAAAAAAAAATGGGTACATGGGTGGCTCAGTTGGTTAAGGGTCCAATTCTTGATTTCAGCTCAGGACATGAGCCCATGGTTCGTGAGTTCAAGCCCTGAGTTGGGCTCTGGGCTGAGAGGGTGGAGCCTGCTTGGGATTCTCTGTTTCCCCCTCTCTCCCCACTCGTCTCTCTCTCTCTCTCTCTCTCTCTCAAGATAAATAAATAAACTTTAAACATAAAAGCTACCTTATAAGAAATATATAGGTTTGGTTAACTTAAAATCTGATAATCTTAATATACTATAAATATTGTTTCGTTCTAATTGTTTTCTGGGTTAGTTTATTTGGCTTTACATTCTATTTCTTTTAAGAGTTTATTTTATTATTATATTTTTAATGTTTTTTTTAACGTTTATTTATTTTTGAGACAGAGAGAGACAGAGCATGAACGGGGGAGGGTCAGAGAGAGGGAGACACAGAATCTGAAACAGGCTCCAGGCTCTGAGCCATCAGCACAGAGCCCGACGTGGGGCTCGAACCCACGGATAGTGAGATCGTGACCTGAGCTGAAGTCGGACGCTTAGCCAACTAAGCCACCCACGCGCCCCTTATTATTATATTTTTAAGTAGACTCCCCGCCCAACACGGGGCTCGAACTCACAACCCTGAGATCCAAGAGTCCTATGCTCTACTGACTGAGCCAGCCAGGTGGCCCCATTTGGCTTTACATATTTTTTTTTTTTTTTGACATTTATTTATTGATTTTGAGAGAGAGAGAGAGAGCATGCACACATGCAAGCTCAAACAGGGGAGGAACAGAGAGAAAGAGAGAGAGAATCTAAAGCAGGCTCTGAGCTGTTAGCTCAGGGCAGAGCCTGACACAGGGCTTGATCTCACAAGCCTGACATCACGACCTGAGCTGAAATCAAGAGTCAGATGCTTAATCGACTGAGGCACCCAGGTGCCCCCTGGCTTTATATTTGAAAAAGGTATTTTTTTCCTGCCAAGTGCACCTTCTGAGATTTACGTTGTCAACCACATTTTCCATATACCCTATTTACCAGTCTTTACCAGATTCCTTTGTTTCTTTTTCTTACTACATATGGGCTACTCTCTTTTCCCTATACCTTTTTTTTTGTTTTTGTTTTTTTAACGTTTATTTATTTTTGAGACAGAGAGACACAGCATGAACGTGTCATGAACACAGCATGAACTCTGAGCCGTCAGCCCAGAGCCCGAAGCGGGGCTCGAACTCGCGGACCGCGAGATCGTGACCTAAGCTGAAGTCGGACGCTTAACCGACTGAGCCACCCAGGCACCCCATCTTTTCCCTATACCTTTCAAAAATACCATCAGCCTCTATTGTCTTTTTCATATCTTCCCTTTGCCCTAATTGATTTTGTTGTTGTTGCTGTTTTTAATGTTTATTTTTGAGAGAGACAGACTGCAAGTGGAAGAGGGGCATAGAGAGAGGGAGACACAGAATCTGAAGCAAGCTCCAGACTCTGAGCTGTGTCAGCACTGAGCCTAATATGAGGCTCAAATTCACAAACTGTGAGATCATGAGCTGAGCCGAAGTAAGACACTTAACCAACGGAGCCACCCAGGCACCCCAGTTTTTGTTGTTTTAAAGTTTATTTATTTATTTTGACAGAGAGAGCATGTGAGAGCAGGGGAGGGACAGAGAGAGAGGGAAGCAGAATACCAAGCAGGCTCCGTCAATGCAGAGCCTGATGTGGGGCTTGAACTCATGAAATGTGACATCATGACCTGAGACAAAATCGAGTCCTCTGCTCAACTGAATGAGCCACCCAGGCGCCCCTGTTGTTTTTGTTCATCATCTTACCTCATTACCTGACCTTGGACACTTTCATTCTGGTTATGCAGGTTTTAAAATAACCTTAGATTACATTTTGGGGGTAAGAATATGTGGTAAGTATTTAAACAATTTCATTTATGATTTAAAAACTGTTTGACTAATGGCATCTAAAATTTTATCTAGATTCATAATCCTATAGATTGCTCATTAGATAGTACTGTTTAGGGGCGCCTGGGTGGCTCAGTCGGTTAAGCGGCCGACTTCGGCTCAGGTCATGATCTCGCGGTCCGTGAGTTCAAGCCCCACGTCAGGCTCTGTGCTGACAGCTCAGAGCCTGGAGCCTGTTTCGGATTCTGTGTCTCCCTCTCTCTGACCCTCCCCTGTGCATGCTCTGTCTCTCTCTGTCTCAAAAATAAATAAACGTTAAAAAAAAAAAATTTTAGGTAGGTACTGTTTACAATGACAAAGAAAAACAACTTTCAAAACTGCACTTGCAGAAATATAAAGATAATATAATCTTTCTTATCTAAAATGAACCAAGAAAAATAAAAATGAACTTTTGAGGAAAGCATCATGGAAATTTTATCAAAAGGGTTTTTTCTTCTCCTGAAGCTTTCCTTAAGAAATACTAAGTGAGATTTGAAGAATCTCACTAGTATATATGCAAAAGCAAAGAGTAAACAAGATATATATATGTGTGTATATATATATGTATATAAGTATATACACTTGAACACATATAAAAGATTTATGAAGCAATACATCAAACAAGAGCCAATAGTTGCCTCTGTTAACAAAGAAATAGAATTGGGAAAGGGAGATAGGATGACTTTTTTCTTTTTCTTTTGTTCCCTTCTGTATTGTTTGGATTTTACTAAGAGCATGAACTATTGTAATACAGAGCTTAATAACTTTTTCAAAACCCTTCTGTTATAATTTTTAAAAATTGTTTTAAGTTTTATTTATTTATTTTGAGAGAGAGAGAGCATGAGCAGGGGAGGGGCAGAGAGAGGGAGAGAGAGAGAATCTGCACTGACAGTGCAGAGCCCGATATGGGGCTTGAACTCACCAACCGTGAGATCATGACCTGAAGCTGAAATCAGGAGTCAATGCCCAACTGACTGAGCCACCCAGGCGCTCCATACCTTTTTTTTTTTTTTTTTTTACTAACCTCCAAAGCTCTCTTGTAGTCACCCAGGTGAAAAGCACAGTATCCAATCCACAAATTAGTGTCCTCTTCTTGTTCCCCAACATGCCGTTTGAACTTCAGGTTAAAATTTCATTTAAAAAAAAACAGAAAAACAGAACAAACAAGAAACATGAAAAGCTTTGAATAAACCCTCTGTTTAAAAAAACTGCTATGTTAAGCTACGGATGAACAATAGGAAATTGAAAGTAACAGAAGCAAGACAATAACATTTAATTAAGTCTATATACCTAAGGAACTCAGCACAATTACCTTCTAATTGTCACAGAGAATGTATCTGTATATTTCTTAAATGATGCAATAACTATCAGAATCTAAATTTTATTTATTTTGTGAGGCATCATCAAAAGGCTGGAACAATTATTGTTACATAGCAACTGAAACAGGCTATACTGAAACAACATATATAGCCACATGATCTTCCCAATTCTTTTCAAGGTTAGGAATTAAACGAATGTTAATGTTTGACTTCTATATTATCCAAGAAAACTATAACACAGATAGATTATTTCTTAGATATTCACAAGATGAAAATTTCTCGTTCACTTAATATTTCCAGTTGAAAGAAATGCATAATTTCAAATATTTCACGTTCATTTTTCTTTTTTTTTAAATGTTTGTTTGTTTGTTTGTTTGTTTATTTATTTATTTATTTATTTATTTATTTATTTATTTATTTTGGGGAGCGAGAGAGAGAGAGAGCACATGCAAGGGAAGGGCAGAGAGAGAGGGAGACAGAGAATCCCAAGCAGAATCCCAACATGTCTGGGACATATTAAGGAACACAAGAATTACGCGAAGTATCTAACGCCAAATAACTGAAAGTTAGAGATTAAGCAATGAACTCAAGGCTACCAGAGCCAGAGAAGGTAGCAGCAGGGACTGTCACAGCCCACTGACTCCAACGCCTGTGTTCTCACCCTCCATGCTCTATGCATTCAAACTCACACTTCAAGCCTATCCCATTAGTGCACACATATATCTTTGATAGGTTATGACCTTCTGCTGAGAACGAATCAGTAAATCGTTCTGTAACCCTTGAACAGGTTTACCATGACCTGTGAGAATTAAGGATATTCAGAAGCCTGGCCTCATTTTTGTCCATTGTGAGAAAATATATGTGAATTCCCCAGGCAACAAAAGTCCTGTTTTCGAGGAAATGAATGAGGCTTTTGAAGGAGGAATCTGAACTCCCATGGTTAGGTGAGAGTTTTCCATTCTACGGGCTGATAAACCAAAAACATGGATAAAAAAAAACTAAATAGGGAGCCGACACATATCTGCAGATCACTGCTACAGAATATTGGGTGCCTTGACTGTGACAAGATGAAGACATCCAATGATACTTTCTGGTCTGGGTAAGAACTTACTCCTATAGTTAATTCCATACGTTAGAAATCTTCTTTTCGCAAAATGCTGTGGATTTGAGTACAGTGCCTTAAGTCTGAAGACATTCTTATTTGAAGTCTTCCTGAATTTGCCCCAGGAATTATCGGGAGCCAAAGGAAAGCTCATGAGACTTCCTCACCGCAAACCATGGCAGTTCCCATTCCCATACCTCATGGCACTTGACAGGCCACCGAAGAATGTAAGCACAGAGCAGAGTCTCCCTGACAACCTGAAAGTAGTGCAAGATTACACAGTAAGGGAAATGTGGTTGTTGTCTAAAAAGAGAGAAGAGAAATAGAGACCGACAAAAATTAGACATATACCTACCACTTAGTCCACTGACTTACAGAGCTAGAAGGTCCTTCCAAGTCAACTTCCCCACTTTAATGATGAGAAAGCTGACACCAAAAAAGTCAAACAAGATGCTCAATATCAGAGCTAGTAAGAAACATAGAACCACACGTGGAAGATTGAGAAATACATAAAGCTCACTAAAACAATCATTGTTGATAGATTATAAGTAAGATAGCTGGAGTAGTAATTCGGAGAAATGACTGGCAAAACACAACTGGGCTATGCCGTCAAAACTCTTCAACTCTTCACTGTTTGGTGTGCTCCTTCATTCTCCTATAACATGTGATTCCCACAAAGCAGTTTCTCAAGGTGTAGTGTCCTTGGATCATCTACGTCAGAAGCACTTGGGCTACGTGACAAAAATGCAGGTTCCTGAACAGCACCATATTGTAAAGAATCAGAAGCCCTGGGGTGCCTGGGTGGCTTAATCGGTGAAGCATCCGACTCTTGATTCAGCTCATGACCTCACGGTTCATAAGATGGAGCCCCACGATGGGCTCTGTGTGGAGCATGGAGCCTGCTTGGGATTCTCTGTCTCCCCCCCGCCCCTGCTCCTCCTCTGCTCTCTCTCAAAAATAAGTAAATAAACATTAAAAAAAAAAAGAAAGAACCATAACCCCTAAGGCAGGAGTCGAGGAATGTATGTTTTAATAAGTACCCTAAGTGATTCTGATGCATATTAGAAGCTGAGAAGTACTGCCATAAAGATTTGAAATATTTTCTGAAGATAGGGTATTCTAGGCAACAAGCATGAAGCACCATAGTATTATTCAAATGATTCAAATTTTATAAGATATAAGAGGAATAAATCATAAATTGGTCAGGGGTTGGGATAAACAATGTGTGAACTGATACTGTATCCAATGTCCCTCCAGAGTTTTAGCTGAATTCACCATCAGTGGGACTAGACATAATTAAAAGCGTCCCTTAAGAAGTAAGCCGATCTTGTTAGTTCATCTTTAATCAGGTTTATCGTTAACACGGAATCTGGAACCTGTGCCAGACTCGATTTATAGGAAGCCTCTCCCCCCCAAAAGCATACACCTGTTCCAACAGCACAACGTTGGAATGCAACCAGCGTTCACCCAAGCATTCATCCATATTCTGGTATTCACCTCCTAAGAAGCAATCTTCTTAGGACATTACCTCCAATAGGGTAATAGCTCCAGTGAAATCTCTTTGTGAAAGTAGCTCCTCTAGTTTTGGAATCTTCCTACCTTTCTTCTTTCTCTTGTCAGCGTGCGGTAGGTCCCCGCCTACAGCAGGCTTGGCCCTTGAAAGCATCTGTGAAAGAAGCAACAAAGACAGCTGTATGATCCAATTCCGATGGTCAGATTTAAACTCAGAGTAACAGCTCCAGGATTTGCATGTCAAGTCCTTAACAACCAACCCCAGGGAAGCCCATTCAAACTCTTTGTAACAACTATTTTACTAAAAGGGCCATCACCCTGTACTTGGGCTGAACCCAACAGCTACTACATGTTGTCTTCTTTATCAATTCATTAGAGCGGGGTAGGAGATGCTTTGGCGCAGCTTCTCTCATCTCAGTCTTCCCTTGGTCTGCTTTCCATCCCACGCGCAGCCTAGACGTGAAGTGGAGAAGCGGGAGGGAAGAAAGCATCGAGGTGTTTACAGTCGCATCCTCGTCTCCCGTGAGAACGTGGGTAGGGCAGGGAGATCATCCTCCGCTGACACTCCTAGACTTAACCCAAAGTGTGTTGGGAACCTCCGATCTCCAGGTCTAGGATCCACTCAAAGTTCTCCTCCCTCATTGTTCAGAGCCACTAACCATCTTGGGAGTTGGTTCGGTGAGCCTCTTCCCCAGACGGACAGAAAAGGCCCAGCCTTAGCGCCTCTCTGCATCCACACCGCTGGCTCCGTCTCCACGGCAACCCCGCGGGGGTGGGGTCTGGTTCGCCGCGCAGAAAAGCTCCCAGGGGAACCCGTGCCCTCCGCGTTTTGGTTCCGCTCCCTGCTGCCGCTGCGGGAGGAGAAGTTCTCCCCTCAGGAGGAGAGGCAGGGTTTGCTGTGCTGGGAGTGAACGTTTGTATCTCTACTTAGGGCTTGATTTTAAGAACAGGCGGATTAGAATGGTATTCTTTTTCCAATATAAGTTTCCTGGGAAAGTCATTTTCAAGGACCACTTCCGATTTGGACCGTGTTGGGTTCCATAGCAACCCCCGGCGCTGACTGGCACGTGATCTGCGGCCTCCGGTCTCCGGGAAGCTTCGAAAAAAATCGCTGAACCGAGGAAGTTGGCGTTTACAGGCGGGAGTTCACCAAAATAGTTTATTATTTACATAGATAAACATAATCCGTAACTGTAATAAATGTATGTTGGTTGGACGACTTAATTTATCTACTTTACTCCTGACCCGAATTAATCTGGCCGCATGCGTCGGGTGAAATCCCCGCATTGTGGAATTTAGAGCTGGAAGCAATCTTAAAGGACATCCAGTGCAACCTTTGTAACCAAACCAGACATTTCGTCCGCTCGAAGGGCGGCAAGCCAGTAACAACCGACACGGAGCTTCCGCAGTCGAAGAAAGGCTATTTATTGCTGTGGCGCCACCCAGAAGCAGGAGCGAATGCTCAAAAGTCCCAAACTCCACCGTGCTTTACAAGCAGGGTTTTAAAAGGGTGAAAATTCAGGGTAAGGATCCCAGGGCCTTGGATCATGCTGATTAGGGATTAGGTCATCTATGACATTTCCTTTCTTGATCATCTTATCCCTTCTGGCGTCTCCGTCTGGTTTCGGTGCGATGGTAGTGAGGTGGTCGTTCTGCTTCAGGGGCCTGGTCGTTCTGCTTCTAGGGGCCTGGAACTGCAAAACGCTCCGGGCAGATTGCATTGGTGAGGTCATCTCTAGAGTACAAAGGCAAAAGTTCTACATTCTGTAACTATCGCTAAGCTAAAAAAAAAAAAAAAAAAAAAAAAAAAAAAAAATTCCCTTGGGAACATGACACACTGTGTTTGTTATCTCAGGCAGAACAGCATCCCACAGACTTGGGGCAGCAACTTTCTATTATTTCCTGAGGCATTTTTACAGGTTTCTTTTACAGTAACTAAGGACTACGGGACTCTGGTCAGAGGCAGCTGGGAGCAGTATGTCTAAATTGTAGGGTCTGTGAGGGCTTGCATCCCCAGTTTCGTACTGAGAATTAGCCAACTAAGAAACTAACATCTGGAGTATTCCCAAGTGTGTAGGTAGTTGTGGCATAGTTGAATTACATTACATACAACTGTAGATAACCAGCCCTGTAGAGACTCATGTATACCATAAGATCATAGAGGCAGCTATGGTTTCCTAGATTCTTTTGCATCCTGCTCATGCTCCAGCCCCCGCCTCCCACCACCTGTTACTTGGAGAATAAGTAAATGACCACATACCTTAATTCACGGATACATACACTTTTATGTACACACAAGTATCCTTATATTCAGACACAGGAACATAGACTTAAGAAATGCGAAAATTCACCACCACTATACTTGTAATTCTTTTGGTTCCAAATATTAGAAATATCTCTACTTTTGGTTGAGTTTAAAACAATCATTTTCAGGGGCGCCTGGGTGGCTCAGTCGGTTAAGCATCCGACTTCAGCTCAGGTCATGATCTCACAGTCCATGAGTTTGAGCCCCGTGTTGGGCTCTGTGCTGACTGCTTAGAGCCTGGAGCCTGCTTCGGATTCTGTGTCTCCCTCTCTCTCTGCCCCTCCCCTGCTCATGCTCTGTCTCAAAAACAAATAAAAACATTCAAAAAGAACCAATTATTTTCAGCTCTTCTTTACAGAAGTCTGCATACTTTTGTAATTGTCTTGTAGCAGGATTCTTGCACAGAGAGTCGTGACATCAGGCTTTTCTTTCCAGGAAGCAACTTTATTCCTGCTGGCACAACTTCGTTGAGTTCATACCCAAAGAAGTGAGCCCCGAACACCACGTGGCTTGGTTTTTTATATATTTTTTACTTTTTGTTTCCCATATATGGTAACACACAAACGTGCAGTCTGATTAAGTGGTTTCATGTTACAAGGTCGTGAGGGATGTCACGTATGCGTATATCCAGTTTGCCTTGAGTTTTTTCTTTCTTTTTTTTTTTTTTAGGGAGGGGACCCTACCGCAGTCTTATTGCAAGAGCATCCAAATATTAAACTCATCCTTTTATTTATTATTTAATTCTTTTTTTTAATTTTAGAGCAAGCAGCACAGGGGAGCATAGAGAGAGAATTTTTAACAGATTCCACTTTTCAGCACAGAACCCAACATGGGGTTCGATCCCATGACCCATGACCTGAGCTGAAATCAAGAGTTGGATGCTCAACCGACTGAGCCACCCACGTGCTCCTAAATTCATACTTTTAAAAAATGTTTGAGACAGAGAGAGACAGAGCATGAGCAGGGGAGGGGCAGAGAGAGAGGGAGACACAGAATCCGAAGCAGGCTCCAGGCTCTGAGCTGTCAGCACAGAGCCCGACGCGGGGCTCCCACTCAGGAACTGCGAGATCATGACCCAAGCAGAAGTCGGAGGCTGAACCGACTGAGCCACCCGGGCGCCCCTGTTCACTGACTTTTAGTACAAGTATCCCCTGCTTTTCAAAAGTTCATGTTTTGCCACTTCACTTTTATGAAAACCCTACATTGGTACCTGTTTTTGCTAACCAAAAGAAATCTGAAGAGGGTTTTCACTTTTATAAAGAAAAGCAAAAAAGAGCGTGCCACATTTGTTCCACAACAAGCAGAGCAGCATGCACCAGTGCAGCAAAAGTGGCACCACCAAGCTCCTTTACCCGGAACCACGCTCGGCATCTCAGCATCAAGCCACCTGAGCTTCGAATTGTGTCTGTGATCATCTGTGCTTTATCTCAATTTATTTTGTGCTTCTGTTAGCAAGATGTGTCCTAAGGGATCAGAAAAGCCTCAGAGAGGTGATTATTTGGATCTGGGAGCACTCAAAAGTTCTCCTGCACACATTAACAGTAGGGGGCGCCTGGCTGGCTCAGTCAGAAGAGCATGCCTGCGACTCTTGACCTCAGGGTCGTGAGTTCAAGCCCCACGTGGGGTGTGAAAATTACTGAAATAAATAAAACTTAAAAAAATAATTAATTAATTAACAGTAATTGCTTCTTTGCTTTAAGATGTTTTAGCTTCGGAAAAGTTTCATAGGAACACTCTACGTTCAGATGGCAGGGGAAAGCTGTGTTCACAGAATTGTGCATCTATTACCATTATCAAGTTCCAGAATCAGCAAGTCCCATATCCATCAGCAGTCATTCATCATTCCCCTCCTCACCTTAGCCTCTGGCAACCACTAATATATATATATTTTTAACTTTTATTTAAAACATTAAATGAGAGGGGGGAGGGCAAAGAGAGGTGGGGACAGAGGATCTGAAGCAGGCTCTGTGCTGACAGCAAACGTGGGGCTCGAACTCTTGAACCACGAGGTCATGGCCTGAGCGGAAGTCGGAACCTCAAAACAACTGAGCCACCCAGGAGCCCCTATTCTATTTTCTGTCTCTACGGATTAGCCCATTCTGGACATTTCATGTAAATGAAATTGTACAAATAGAGCTCCACACACCATATTTCTAAATATTGAAAAATCTTAAATCAATCTAGCAAACTGTTAGCTAAAATGTTTTATCCTCCTATCTTGACAAATATAGAAGGAAGTCAGATTCCAATTTAGAATTCTCAGACTTCCCAGAATTCTGTTGCCGGAGGGGGCAGTGTGGAGAGAGCCAGCCCCGGGTGCCAGCCCATGCCCTTCTCTCAACCCAGGCTCCATCCTACGCCGAGGGGCTTTGTGCATGTGTGTGGACACCCAGCCCACCAATGCAAACAGTACTCACCCACTTTCCTGACAGCTGTCACTCTCTGACAGACCTAAAGGCAGGATAGGCTCAGGGAAGAGACCTCTGCAGGTATGGAGACAAGTTTGGGGTTGTATGGGCAGGGAATTCAGAGTCCTGGGCACCACAGCAGGGTGAGGATGGCTGCAAGGAGTCTGAAGAGGGCTCCAGAGCGCCTGGGTAGCTCTGTCAGTTAAGCGTCCGATTCTCGACTTTGACTCTGGTCACGATCTCCCAGTTCGTAGTTTCGAGCCCTACATGGGGCTCTGTGCTGGCGGTGTGGAGCCTGCTTGGGATTCTCTCCGCCCCTACCCAGCTCACATGCTCTGTTTCTCTCTCAAAAAAATAAATAAACTTTTAGAAAAATAAACAAACTTAAACAAAACAAACTTTGGCTCCACGACCTCCTCACCCCTGGTGCAGTCAGAACCCAGAGTCCAGGGCAGGGCTTCCCTCAGGAGGGTCTAAGGATAGTGTTGCCAATAATGGTATAAGCAATCCTGAAGATCTTGCCAAATCTATCGAAATAGTCTCTGATTTCCAGCAGTTTGGGATACTTCTTTAAGCATCTAAATCCCCATAGCGGCTGTTTGGGCTGTAGCTTTAATGGTGAAGGGCAGAACGTGGCATTCTGGGTGTACTTGAGAAGAAGCTATTGTTCCCAACTACAGCTGAATCGAGGGTGTTGTGAAACAGATCGCCACATAAACACACAAAAGCTAGGTGCATGCGTAAGAGGCAAAGCTGGAACTGGCAACTTTATTGTAGTTGCATTAGAACAGCAGTTTCTGAGAGATTAGAAAAAATAATCTACACTGTGATGACGGTTGTATGACTGTGCAAATTTACTAAAAATCACTGAATTGTACACTTAAAACAGGTGAATTTTATGATCTGTAACTTGCATCCTGTTAGATCTGTGTTTTTTGGGTTTTTGGTCTGTTTTTTAAAATAATTCAGACCTGGGGCGCCTGGGTGGCTCAGTCAGTTAGCATCCGACTTCAGCTCAGGTCATGATCTCACGGTTCACGAGTTGGAGCCCCTGGTCGGGCTCTGGAGCCTGCTTCAGGTTCTGTGTCTCCCTCTCTCTTCACCCTCTCCTGCTTGCACTCCATCTCTCTCTCTCTCTCTGAAAAATAAATAAACATTAAAGAAAAATTGGGGTGCCTGGGTGGCTCAGTTGGTTGAACGTCTGACTTCGGCTCAGGCCACGATCTCAAGGTTTGTGACTTCAAGCCCTACATCAGGCTCTGTGCTGACAGCTGGGAGCCTGGAGCCTGCTTTGGATTCTGTGTCTCCCTCTCTCTCTGCCCCTCCCTCACTCATGCTCTGTCTCTCTGTCTCTAAAAAATAAATGAAAATTTAAAAAAAATTAAAGAAAAATTAAAAAGAGAATGTTTTAAAAACCAAATTTTACACACACATACACCAAAAAAAAACCCAAATTCTAGGAGCTCCTGCCTGGCTCAGTCAGTAGAGCATGTGACTCTTAATTTCGGGGTTGTGAGTTTGAGCCCCATGTTGGGTGTTGAGATTACTTTAAGATATTTAAAAAAAATTTTTTTTATTCCACTCCCTGCACTAAATTATATGGGCTCATGGGGAAAGAACCTTTTTTTTGACTGTTCTAAGCAAGAGAAAGTTGACTCCAGGATTATGCATTTGAATACATACTCTTCAAAGAAATATGCTTTTCAATTATTTTAAAATAACTTGATTTTTCTTATCACAAAAATGCTCCCTACTCACCATGGAAATTTTGGAACATATTGAGAATTAAAAAGAAGAAAACTTAAATTAGCTATAAATACATACCCAAGAAATGACACCTATTAACATTTTGTTTTCTTATAAATGATTTAGGGATGCTTGACTGGCTCAGAGGGTACAGTGTGTGAATCTTGATTTCAGGGTCATGAGTTTAAGCCCCGCATTGGACATAGAGCCTACTTTAAAAAAAATGAAAAAAAAAAATTATTCAACCAGTACTAAAAGATAATATAGTCATGGCTGAACTACTAATAAATTGAAGAACTAGATGACAGAAAATCTATAGGTAATCATTGTTGAAATTAAGTGATGAGCATGTGTGTATTTACCTTTATATTTTTGTACGGGAAATCTCCATAATCACTCTGCGATAAGCATGAAGACTGCTTGAGATTCTCTCTCTCTCTCTCTCTCTCTCTCTCTCTTTCTCTCTCTGCCCCTTTCCCCAGCTCACACTGTATCCCTCTCTCCCGCTCTAAACTAAAAAAAAAAAAAAAAAAAAAAATTTAAAAATAAAAATTAAAAAGAAAATTTCCATAATCTAAATTTTAAAAGAGACATCTATTTGAAAATCCCCAAATTCTTCTGTATGACCAAATTTTCTTTTTTTGAGAGAGAGAGCTAGAGCATGTGCACACACACACACACACACACACCCAAGTCGGGGGGGGAGAGAGAGAGAGAGAGAGAGGAGAGAGAATCTTAAGCAGGTTCCATGCCCAGTGAGGAGCCTGACTCAGGGCTTGATCTCATGACTGTGAGATCATGACCTGAGCCGAAATCGAAAGTCAGATGCTTAACCCACTGAGCCACCCAGGTGCCTCAGTATGGCCAAAGTTTTAACTGGAATGAGTTAAAGACATGGGAGTCAATATTTATTTCAACATACAAGGTAACGTGCATTTATACCTGTTAAAACTAAGAGGCGTTTTCTATGTGAGAATATAGAGAAACAGATTTCAACCTCCGATTGCTTATGTAATTATTTGGTGGCGAGATAACTGGAAAATTAGAAAGCAACATAAACATAATATAATGTAAACAGGAAAGATACCAGGCATTGCAATCCAGTGAGCCCTGAAAGAAGGAACTCCCTATGTCAGCCAGCTGCTGAAATGCAGGATCGTGAACTGAAGTTGACACAAGATTGTGTGCTTTTGACTCAGCAGGGCCTGGATTTAAACTCTATCTCCCCTGCTTCTTACCTGTGTGAACTTGAGCAGGCTACTTAACCTCTATGTATTTTAGTTTTTTCCCCTCTGTAAATAAAGGAAATAAAATCTACCTCACGGATTTGCTTAAGATTTATTGAGATCATTTATAAGCAAGAGGCAGGGTAACATAGTGGGTTAAATGTGGAGCCTGAGGAGAACTGCCTGGGTTCAGTTCTTGGCTCTCTCACTTGCTTTAGTGTTGTGACCTGGGCAGGTGATTTAACATCTTTTTTTTTTTTTTTTTTAATGTTTATTTACTTTTGAAAGAGAGAGAATGTGGGGGAGGGGCAGAGAGACAGGGAGACACAGAATCTGAAACAGGCTCCAGGCTCTGATCTGTCAGCACAGAGCCCGACGTGGGGCTCGAACTCACGGACTGTGAGATCATGACCTGAGGTGAAGTCAGATGCTTAACCCACTGAGCCACCGGGGCGCCTCTATGATTTAGTGGTTTTTTTATTATATTCCCAAAATTGTACATCACCATTACCTAATTTTAGAACATTTTAGTCGCCCCAAAAAGAAACCTGTACCCATTAACAGTCACTCTCCATTCCCCTTTTCCCCCTAGCCCCTGGCAACCACTAATCTATTTTCTATCTGTATGGATTTGCCGAGTCTGAACATTTCATATAAATGGAATCATGCGGTATGTAACCCTTTATGTTTGGCTTCTTTCACTTAGCATGTTTCATATTTTTTAAAATCTGTTTTTATTTTTTTATTTTTATTTTTATTAAACTCTACACCCAATGTGAGACTTGGACTTGAGACCCTGAGATCAAGAGTGGCGGGCTCTATGACTGAGCCAGCCAGGCACCCCTTTCACTTAGCATGATTTCACGGCTCATCTGTGTTGTCGTATGTATTAGTACTTCCTCCGTCTTAGTGGCTGAATAATATTTCATTGTATGGACATGCCACATTTGTTTAAGCCTTCATGTTATTTCAAGCACATAACACATCGTAAACGCTTAGAGCCTGGTGGTCTCGTCACCCAGTGCCTTGGGGTTCACGGCACAGCCTCAATCATGTTGCAACCCAGGTGGAAACAGTAGTCGAGGAGGAAGCCCAAGCCATGAAAGGCCACCCAGATAATGCCCGGTGCTGGGTTTCTCTCTGCCTGCCATGGCCAGAACTGCCTTGACCTAATGTACACAGGTCTCAGAAATCTCAGGGTCCTTGTTCTCTGTCCAGCCTTACCCAAACCCGATAACCTGCTCTATTTCCCAGTCCCTCTCATCTGCTCTCTTCACTTAATCCATTCTTCCAGTCTTCCTCTGGACTTGATTACCTACCCGATTTCCCTAAACAGTCACATTATTTTGTGTTTTGGACTTTTGTCACTTTGTGTGTGTGGGTATATTATATTAATTATCCATTGCTTCCTAACAACTTACCCCCAAACTTAACAGCTTTACAATAGATACTTTTTTTTTAATGTTTTCTAAGGTTTATTTATTTTTAAGACACAGAGAGAGAGAGAGAGACGGAGACAGAGACAGAGCATGAGCAGGGGAGGTGCAGAGAGAGAGGGAGACACAGAATCCAAAGCAGGCTCCAGACTCTGATCTGTCAGCACAGAGCCCGATGAAGGGCTTGAACCCACAGACCTCGAACCCACAGACCTCGAGATCATGACCCGAGCCAAACTCAGATGCTTAACTGAATGAGCCACCCAGGCACCCCTACAATCAATATCCTTATCACACGTGGTTTCTGCTGAGCAGCTCAGCTGGGTGGTTCTAGCTCAGAGTTTTTCCTGAGGTTAAATTCAAATTGTCTGCTGGACCGTAGTCGCCTAACATCTTGACGGGAGCTGAAGGATCCCATTCCAAGTGACCCACCCACTGGCCTGGCAAGTTAGTGCTGGTTGTTGGTGGGAGGCCCTTGTTCCCTGCCACAGGGATCTCTCCATAGAGCTGCTCGATTGTCCACACAAAGTCACAGCTGGCTTTCCCAGAGGGAGTGATGGAAGAAAGAGCAAGGAGGAAGTCACAAAGTTTTTTTATGATGTACCCTTGGAATTCACAGGCTCATTTCTTTAATATCCTGTTGAGAAACACAGATCTCTCCTATTTGGTGTGGGAGGGGTTGACATACAGGTGCAAACATCAGAAAGCGAGACTCACTGGGAGTCAGCCTGCTACATCACGGCACCGTCACCAAATCGGCCCCACCCTTAGGTCACTCCTACCTGTTGCCTCCGCTTTCAGACTAGTGCTACCAGGTGAAGGTTGGCAGCCTGAAGTTCCTCATTTGAACACCACCAAAGCAAAGGCTGTAAATTCGTCCTCGCGGAGGAGAGTGGCCCTTCTCACTCCACCAATACCTGCAGCCCCATCCTTTCCCAGCTCAGTCAAATGAGGGAAATCCCCTCGGCTTGTTCCCCGCCTTTGCCCTCCCCTGTCTGGCTGCCTGACTCCTCCCTCGACTTCCCACACCTCCTGGGGAACATCTGTTTGCCGTGGACTTTGGACATTCCATCTGACTCACCCCTCTGATGTTTATGGACTTTTAATTTCTATGACTTAGCATAGCTGGCTTGTTGCTGCCCTGGGCTTCCCTCTCTGACTGGTGGTTCAGCTGACTCCTGTAGCCTGCTACCAGGCCAGTTTGCCCCAGCAACTGCAGCTCTGCACTCTACCCAGATTTATTTCTTCCAAATGTTCACATTTGCCCATCTTCTGCTGGGCACTGCCCATCAGCACATTTGCTGATCTTCTAGTAAAACAGCAGCAATAAATGAGCAAGCAAACAAAAAAATCTCTCTCTGGCTACCTGAACAATTTCTCACGCTTCCCTCCCCCTTTCCCGCCACCTCCCCACTCGTCTCCTCTCGTCCCCTTTCCTTGTTAGTCCTCTAAAATGAGCCATCTGGGGCGCCTGGGTGGCTCACTCGGTTGAGCGTCCGACTTCAGCTCAGGTCATGATCTCACACTCCGTGGGTTTGAGCCCCGCGTCGGGCTCTGTGCTGACAGCTCAGAGCCTGGAGCCTGTTTCGGATTCTGTGTCTCCCTCTGTCTCTGCCCCTCCCCCACTCATGCTCTGTCTCTCTCTGCCTCAAAAATAAATAAAAACAGTAAAAAAAAAAAAAATTTAAAATGAGCCATCTATTCTGATTTCCAACCTTCCCGTTCGGAGAAAACTCTTCTATCAAGCATATGGGAGAATTCATTGACATAGGAGCCATCTGTGGGATACAAGAGTTAGCATCCTGGCAAGGCCAGAGGGGTAGAGCAACATTGCTTCCAAGTGCCTCCTAGAAGCCTGGGAAGGCGACAGCCCGTGAAGAGTGATATTGAGATGCCGGAATTTTTGTGGCATACAGTAGATGAAAGGATTAAAAGATTCAGAAAAGTGGGCATGGTAGAATAGATACATTATGTTAGGCCAGCAGAAGATCCACCAGAGGACTGGGCTCAGAGAACAGCCCAGCGGAATCCCATTTATCACCGATGAGGGGGGACACTAGCAACACTGAGATAGTTCTGTGGTGCTTTCCCCATAGGACATACCGGATGGGAGGAAAGGCTGTCCTAGGACTTGACTCACCGATAGCAGCGGGGACGAGAGGACCCTGATGCCGTAGACCCTGGACGATGGCCCTTAACTGAAAAAGCCAGGGGTTTGTAAGTTCAGAGTGCCAGCCAGCAGCCCCGACCTGTGGAGAGCTTCAGAGATTTTGAACAGAACAGAATTTCCCAACGAGGGAAGTAGATGGGTAGCCAGCAAAGTACTGTTTCCTGTGTATAATCTAAAAAAAGAATAAGGATTAATGAGCAGGACAATGAGAGAGACCGTGACCCCAATAAAAGTGCACAATTCCTTACCTGGTTTCCATTCCTGAACCAGTGTTCAGACGCAGAACCCAGTGACTGAAGAGGTGGCCAGGTCCCCAGGGAGAAGGACCTAAACACCCAGGGTACCTGGATGGCTCAGTTGGTTAAAACGTCCAATTGCAGCTCAGGTCATGATCTCGCCAGTTCGTGAGTTCGAGCCCCGTGTTGAGTTCTGTGCTGACAGCTCAGAGCCTGGAGCCTGCTTCGGATTCTGTGTCTCCCTCTCTCTCTTCCCCTCCCCTGGTCGTTTTTTTTCTCTCTCTCTCTCAAAAACAAACATTTAAAAATTTTTTTAAAAACCCACTATGGCGAGAAGGAACTGTAATAGTGGCTCCAATCCTTCCCCAAAGAGATCTACAACATTTATGTGGATGACAGCACTGGGGAAAGGGAATGTGAGAGAGTGGAGGAACCATGCAGTATCCTCCAAATTGAAAAAGCACTTTGAGACCAAAAACCAAAGCAGGCGCCTCCATACAGTTTATGCAGAATTTTATTCAGGGTACCTTGCTGACAGGGGGGATCAGGCTGGTGACGATCGGAGGCTGAGCAGCTCTTCTCCACAAAGTTCAGATTTAGTTGATGGATTTTATAAAGAGAGGGATGTGAGGGTGAGCAGAGCAGTAAAATCAAAGTGTATACATTAACGTGACTAATACCTACCAGTAATTATCCTCCTGGCGTCTCCTGTGCTTCAGGAGGGGGCAACTATGTTGTCCGTGTTTATACCTCTATTAGTGAGCTGGGGACCATGACAGATCTCCCAGTGCTCTCCTTGCAGGATATGATCACAGAATATATGCATCATTCTTTAGGGGGGCGGGAACAAGCAGTGCTGGAGAGGCCATTGAGCTCGCATAGTAAAGATGGTGGGCCAAAGGGGCACCTGGGTGGTTCAGTCGGTTGAGCGTCCGATTTCAGTTCAGGTCATGATCTCCCAATTCATGAGATCGAGCCCTGCACTGGGCTCCGCACTGACAGTGTAAAGCCTGCTTGGGGTTCTCTCTCTCTCCCTCTTTCTCTCTGTCCCTCCCCGGCTCTCTCAAAAATAAATAAACATTAAAAAAAAAAAAAAAAAAAGATGGCAAGCCAAAGATAGAGTCACTCTGGCCAACATTCGTACCGGAGATACCCAGATATTTGGGTGACTGTTGTGTAGAAGGTCAGAGGTCAACTGATACCCCGAGATGTGAAGGCCCCCCTGTTAGAACGGGAGCGAATGGATTCCTTAGAAGAGTCCAACTTATGATGAGTCCTCTGGGTCCATGGACTCACTGGTTGTCATTTCCCTCATCCCCAAATGTGCAGTTGGGATTGACATTCTTGGAAGTTGGGCTCGCATTACCTCCTTGTCCTGTTGCATGAGAATTATCACAGTAGGGAAGGCCAAGCAGAGCGGCTAAAACCACACCTCGCCCACCCCCTTCCCCAGGCCAATATAGTAACCACAAAATAGCATTGCATTCCAGGGGTGAGGGGGGGTGTCAGAGATTAGTGCCACTCTTAAATATTGAAAAGATGAAGAAATGTTGTCGCTGTCATATGTCTGTTTCACTTGTCATTGTTGACCCTGCAGCAATGGGATGGACCCTAGAGAATGACTAGGGACTATTGCAAGGAGGTAACTCCTGGTCAATACCGGTTGTGCCAGACGTAGTGTCTTAGCTGGAGCAGAGCCATGCAGCCTGAGGCGCATGGTTTGTGGCCACTGATTTGGCAAATGCATTCTTTCTATCCCATTCAACAAAAAAGGGTCAGAAATAGTTCGTATCCCCACAGAATGGAGAGCAAGTATTTCCTGTTTTGCCACGGGGTTGTGTTCACTCTTCAGTCCTCCGTTGTGGTATCGTCTGAAGAGAACCAGAACGTTTGGACATCCCACAAACATCCCGTTGACCCATTACACGGATGATACCGTACTGCCCAGGCAGGAGGAGGAAAAGGCGGAGACTGTGCTAGAGGTTTGGTATGACGTACCCACTCCAGAGAGTGGGAGATAAGTCCTACAACGATTTGTGACCTGCCACTTCACCAAACATTCTGGGGGACCGATGATCCAGCAGCATGCTGGGACATCTCCTCCCCCCAGAAAGACGCCTTGCTACATCTCCTATCCCTTCCTGGAAAAAACGAAATGCAAAGCCTGTTAGGAATCTTTGGGTTCTTGAGAAGACACATTTCATACCTAAGAACAGTCCTGCTGCCCACATACTGGGTTACGTGGAAAGCTGTTGGCTTTGAGTGGGCCCAGAGCAGGAAGGAGTTCTGCAGTAGGTCCAGGCTGTGATACAAACAGCCCTTCTGTTCAGATTATATAATCGAGCAGAGCCTACAGTGTTGGAGGTGTCAGTGATGGAATAAGTGTGGCATTGGCGGCACATCCCAGTAGAATCACTATGTAGACCCCTGGGATTACGGAACAAGTTCCTACCCACTGCGGTGAAGAGTTACACTCCTTCTAAAAAGCAGCTCCTAGCTTGCTACCGGGCCCCGGTAGAGAAAACAAATGATCATGGGTTCAGAATGGGCCATCACAAGCTAGGTCCTATCGGACACATCGACAGGTCAGGCAGGCCTAACATTAGAGCCATCCTAAGATGAAACCGGTCCATCTGATACGGAGCACAACCAAGACCAGAAGGTACAGACAAGCTGCATGAATACACAGCCCACGTCTCCATGTCATTCATTAGGTTACATTGGCGTCCCAGCCCTAGCTTACTCCTAGGACCATACGAGGGGGCCCCACAATAACCAGCTAAAGGAGGAAGGAAAAAGCCCAAGTTGGGGTTGTGAATGAGTCATCCCAGTAGGCAGTACAAGCTGAAAATGGAGGGTGGCTATAGTCTTGGAAAGCAGTGGTGAAGGGAAATCTCTGCAGTGCTCCCATAATAAGTGCAGAGCATTTATTTGAGATGCTCAAATAAATTTTTTTTATATTTGTTTTTTTAAGAAAGAGAGAGAGAGAGCGCGCGCGCACACACACATACACACGTTTGAACGGGGGAGAGGCAGAGAGGGAGAGAGAGAGAAAGAGAGAATCCCAAACAGGCTCCGTGCTGTCAGTGTGGAGCTGGATGCAGGGCTGGACATGGGGCTCAAACTCAAGAATCGTGAGATCATGAGCTGAGCCAAAATCAAGAGTGGGACAGTTAAGGTACTGAACCACCCCGGGGTCCCTTTGGTGGAGGGCTATGATAAGGGCTAGTTGTGGCCTTGCAACCAACTGCAGTGACAGGGGCTAGAGGTCATTCCATTAATTTTCCTCTTCTAAGTTTCCTTACAGGAAGAAGAGTGGCCCACGAAGCCCTGAAGGAGCCGTCCCCTGAATACGGATGGACAAATAGATCCATGTGGCACACAGGGTGACTGTAGTGGACAAGCGTGTGTCAGTCAGACCCCCTTCAAGGCAGGGCTTGCTGCCCAACAGCTAGAAGATGTGTGGAGCTGATAGCCTCCAGCTTTAGCCCCTTCAGGATCTGCTCCAGTGTTTGAGCCCGAGTCATGTACTTGTCCAGTGGCCCCTGGCCACGACTGAGCAGGGCGGCGGTACAAGGGCTTGGGCTTTTCTGCCCAATGTTAGCATGATAGGGAAAAATAGGATAAAATAGGCAGAGAGGGAAATATTAGGGCCTGAGTTTCCTGGGCGGGGTGGGGGGGACAACACATATTTTGGAACAATGTTGGGAGTGTCTGACCACAGCAAACCCCTCTGGGCATAAGGTTCCTCTTAAGAATGTAACAGATACCACACCTTCCCTCCCTGGGGTTTCCCTCAGGAATTTGACAAAAAGACCTGACTAAAAATAAGTAGACCAAAGAGGTATGACCCACAAGGAATGATATGGCCATAGGCCACCCCTCATACAGTGGAAACGAGCCAATCAGGAATGGACAACCCAGCACCTAGAGTTGTCAAGCCAATAAGGGTAAAACCTGAGAAGACACAAGAGGGGAGGGAAAGGGAGGGGGGGGACCAGAACCTTATAAAACAAGGACCCTTGCCTATAGTCCTGGGCATTCACTTTCGAATGTCTCCTCTGTGCAAAGAGAGCTTTCACACTCTTCTTACTGTCTAATCTGATACTCTAATAAACTTCTGCCGGCTGCTCATTTGTGTCCATCTCTTCATTCTCTGAAGCGGCGAGACAATGATTCCCGGGTATTGAGGTAAAACAAAATCCTGCAACATTTCACTCCTGCTCCCCATCGGGCTGGCAAACTTTGTCAGATCCGTATCATTGTCTGACAGCTGCCATAGCCCTAGTCTGCGCCTTCCCTTGACTTTCTCCAGTGCTACACCCCAGGGAATCGTCTGAACATCTCAACTCCTTATCAGGGGAATGCAACCTGTGACAGCACGAATTTCAAAATTTCCCCAAATGTCTGCCTCTTCCCTTCCCACTTTCCCTTATAATTGTTTTTCATGGATTTGAATTGAGAATTTTAGACCTCTATTGCCAACATTTTAGCCAGACTGTACTCTTCCTCCTCCATTCTCCTATATACCCATCGCAGCATTTAGCCACCGATTCCCTTATGTTTTAATATTTTTTTCATGTCTTCTCAAATACAAGCTTCTTGGGGGCAGGGACCAGTTTTTAGTTTTTTGTTTTTTAACTTTTGCATGTTCAGAGCGACTAACTAATGTAAGGGTCACATGGAAAATGCTATGTTGAATTTGACAATGAAAACCCTGTCCTGGGAACCTGTTAGAACACAAATAAGGCCAAGTGGATCGAAGACAATTATGGAAGTGATAGGTAGAGGGAACAAGCCAGATGATCCTGTGTAGGCCCCATGTTTGGCTGCCTTTTATGCCAAAGAACTCTACTCCTGAGAGACATAGTTCATCCACCATGAGTTACCAAACTGAGAATTTCTGTTGATCATTTGAAGAATGCCCCCTCTCTCAAAAATAAATATTAAAAAAAAATTTTTTTTTAATGTATAGGATTCAGTTGTAAACTTAAATTCTTCAAAACGCGGGTGCCTACGTGGCTCAGAGGAGCATGTGATTTTGATCTCGGGTCATGAGGTCTATCCCCACCTTGGTTGTAGAGATTACATACATACATACACACAAGTTTTAAAAGAAGAAGAAAGAGTGTGAGTAGGGGAAGGGCAGAGAGAGAGGGAGACACAGAATCCAAAGCAGGGCTTTGGGCAAATCCAGGGCCGTCAGCAGAGCCCGACACAGGGCTCAAACTCGCAAACTGGGAGATCATGACCTGAGCCGAAGTCGGATGCTTCACCGACTGAGCCACCCAGGTGCCCATGAATTCTATAAATTTTTTTAAAAAGGTTTATTTCCTATCTGATCAATGACCCCCCCCTTTTTTTTAACTTGGGAGTGTTGGATGGAAAACCTTTTTCTTCTTCCAACTTGGATAGGGTTGGATATGGTGGTTGGGGTCTGCAAATTAACTGACAATAGATTAACAGGGGGAAAGACAAGGTTTATTTTCACATTGGGAGGTGGGGGGAGCTCCCAGTAATGGAAAAGTCCTGGAATAGCTGAAGTTTATCTATCTCAATTTAACAAAAGAGTTTATTTAGAGCTTCAATGGGAGAATAAGGAAGGTTCTATTGGGCTTTCTGATGCTAATGGATGGGCAGTCTGTCTTCCTTGGGCGGCTGAATTAGCAGGAAGCTCCCTTGGAAGGGGGTTAATGGCAGCTGTATCTGAAGGAGGCTCTGCTTTGAGATTGAGAATTTCAGGCAAAAATTCCTTCTGCATCTTCTGTAGCCCGAATGTTTTCACTTTAAGACAATCTTTATACCGACTCTGGGGGTCCAAGAGGGTCTCCACAAGGGATAAGGCCTTGTCCAAACGCACAAAGAGAGGAACCCATCTGAAATTTCGGGATATGTCTAAGCATGCCTCTCTGTGACCACTTGCCCTTGAGAATTAAGTGGTACCTGGGACACCCCAGTTACCGATCACAGGCAGGCAAAACAGTGGCAAGAAGGGGGAGAGGGTTCTTCAAAAAGCTCTTGCGAAGACGAAAAAGAGCGAGAGCAATAATCGCTGTTCTTTAAGAGGGCATGGTGTTGAGGGAGAAAGTGCACATCGGTCCTGGCCAGGTGGACCACGATCTGGGGCGTGGGGCCAGATCTGGAGAACCTCGGGTACATCCAGGTTCCAGCTTAATGGTTGTGTCTACTCAAGTTACTTACTTCCTGAAGTACAGAATTAGGATAATAGCATCTAATCCTTGGAGTTGTTGAGAAGATTCACCAAGAGCGGAGGCCGGGCACCCAGCTGCGGGCGAGCGCTCGCTAAGGTCGGTTCTTTTCCCGGAATGGGTGGGGTGGAGAACAGAGAACTCCTCCAGGGGGCTCCTAAGACTCGCGTCATTCGCCACTCGGGCTGGCTTATAAAAAACTCCACCGGGGCCCCAGATCATTTTTAGTTTCAATTCTTTCGGAAGAAGCCTCGCTGTGCCCAGCTGGGGAACGTCACCCTGGCGGAGCCAAGAACCCAGCGAAGGGGTCCGGCGGTTGCGGAAGTCGCCGGCAGACCCGCACGCGCCGTTCGCTTTCTTTCCCTTCGGCTGCCGTCGCGGTTCACTTTCAGTCCGGCACGGGGATCGGGTCGGGGAGTTCCGGCCTCCCGACCCAGGGCCGAGCGGGAAAACGAAACCGCTGGGCTCAGCTAACGGCGGCGAGGAGCGCGCGCTCGCTGGTCCCGGGCGCGCCCAGCGCAGCACCGCCCGCTCCCGCCCCCGCCCCCGGGGCTCCTATAAGTTTCGATTCTCCCCGGAGCAGCGTCCCGCGCCGCGGCCGGCCAGCGCAGCGCGCCATGGCGGACCCGGAGGTGTGCTGCTTCATCACCAAAATCCTGTGCGCCCACGGGGGCCGCATGGCCCTGGACGCGCTGCTCGAAAAGATCGCGCTCACCGAGGCGCAGCTCCGCGAAGTGCTGGAGGCGGCTGGGCCCGACCGATTCGTGTTGCTGGAGACCGGCGACAGGGCCAGGGTCACCGGCTTCGTGGTGGCCACCACCCGAGCCCGGGTCTGCCGTCGCAAGTACTGCCAGAGACCGTGCGAAGACCTGCACCTCTGCAAACTCAACCTGCTGGGCCGGTGCCGCTATTCGCAGTCGGAGAGGTGAGTGCACGGAGAAGGGGCGGCTTCCCCAGGCCCGGGTCTGGGAGCACCGTCGGGGGCCCGCTGCTCCGCGACGGGCGCGGGCGTCGTACCCGACCGCGTCTGCCTCCGGCGTCCCGCCTCTCTGCTCCCCTGGGAGAGCCCCTGCCCCGCCCGTGCTTCTGCTGGTGGCGGTTCTCCTCCGTCCAGCGCCTCCAGATCTTTTCTGGAATTTGGCCAACCCGATATCGCTCCGGTGAAGACTGCGGGGATACAGTATTTTGGGGCGAGCCTGGGTCTAGAACTTTTGGAGGCAGGTTTGAGAACGAAGGAAAACGCCCCCACTGTCTGGAATCTTGAGTCTTTCCCTCGGCGCTGTCTTCCTCCCTAGGCGTGTTGCACCCTCCGCAGCGGGATCCGTCTCCACCGCAGCGAGCTGGCCCTTTCGCTTGGGCGTCCATTCCTTGCCGCCTCCGCGCCCCTCATTAGCACTTTTCTGATCTGCGAACCTAGTACGCACCGCCTGCCCTGAAAGGGCCTCCTCAAGGTTCCTCGATGTTGCAGTGTCCTCTCCCAGTGCTCCTGCCCCAACGTCTTCCTGATGGCCCAAACTGGTGACCGCCCATTCTTGGGACCACTTTGAAATAGTGCGGCTTTTCCCTCAGGCAGCTGCTTCTGGGTTTCCCCTTGTTCGTTTTTTTGGCCTCCTAAATCTAGTGTGCCCCGAATTTGGGTTAAGCCTTTTGACCTGTCTTCCCAGTGTCTCCCTAAGAGAGCTCACTCCCTAGGGTTCTGCTGTCACATATCCAAAGATGGCTCCCATTTGTACACGGGCTGACCCTGCCTTCCTGCTTCATCTGGGTTCTTCCTCTCCTCTGTACCTGAATATGCTGCCAATCAGTCACTCTCCTTTCCTCCGGGAAAGAACTCCCTCTTCACCTTTCTCAATACCTTAATCACCAAGCCTTTCTCTTGGTCCCCTTCCTGCCCAGTTCCGTCCCATCCCACTTCTTGTTGACCGTCTGTTCAATTAGTGAACGATTGTCTCCGACCATAGTCTTTCTCCCGGTGTTTTGTCTCCCTGTGCGCTTATGCTCAATTTTTCTTGATGTAGTAGTACTTTTCACCCTTGGCTCCTTCTTAAAAACTTTTAAGGGATGTCTTGGTGTGCAAAATGGTGGCCATCAATCTTTTGATCTTGTGATTTTTAGGAAAAAATTTTAGACTACTAACCCCCAATATATGTGTTGTAAAAAGCATACAAAATACAGGTGTTTTAAATGGATGAGGTCAACGAGATAGTTTTTTTTCTTTTAAAGTTTGGGACAAAAGGGTAAACAATTTTAAAAAGTGCTGAATGTGCTCCGTTATTAAAAAAAAAATTATTGAATATGTTGTGAGACACCAATTTGAAAGTATGTTTTTAAGTTGGAGGTACATCATAAATGAGTGTAGAGGGAGTTCTCCTAAGTCACAGTAACCCAGGAAATCTGGGAGGAGGAAAGGAGGGTGGAGGGTAGAAGATAGAAAGGGATAGAATGTTCTAGCACTCTACTGAATAACACGCAGTTGTAAGGCCTCGTTACCTTTTTATTTTATTTTATTTATTTTTGGTTCTTTCCTGTTCTCTTACTAAAAATTCTTCAATTAGCATTGGCTTTTAGTTTTAAATACGTATTTCTCTTTTAATTGATTACTCTGGATATTTTCAAAATATACTAGAGAAAAGAGAATAGTGAACTGCCATGTGCCCATCATTTCAATTCAGCAGTCTTCACAATATGGCCAATCTTATTTCATTTATTTCCCCCTCTCCATCCCTGTTCCCGGCTCCAACATGTTATGTGTTTTGGAAATTCTTTAGTATCTCTAAAGGATAAGGACTCTATTTTATTCACATAACCTCAGTACAACAATTATAATTTTTTACAGTTACAATTTTAATATACTTTAATATCCAGTTGGCATTCAAATTTCCCTGATTATCTTATAATAGGACTTGAATCTTCAGGAAAAAACCTATAAAGACATAATCCATAATTGTTTAAAAATGTTGCATATCCAGTATGTTTAGAAACTTTCAATTTTTTTTTAACGTTTGTTTATTTTTGAGACAGAGTGAGACAGAGCGTGAACGGGGTAGGGTCAGAGAGAGAGGGAGACACAGAATCTGAAACAGGCTCCAGGCTCTGAGCGGTCAGCACAGAGCCCGTCGCGGGGCTCGAACTCACGGACCGTGAGATCGTCACCTGAGCCGAAGTCGGACGCTTAACCTTAACCGACTGAGCCACCCAGGCGCCCCATAGAAACTTTCAATTTCTTACACACAATATGTTTAAAAACTTTAGTGTTTTTTTTTTAAGGAACTTTAGATTTTTGTTTTATGAATATTATTCTGGTATTTGTGTGGGGTGTGTGTGTGTGTGTGTGTGTGGTTTGAAACATCAAAACCATTTTAAACCATAAGTTTAAACTTACTAGTGAAGTGATGAATTTTTACTTTATTGGTAAAGTATTGGTCTAGTTTATTTATTGGTCTAGTTGTATTTTTTATTTCCTTTTTCATCACTTTTGAATAGGAGAATTACAAATTTTTAATCCATTAAAGTGCATTGTGTCTTCATAATAGGGCTCTTGGGAGTATTTTTTTTTTTTTGACTCAAAACCTCGAAAATATGTTTTTTCCCCAAGTATGTTTTTTTTAATATATTTAAAAAAAATTTTTTTTTAACGCTTTTTTATTTATTTTTGAGACAGAGAGAGACAGAGCATGAACGGGGGAGGGGCAGAGAGAGAGGGAGACACAGAATCGGAAGCAGGCTCCAGGCTCCGAGCCATCAGCCCAGAGCCCGACTCGGGGCTGGAACTCACGGACCGTGAGATCGTGACCTGAGCTGAAGTCGGACGCTTAACCGACTGAGCCACCCAGGCGCCCCTCCCCAAGTATGTTTTAAAACTATTCCCCCTTCTTAGAAAATTAATAAAATCATCTAAAACTTGACATGTGGAAGTCTAAAGGATTTTCCTTGTGGATTACAGGTTAATGGGATCTGTTGACCAATTGATACTCATATTGAACTTAACCATTACCTTTCTCTCCCTGAGGGCAGTTTGCATTTTGCTGGACTTAGTAAATTTCCTTTATATTTCCTTATATAAAAATTCTTTTATATTCATGGATAGGATTTCTCCTATCTATCTTGCAGTTCTAGTCTTTCTCTTATATTGCTTTTAGCAGTACATGTTAGTCAACAAGGGCTTGCTTCACTGTTGGGTGTTTATTTGTTTTGGTGCATCAGTTTAGATATTTCTATTTTGCTTTACTGAAATACATGCCCACACATGGAGCTCTAATCCCAGGTCTGTCGCAAACAATAACTACCATTCATTGAACAAATAGCTATCAAGCATTATGATAAGCACTTTGGAGATGGTATCCAAGAGAGTCTTTACTATAGCTCTCGAGATAGGTGTTATAAATCCCATCTTAATATAAAACTCAGGCCCAGACCTCTTCAGAAATTTACCGAAGGTCGCATAGCAGGTAGCTGGCAGTTACTGTGGAATCCAGATCACTGCGCGGTTTCTTAACTAGCCACTTGTGTTGTGAAGTAGCTGTATGAAGTACGACCTTTCATTAATTCAAGTTTTTTTGTTTTTTGTTTTTCAAGCATGACTGTTTAACTGTGTAAAGCAGGCTGCCTGAGCGTTTTCAACTAGCTTTGTGGTTTTTTGCCAATGTGGGTGTTTCCTCTGGGCTCTTTCCTGTTTGTATGCCTTTCCCGTTTGGTTAATTGTAACTTTGGGTGGGGTGGGTAGATGGGAAGAGGTTTAATTGACTATTTAATAAATTGAAAAAAACCCGCCCAAATTGCAAAGAATAATGTGACGAGCATCAGAGTATGTATATACTCTCAATATGTAATATAACAAAAGTTCTATAAAAGAAAGTACTATATAATAAGATTGCAACTCATCTCTCAGAATAAATATTTACGTTTTTTCATTTTTGCTTATCTTTTAAAGGAAAATAAAAACCATAACAAGCCTAAAACTACTTTCTATTTCCTAGTCTCATTCCCTCCAGTCTTCAGAAGCAACATCAGTTAGGATTATGGTGTGTGTTCTGCCCCCCCACGCTTTTATTATTTCCTCCCACATACATTTGTGTGTGTGTGTGTGTGTGTGTGTGTGTGTGTATATATGTGTGTATATATATATATATATGTACACACATATATATATATACACACATATATATATATGTACACACACACACATACACACACACACACACAAAATGTAGTGTTGTTTTGTATTTTTTTTAAGATTTTATTTTATTTATTAAATTTTTTTAATGTTTATTTTTGTAAGAGAGAGACAGAGCATGAGCGGGGGAGGGGCAGAGAGAGAGGGAGACACAAGAATTTGAAGCAGGCTCCAGGCTCTGGGCTGTCAGCACAAAGCCTGATGGGGGCTCCAACTCACGGGCCATGAGATCATGACCTGAGCTGAAGTCAGACACTTAACCAACTGAGCTACCCAGGTGCCCCTAAAGATTTTATTTTTAAGTAATCTCTATACCCAACATGGGACTCGAACTTACAACTCCAAGATAGGTTGACTGAGTTAGCCCAGCGCCCCATGTTTTATGTATTTAGAATTTTTACTCTGTGTTACTTTTTTGGGGATCTATTCATGTTGATACATGAGGATCCAATTTATTCATTTTAACAGCTGTATAGTATTTCATATGATTTATAGCACAGTTCAGTGCCTACTGCTCCAATAATGGGCATCTGGGATATTTCCAATTTTTTTTTTTTTGCTGTAACAAACCATGCTGTCAAGAATATACATGTCTCTGGTGCTTTTCCAGAGTGGGTCATTACGAAGTGGAATTGCTGTGTTGAGTGTTGAATGGTTGCAGTTTCAACTTTTCTAGATTCTGACAAATATTTTCATGTTTGAGAGTCCCAGTGTCCCCATCTTATGGCCAGCTGGCACTTCGTATTATCAGACTTTTTACATTTATGCCAATTAAAAGGGCATAAGTTGTTTACTTTTAAAGTAATTTTCTCTCTGAAGTTTTTATTATGTGGTATTTGAGTCTCATGAAAATATTTAAAGCATACAATGAGTTACCTGTGTACCCATGAATCGACTTCAGAAATACAATACTGCTGTTATCCCTCCCCCCGAATTCTCTTTCTTGATCATCTCCCCCATCTTATACGTGATAACTAGAGATAAATAAACTGTTCTTTTTTCCTCCTCAGCTTTATGGAGGTAGCATGGACTAATAAACATTGTTTATATTTAAGGTATTACAATGTGGTATTTTGTTTTTGTTTTTGTTTTTTTTTAAGTAATTTGTATACCCAAGTGAGGCTTGAACTCCTGACCCCAAGATCGAGTCTGAGCTAGCTAGGCACCCCACCATGTGATATTTTGATATATGTATACATTATGAAATAATTCCCCTCAGTCAAGCTAATTAAGCTATCTATCTCCTCATCAATTTTCCCTCTTTTTTTTTTTTAATGATGAAAACACTTCTGATCAACTTTCTTAGCAAATTTTGAGAATACATTCTAGGGGCGCCTGGGTGGCGCAGTCGGTTAAGCGTCCGACTTCAGCCAGGTCACGATCTCGCGGTCCGTGAGTTCGAGCCCCGCGTCAGGCTCTGGGCTGATGGCTCAGAGCCTGGAGCCTGTTTCCGATTCTGTGTCTCCCTCTCTCTCTGCCCCTCCCCCGTTCATGCTCTGTCTCTCTCTGTCCCAAAAATAAATAAAAACCGTTGAGAATACATTCTTGTTATCTACAGGCACCATGGTGTCCCTTAGAGCTCCAGAATTTGTTCATCTTATAACTGAAAATTTGTATCCTTTGACCGGGATCCCCTTACCAACCCCACTCCCCACTCCAGTCCCTGGCAACCACCATTTGACCTTGTGTGGGTGTGACTTTTTAGATTCTACGCATAAGAGATCATACAGTTATTTGTGTTTGGCTTATTTTGTGTGCACAACATGATGATTCTGAGACTCACCCCTAATGTGCAGAGCCCTGTTTATGTTTCTGTACCGTCTGGAGACCTGGACAAGATGGACTTCTGCCCTGGGGCCTCTGCTTTACAACCCTAGTTCTGGCCCTCTTTTAGTTGTGTCCCTGCGCACTCTTTGAGGAGTCCATGAGGCCATCTAGAACCTCTAGTCCCCACTTTCATTCTAGACCATGCTCTGGGTTTCTGGGACCCTGGAATTCCCGAACCCACAGCCACAGCCTGGATGGCTTCTTCCCCAGGTCTTCCTACATGCGGCTGGCATGTCTGTTGCCTCCGTATGATGGCTCCAGCAGTGTGGGACACAGCCGGGGGTGAGAAGAGAGAAGTGGTAGGCCAGAGTCGCAAGCCAGGGCCGACTGTCTTCATCCTCCTCTATCCTATTCTATCTATATCCTATATATCCCTTCTATATCCATTCTTCCATATCCTTCTATATCCACCAGAGAACTTGGTGGAGTCTGAGAATTCTCCGTTCGAACTTGGCTTTCCAGCTCATTATGAAAGTATGTTATTGAGACAGGAAGACGGAACGTATTTTATTGAACCACTTCAGAGCTTGATTGTTTACTTTTCAACATTTGGGCACTTGCTGCATGGACCTCCATTTTGCCCCGAGTCCCCTGCTTTAGTTCTTTCAAATGCAGAGCTTTCTTTTGTAGGAAATGTGTGTACTTTATATGTCAATGTTTTCTTATTATCAAAATATAGATTGTCTTTGATTTTTTGCTGTTACAAACCCTGATGCGTTGAATTTTATGGGATGTCTCTCCGTGTGTACCAAGAGTTCCCTAGATGTCTCATAGTAGAACTTCCACGTTTATCTTTAGTTCTATGAGATGGTACCAACTTGTCTTCCGAGTGTGTATACAAGGTTTTACTACCACTGGGAGAACATGAGCATTCCCTTGCTTCATATCCTCGCCGTTTGACAATCATCAGCCTTTTTTTGCGGGGCGGGGAACAGATAAAGAGGTACAGTAGCTTTTATTGCTTTGCCAGGCAAAGGAGGCGGCAGCAGGCTATGGCCTTCAAAAACCTGCAAGCCTGGCTGGAGGAGACATCGTCAGCCTTTTAAAATTTGTGCCAATACAAGTAATGTGAAAACTTACCTCATCGTGGTTTTAACTCATTACATATTTCTGGGTCTCCAGCCGCTCTAAGACCTAATGCTCAAATTTACGTTTCCCTTCCTTGGCGCCTAATTCTTAGCAGTTGCTTCTTATTTCCATCTTTCATTTTTCTTTTGCATTTTATTGGTCTTATTTTTTGCTTGTAATGGTCTTTATTTATTTATTTTTTTACCATTTTCAAGTGTTACAGTTCACACTTACCTTGATGAGCACTGAGTAATGTTAGAATCGCTGAACCACTATAACATCCACCTGAAACGAATATAACGCTGTGTATTAACTATGCTGGAATTAAAATAAAAAAAAAGAATGACCTTCAAACTGGGGGAAAAAAAGCGTACAGTTCAATGGCAATAAGTACATTCATGATGTTGTACACCCCTTACGGCTATCTAGTTCCAGAACATTTTCCTCACCCCAAACAGGAACCCTATACCCATCTGTAGTCACCCTGTCTTCCCCTCTCCCCGGCCCCCGGCAACCTCTAATCTGTCTCTGTGGATTTGCCTGTTCTGGATATTTCTTACAAATGGAATCCTACAGTATTTGTCCCACTGTGTCTGGCTTCTTTCACTTAGCACAATGTTTGTTTCAAAGGTTTGCCTTTTACTTTTGCATGTTACCTGTCATATGTGTGGCGTATTTACCGAGGAGTCTTTCTGGAAGTTCCTTCTGTTACCAGTTGTCCTCAGTCCGTGGAGTCTCGCGGTTAGGCTGATGGCCATAGAGACTGCTGTTTTCTGTGACATCAGGGCCCAGAGGGGTGTGGGGCCCGTAGGAATCATTTGGGAATTTTCATCCTCTTTTCACATTTGTTTCATGTTTATTTTCATTTGGCCGAATCTGACTTTCGATTTCTGCAGCTTTCTTCAGAAATTCAGCTAAGAAACATAACGACATTATAGGCGGCCCTATGAATCTTGGTAAAATGTTGAATAAGTGACAGAGAAGCATCTGATAACAATAGATTTTCTACTTTTTACATAGTATAGAGATAGCAGCATTAAATGGTGAAACTAAATACAGATTTGTTTTCCTCCCATAAAAGGGTTCTCATTTGCTTACTGGTCCTGACCATATTTACCTCCAAATGGGTATCTCTGATCTCTACCTAAAGGCTACTCTGCAATTGGCAAGGCTCCAGGGTGGGGGTGGAAAAGGAGTGAAGGAATCCAGAAGGACCTAGGATTTCAGGCCCAGGGAGAAATCATTTCAAACAAGCGGGAACAGAGGAGCTGGACTCAGGTTTCGAGGAGAGAATGGAGACCCGTTTCACTGTCTTTTGGGCTCTGCCACACTTCAGAAAGATTTTCATCCATTTCAGACCAACTGTGAGCATCAGGTAACAAGTCACCTAGGGGAGTAATTTCCAAACATTTTGATTCCTGACTCCTGTCAATAGAGAACATTTTGAACATGGACTCCTATTATAAATATATTTACTTAAAAAATCACATAACTAACGTGTAACTTCGTAGTTTGTATATTAAATATTTACTCACTTTTTTATCTTTTTAAAAAAATATTTTTGGGGGGGGGGGTGGGCGGGGCAGAGAGAGTGAGAGAGAGAATCCCAAGAGGCCCTGCCCTGTCAGCACGGAGTCCGGTGCGAGGCTTGATCTCACAAAATAGGAGATCATGACCTGAGCGGAAATCAAGAATCGGACACTTAACCGGCCGAGCCACCCATGTGCCCCTCACTTTTTTATCTTTTAAAAGAACTTTAAAATCAACTTTATTGAGGTGTGATTCACATACAGTAAAATGCACCCATTTAAAGTATCCAGGTTGCGCGGCGCCCGGGTGGCTCAGTCGGTTGAGCGTCCGACTTCCGGCTCAGGTCATGATCTCACGGTTGGTGAGTTTGAGTTTCACGAACCCCGCGTTGGGCTCTGTGCTGACAGCTTGGAGCCTGGAACCTGCTTCGGATTCTGTGTCTCCCAATCTCTCTCTCTGTCTCTCTCTGTCTCTCTCTGTCTCTCTCTGTCCCTCCCCTGCTCATGCTCTGTCTCTCTCTCCCCAAAATAAATAAAAACATTAAAAAAAAAGTATCCAGGGTGCAGTCTTGATAAACGGATATATCCCCATGTAACCCTCGCCACGATCAAGGTGTAGAAAATTTCTATTAGGCCTAAGGCTATCTTGTGCACCTTCTGAGTTAACCGGTCCATCTTCCCCTACTCCTCCACATCTTATAGCCCAGGCAATATTTTTTTTTACTTTTTTAGGTAAGAAATACATGTAAAGAGTTGTAACATTTTTTTCCTGTACCCTGAGTTTATCAGCCTTGGGTAGCCCCTGGTGGATAGTAGGTACCCAGCTCTGGAGCAGTACTTCTCAGACTTTGATATATATCTGAATCACTTGGGGAGGGCTTACGAAAATGCAGATTTCCCTGTCACACATCAGACATTCTGGTTCAGAGGGGTGGGCTGGGCCCCCGGGGATCTGCATTTTCCCCATCATCCTACAGATTGTTTTGCAGGGGTCCGTGAACCACACTTTCAGAAACAGCACCGATCTGCTTCCTGGTAGATTGCAAAAACGAGGTTTCATGTGGCTTCGGCATTTGAGGGCATAAAAGAGAAATGAGATGGATTCTTTAGCGCAGGCTGAACACAAGTTGAAAAAAGTATTGCTTTTCTCCGGGGTTAGGGCGACCTATCTGTTACTTTTCTGTGATAGAACCACAAGACCTACAGGAAGCCTGGGGCATTCTTGCCCCCTCCATCAGCATATATTTATGGAGCACATGCTTTGTGTGGCGAAGAGTAGGCTATTCTAGAGGATTCTGCCCCTTCCTCTCTCGCGAAAGGAACCCTCAAACCACCGTTAAATAGTGTATTACTTTTTCCCTCTAGTTTAACATTCCTCTTAATTTCCAAAGGGATTTATGTTGGGAAGTATGGCAGGGGAAGAAGGAGAAGGGGTATGTGTGAGGAGAGGAGTCTTGTGGGTCACTTTCTCTAATTGTGAACATTGTGGTGACACCACCACCACCTCTCAACGCTTTACCCTTCCTATGCTTTTTCTCAGCCCTGATGTGGACTTAGGGTGATGGGTCCAACCTTTGCAGTACATTGGAATCACTTGAGGAATCTTTAAAAAAAATACTGATGCCCAGGGCGCCTGGGTGGCTGAGTCGTGAAGCATCTGACTTTGGCTCAGGTCATGATCTCACTGTTCCGTGAGCTCGTGTCCCACTTCAGGTGAGCCCTGCCCCTCTCTCTCTCTCTCTCTCTCTCTCTCTCTCTCTCTCTCTCTCTTTCTCCTTCCTTCTCTCCCTCCCTCTCTCCCTCTCTGCCCCTCGCTCACTTGCGCCCTCTGTCTCAAAAAAAAAAAAAAAATACAGATGCCCTGCTCCTACCCCTGCACATCCTGATTTAATTGGTATGGAGTATTGCTTGGGCACTGGCATTTATTAGAAGTCACTAGGTGATTCTAATAGGCAGTGCTAAGGGTGCTGGAGTCTGGGGCATTGTCTGCAATAACAGAGAGACGATTTGGGGGTGCCTCACCCTTGGTACAATAGACTACACCCAGATCCTCAGCACCCTCCCCAACCCCTCCCATCCTCTGTGGGCCCCCATCCTCCTATCACCCTCCACTGCCCAGAGTCTTGCAGCCAACCAGGTGCATTCCTGTCCCCAGGCCGAGGCCTGCAGCTGGTACCCCTTGAGCTCACCCTGTGGCAGCAGTCAGTTGACCTTCTCTTCTTTGCACCTTGTGTGTTCCGGGTAGTACAGTTGTGGTTAAAGCCGGTTCTTGTCTTCAGCTCCATGCTTTCTCTTCCCCCACACCGTCCCTTATCCTGTTCCTGCGCTTTCTATTCGTCTGCTCTGATTCTCCCCCGCCATCTTACTTGGGCTTCCAGATTCACTGAGCCATCCCTACCTCTAGTCACATGGCAACTTAACCTTGAACATCAGCTGTACAAACAGAGCGAACAGGAGTCTCATGGCTTTGAAATAATACTTCATTAGGGCTTTTATGGGTGGGTGACATTTTCTTCTTAAATCAGCGTTCTCTAGATTTTATCTTTCACACATCCTGGTTCCTTTTTCACCTGGTTTACATCACGATGAGCTATTTCCTGTTTTCTGTGCAAATCAACTATATCTTTGTTTTTTATCAGCCCCTCCCCACAAGGTGTTGGGGAGCTGAGGGGGCTAGTGGGAGAAGGGAAGGGGTATTTGGAGACACATCACTGTCAAAAAACAAGACTCTCCCTTAGGTTGGTATGTTTTTCCCGTTGATTTGGTTGTTGAGTCCAGGGCCGGCTCTGTATTTACCAGCTCGCTAAGCGTCAGAGCTTGGAGGTGACTGTCTAATTCAGGAACCTCCCTTAGATTCTGATCTGACTAGTCCAACTAACAATTCTCAGTTGCCACTGCACAGTACCATCACCTGCCACCCCCTGTCAAATTAAATCAGGCTCTGAGGGTTTGGCTTAGGTATTTCTGAACACTCCCTGGTTGATGATTGTGCGTAGCCAGGGATGAGAGGCACTCCGCCGCCCAGACCTCATCTGAGGTGCGGGGGAGGATTTATTGCCAGGGTTAAAATAACATTTTGTTCTGCGGCTGGAAGGGAAGAGTGAAAAAAGGTCATTTGTTTGTAGGCTTTGGCCCGAGATCCCTGAAGCGGAGACCATTCTGCCTCTTTCAAGGCCATCTTTGCCCTTTTTATAAAAAGTTATCATCTCCCACCCCAACTCACGCTGTTTGAAGTTTATCTGCTCCAAGTACAGGCAGAATTGTGCCAACACTTGCTTTCCCTCTGAGCACTTCATAATGGTTTGCGGGAGAGCTCGTCTCTGTGCTGGGAGGTGGGGACTCTCTGTGGCCGTGCCCCCGCCTTCTGCAGGCCCCCCTGTCCTTTGTAGAAGGTAGCTGGAGCCTCTACTGGCAAGTGTCCCCAGCCAGCCAGCAGCAGCAAGCGGCTTTAGTACCTGGGCACTTGTTAGACATGCGCAGACCTACGGAGCACAACCTCGGGGTGGGGCCCAGCAACCTGTGTTCTAACAAACCTTCTAAAAATTTTTTTTTAATGTTTACTTACTTATTTTTGAGAAAGAGAGAGGGAATGTAAGCGAGGGAGGGGCAGAGAGAGAAGGAGACAGAGAATCTGAAGTAGGCTCCAAAGCTCCCAGCTGTCAGTACAGAGCCCGACGTGGGGCTTGAACTTGCGAACCACGAGATCATGACCTGAGCTGAAGTCTGACGCTTAACCGACTGAGCCACCCAGGCTCCCCCTCTAACAAAACTTCTAGATGACTCTGACCAGCGCTAAGAGTTTGAGACTCAACCAGTAGGTCTGGGATGGGACCTGAGAATTTGCATTTCTGACAACCTTCCAGTGACGCTGGTCGAGGGACCTCACTTTGAGAACCACTGGCTTAGAGAACCCGAGGAAGCCATGGCAGATTTTCACTCTTTTTCCCCACTTAAGCCTCCTGGTCAACATTACGGCCCTGGAGCTGGGGCAGAGTGGTCAGCACAAAGTGGGAAGGAAGGTTCTGCCACCTGAAACCTAAAACATGACCTCCATCCGGCTCTAACTGCAACCGGTTCGGCTGAAATTGTCTCCTCAATGCAAGTTGTAAGAAATAGTTTCTATCGTTTCTTGTGTCCTTGCTACATGCGATGTCCTTAATGTGATTTCTGTGCATTCTCTCTCCTTCTACTCCACTCTTGATTGATTTTCCATTTAATAGTGGGGAATAGCGGTTTAAATAAGCCAGAATGACTTTCCTTTCCTTTCCTTTCCTTTCCTTTCCTTTCCTTTCCTTTCCTTTCCTTTCTTTTTTTTTTTTCCCCTTTTGGGTTTGTAAAAGTTTCAATCTGTTTTTGTTTTTACCAGATTAGGTTTTTTTTTTTTGTTTGTTTGTTTGTTTGTTTTTTTAGATTGGGGTTCCTTTTTTGGAGTTACCTTTGATTTCCCATTTTATCCAGCCTCAGTCTCCCAAAGTAAAAAGTAAACCACTACATCATAGGATTATTGCGGTGACTATATTAAATAACAGAGGCATGGTTGCCGTCCCTCAGTAAACGTGCAATACACCTTGGGTTTTGTACTCTTGGGCTTAACTCCCAAACAGGTGAGCTTGAACCGCCCCACCCCCGAGGCTGACCCAACAGGCTGAAATTAGGGCAAAGAGAAAGCCCCTGAGGAGTTGGGAGACATCCAGGGAATGTGGGGAAATGGAGTAGGGCCTCCCATGGAGGAGCCTGCAGGTCAGAGAGGCTGGACGTAGATGTTGCAGACTGAAGCTGGGTGGCAGGTGAGTGTCATGAGTCTGGAGGAATGAGCAGTTTGCCTGAGGGTAGAGAGAAATGAGGAGTGAAACTGAGCCTTCATTCAGGCCCCAGCCAGGACCCGGCCCGGGCAGCTGGGGCTCTTTCTTCGGGCGGGAGTGTCGTGGGTGAGCTCGGAAAAGCCTACTGACTCCGGGTTTCAGGCAGACCCATTGGGCTGCCTGGTGGTCTTGAGTTATTTAGAGGAACTGTTGACTTTGGGGACCTTGGAAGTGCCCCACTCCTCCTCAGCTAGGACAGGTTAGACCAAGGCTGCCTCTCGGAGCTCTGTCCTCTACCATGACGCTTATTTAGCCATACAAAGGGGGACATAGTCTTGGCACGGTGTGCAGGATATCTGGGTTGGAGCTGAGAGGAAAGTGAAGATTCTAAATTCCTTTCAAGTAACAGTTGTCAGGTATCTCTGAGACAGACCAGCGGAACCTTCTAGCTGTGGGGTGTTTGTTTCAACCGAGGTCATTTTCAGCTCCCTCCCACGAGGGTCGTTAATGAGAATGGCCTGTAGAATGAGAAGCCTTATACTTAATGAGTCTCACATTCATCTGGTAATGGAGGGGCTTTCGGCCTGGGCTGGAGGCTGGGCCCTCCCAGCCACAGATTCCGTTCAGATTCCCCCCTCCCATGGGGGTGGGAGGAGTGATAAGGTGAAGTCTCAGCCCAGTTGCTGAGGGCTTAGGCTGGCCTTAGCCCAGGTGCTGAGGGCTGGGAGAAGTTATCTGAAACCATAGAGCCCCCAAACAAGCTGAGAGAGCCGATGTCAGCTTTATCAAGAGGCGCCAGAGACCTAGAAGGGCCTGCCTGAGAAAATGGCTAGGATAGAGACTGTCACCAGAGACTGACGAGCTGCGCCGGACTTCTCGAAGAAGCAAAGTGCGTGGGAGGGCTGGTTGGGTTTTAAGAGCTCAGATGGTAGCAAACGCAAGTCGTTGATTCCGTGATTTCTGTGATTTTTTTTTTTTTTTTAGGAGATTCCATAGCTAGATCTGAAGGCAGTTCGAGAGAGTTTCAGAAATGCCTTACACACCGACAGCAGCATTTGAATAAGTGACTTTTTAAAGTAATCTCTACACCCAATGTGGGGCTCATTCATACTCACAACCCTGAGATTAAGAGTCGCATGCTCTACTCACCCCGGACTTTTATTCTTTAAGATTTTTTTTTTTTAAGTTTATTTATTTTTGACAGGCAGAGAGAGCAGGGTAAGGGCAGACAGAGAGGGAGAGAGAGAATCCCGAGCACATTCCTTGCTAAGTGAGGAGCCCAATATGGGGCTTGAGCCCACAAACCATGAGCTTATGACCTGAGCTAAAATCAAGAGTCAAGTATTAAAATTGTGAAAGGCAGGTTGGAAGGGTCTGATCATAAAACAATTCAGCAACAACCACCTTAAAGTTCTTGGTAAAAAGGGAAAAAATGCAAAGCTATTTGAAATAAACAAGGCTGATAAAGATTAATTTTTAAAAATACAATGATCCATTATAAATCTGTAGGTCAGTAACCATTCTCCACTAGGTAAACAGTTAAAGGAGATGAACAGACAGGGAGGAAGGAAAGGAAGGAGTAAGTAAGGAAATAAAAGCATCAAGACAACATTTGGGAATATTCAGCCTTGTTAATAAAGTGCAAATTAAAAGCCTAAGTCTATTTCATGCCTACTGAAGTAGCAAAAGTGATAAAACTCCTTGTTAATGTGCTTGCAGGGAAATAGACAAAGCCACAGGTTGCTGGTAGGTTTCCTGGAGAGCAGTAGATCAAAAGGAAACACAAGCTGCCAAGAAAATTACTGTGTCCTTTGAGGCAATACTCCCAAAGGAGTAAATCCCAGGAAAATAACGTAGAAGATGGAAGGTTATTTGTACAAAGGTAATTGTAGCCAGGTAGCTGTTTTTATAGTGAAAACCTGGCCATTACCTAACCGCCTGACAATTGATAATGGTTGTGCCAACTAGAAAATATTAACCTCCCATCATATTAGTAACTATCAATACCATAAATCTGAGGGCTTTGGCAACAGTTACTGGTAGTGTATTTAAGTTAAAAGTGGAATGAGTTTGTTATGTGGACACTTGATAACTGTCAAATTATGTTTGTCTAATGAAAACAACATTGCTGTCAGGGTTTTTCAATGCTCTAGATCAGTGCTTCTTGGGCTTTAATGTCATTAAGTCGTTTGGGGATGCTGTTGAAAGGCAGATTTTGATTCATTATAACTGGGGCGGGGCCAGAAATTCTGAATTTCTGACAGGCTCCCAGGCGATGGTGACGCTGATTCTCCCGCTGCACTTCTAACACTGGCAACTTCAGTCTCTGCCATCCACATGGTAGGCACTAGTCACATGTGGCTATTCAAATTTAAATTAATTAAAATAAAGTAAAATAGAAAATTTAGTTCCTGAGTCTCACTAGCTATGTTTCAAGTTCTCAGTGGCCGTATTTGGAAAGCTCAGGTTCTAGAACAGTTCCATCATCATGAATGTGTTCTCTTGGGCGGTGTGGACGTAGATCATCAGTGCCTTAGAGTGAAGGGGATTTCTGCCTCTTCTTCTGTAGAGTCGTTTGACACCTACAGCTAAGAGCTTCTTCCATTACTTTGCAGTCACACAAATCATAAAGGTATGCATCGGTATATAAGACATGAGAAGTAAAGCGATGAATAATTGTGTACCATTAAAATATTTGAGAAATGGAACCTTTTTTCCTGTTGACTTTTTTTAAAAGTTTATTTATTTATTTTTGGGAGAGAGAGGCAGAGAGAGACGAAATCAAGAGTCTGAAGCTTAACTGATGGAGCCACCCAGGTGCCCCATCCATTTATATTTTTAAAGTGTATTCTTTAGGCAGGATTAGTAACCAAGGGATGTGGACATTGATAACTGAAAGTTCCCTGAATGATCTGTTTTTCTTAACTTCTGTGAAGGGGTGACACTAACAATTATCGTTTTCTTTCAGGAATCTGTGCAAATATTCTCACGAGGTTCTCTCGGAAGAGAACTTCAAGGTCCTGAAAAATCATGAGCTCTCTGGACTGAACAAAGAGGAATTAGCAGTGCTCCTCGTCCAAAGTGACCCCTTTTTTATGCCGGAGGTGAGTTATGATTCCTTCGTTTCAGCAGCAGAGAGAATATTGGCAGTGTTGAAACACAATGACTCAAAGTTCCCACCAGGCTCTACAGATGGCAGTCAACAGGTGGCTATTGCTGAGTGACCCAAAGATTCCAGAAATTTCCTTCCTATGTGAAGTGATCTGAAGATGCGGTAGTAAGAATAGTTGACGCTTTACATCTAGATAGCTTCCTGGAAGGAGGCGGGCTTTGAATTGAGGTTTTGGAAGATGACAGGGTATATTGGTTGAGGGTACAGGCAGCACTTTTGTACCAGAGACCTCAAAATGTACTGATCCAGATAAAATAGAATTTTTGAAACTTATTTATTTAGAGAGAGAGCAGGGGAGGGGCAGAGAGAAAGGGAGAGAGAGAATCCCAAGCAGGTTCCGAGCTGTCAGCACAGAGCCTGATGCAGGACTCGAATGCAAGAACTGTGAGATCATGACCTGAGCCAAAATCAAATGTAGGACACTCAACAGAACGAGCCACCCAGGCGCCCTACAAATAAAATGTAATTTTATTTCTCTCTCACTTGATAGTCTAGATCCAAGGTTATCAAACTATGGCCCATGGGGCAAATATGGCCTGCTACCTGGTTTTATAAATAAAGTTTTATTGGAAATAGCCACACTCATTCATTTGCATATTGTCCATTCCTGCTTTCTTAACGCAATAGTAAGCTGAGTAGTTGGAAGAGAGACCAAATGGCTTGCAAAGCCTAAAACATTTCCCATCCGGTCCTTTACAGAAAAAGTTTGCTGATTTTTCGTCTTGCCTAGATGTAGGTAGGCAGGTAGCCAGTGGAGGGGTCGGGCAGCTGGATTCCACGATGTCATTCAGGGACTCAGGCCAGTAGGTAAACCTCTCTTTTGTTTCAACATGTGGCTTCCATCTCCAGGTACAGTGAGGCTGTTCTTATTGTCACCATTTTCCTACCAGCAGGGATGTGAAGAGGAAATAAGTGGAAGGCAGTTTCCTTTTTAGAAGACGTGACCTGGACATTGTATATAGCACATCTGCTCCCATCTTATTGGCCAGAGCTTATCACATGGTCACACTTAGCTGAAAGGAAGGCTGGGAAATGTAGTTTCTGGATAGGTAACCATGTGTGCATCTAAAACTTGGAAGCTTCTGTTACCAGAAGAAAGAGAGGGACAATGGCAGATAGTTAATGGCAGTCTCATCCATGTAGGAATATTGACTTGAATCGGAGGATGGTGTTTAAAGAATGGTACCTGGCCTGAGAAGAGTCCTCCAGCAGAGATGTTACCCTCACGCTGGAAGAGAAGCACAGAACAATAATGAAAGGACCCATGTAGAGTGGATGGAAGGGGCGGAGATAAGATAAGCAAGATTGGAATGCAGATGTGCTTTTATATAAGACAAGATAGCTATTAGGGTCCTTTGGAAGGTGTTAAACTTTTTTTTTAAATGTTTATTTATTTTTGAGAGAGAGAGAATACGAGTGCAGGGGAGGGGAAGAGAGAGAGAGGGAGACACAGAATCCGAAGCAGGCTCCAGGCTCTGAGCTGTCAGCATAGAACCCTACACGGGGCTCGAACTCACAAACTCTGACATCATGACCTGAGTCCAAGTCAGGCACTTAACGACTGAGCCACCCAGGTGCCCCATGAAGGTTAAGCATTTTTGGATTCTAAGTTCATGTGTTTCCCTAAGGGAAGAAAAAGCTTATGACAAGAGGGGTGATTTTGAGTTGACCACTGAGCTCAAGAAAGATAGGAATGCAAAGCACTCTATAAAAATGTTTGGGGAGCGGGATGAGGGGAGGAAAATATTCCCCATTTTCTCTCCCTGCCACATGCATTCTTTCACCTGGATACTTGGATTTGTCTCTCTCTCTGTTTCCAGGAGCCCAAGGTTTAGAGATCTTGTCTTGAGATGTCTATGGTCTTTGGCCTACGTGTCAGCCCAGCCCCCTAAGGCTACCAGCATGGGGAATGTACCTTATACACCAACCTCATTAAAGGTCCCATTGATGAACAGGGGCATCCCTCCCTTTTCCTTTCATGTGATGGAACAATGAATGAAGGCTTGTTAGGATGCTTGAGAAGAGCATTGACTCATGGTCCACCCTTAGTCTCGTGTTAAAGTTGGGAGTTTGGGAAGGTCACTCAGTAGATCTGATCTCTGCTTCAGTTCTCCCAAAGTCACCAAGGACTTTTTATATCAAGTCCTTGGAGAATAAGGGCAGTGGCACCTCTTCCATTCTCTAGGGAGGAGGCCAACAATTAAGAACCTACTAGAAGGTGCGGTTGCTGAGAGATCCCAGAAGAGCCCATTGACAAAAGCACTATGAAAGTCCTCCTAGAAGAATGCTCTTGTCATCGTTTATCACACAGTCCAGAGAAGGAGGCACGGACACCTTTCCCTTTTAAGAATTTAGTACCCATGATTAGTGGGCTGGGAGGCTCACGGCTAACGAAGTTAATTGCCATTTGCCATTCGTCAGGGCTGAGATTGCAGACGGAGAGACTGCCCTGTTTCCTGGACTAGATGTCTGAGGGGCTGGGTCCTGTAGTGGAAAATCGATGAGAGCCTTGGTAGCATGAGTGTGTATTCGAAAATGTTGGGCAAGAGAGTCCCTACCGGAGTGTTCTAGTGTGGGTGAGTAGGGTGGAATATTGTCATAGGGGTCCAGCAGGAAGGAATCAGCTAGAGTTCAGCTAGTGCAAGGAATAGTTGGTCAACAATGGTCCTTCCATGTCTCTCAAAGTCCTGACTGCCACCAACTACTTGTGTGATCTCGGACAAGGCATTTAATCCTCCTGGGTCTTGCTTCATTTGCTGTTTTGCTAACATTTAGGCGCGCCTGCAAGTGATAGGCACTGAGTTAAATCTTGGAGGCAGCAATGGACAAGACACACTCCTGTCCTAAAAACCTTAAAATATTCACACTTTGTCACTTTGCCTTGACCTGTGAGAACATGAAAGCATCCGGCAAACCTGACTTCCTGATATATAAGCTTGTAAAATTACAATGTACTTATGAAAGGAAGACATGTTGTCATTTGTTCTGGCCTAATAAAGGCAGGAGCATTCTTAACTTACTCGTTAGGACCGTCATAGGATTGTTAGCCAAAGTGGCATTTGTGAAGTTGCTGATTGTTTTTCTGCCCAAGCCTCAAGGACACTGGTTCTCAAGCTTTAGTGAGCGTCGGAATTGCCTGGAGGGTTTGTTAAGCCAGAGTGCTGGCCCCACCTCCGGTGACTCTGACCGAAGATATGGGGAAGTGTCTGAGGATTTGCATGTAAGTTTCCAGGTGGAATTAATGCTGCCCATCCAGGGACCACACCTGGAGCACAGATGGTGTAGAGTCTGGAATCTGGATCATAGGCTCTATAGCAATGATACCTGTTTGAATCAGGTCTCCGAAGTTGTCTGTGTACTTAAATTGTTGGCTAGAGTCTGAATCTCATGTCCCTGTGCCCAGATAAATCAGTCAACCAATGAGGTGGTTTGCTCAGTCTCTTGGAACCATTGATAAATGTTTTCATCTTTAGGGTTCTTTATGTAATGATTCAAACATCTGTAGCCCATTTTATATTTTGCACGGCACATTTGCATATTTGATTATTTAATCTGCTCAACATCTTGGGTTAGGTGGACAGAGCAAGTATTTTCCTCCTTCACAGCAAAGGAAACAGGCTGGGGAGTAAGTAATTCAGGTGAGATCACTTAGCTGGTTGTAGGGCTGCGGACTTTTAAATCTGTGTCTTGCAGTCCTGCATCATATGGTCTGGCCACCATGATAGTATTTCAGTAAGAAGCACTTATGCCCTCTTTTCAGTAGGAACTACATGTCTGCAGAGCTAGATGTGCAGATATTTCTACTTACATAGAAATATAGGGGCACCTGGGTGGCTCAGTCGGTTGAGCGCCCAACTTTGGCCCAGGTCGCCATCTTGCTGGTTCACAAATTCAAGCCCCATGTGGGGCTCTGTGCTGGCAGCTCAGAGCCTGGAGCCTGCTTCAGAATCTGTGTCTCCCCCCCTCTCTGTCTTTCCCCAGCTCATTTCTGTCTAACTCTCAAAGAAAAAAAAAAAAGAAATATAAAAATTACCTTCTTTACTTGCCCTTTTGAGGAACTTTGCCACATTCTACCTAGTAGAGACAACAGTTGTAAGACTCACGTGTCTTTTTGATTTTTTAATTTATTTCTTTTGAGAGAGAGAGAGAGAGAGAAAGAGAGCGAGCGTGTACGTGAGTGGGGGAGGGGCAGAGAGAGAGAGGGAGAGAGAGAATCCCAAGCAAGCTCTGAGCTGCCAGCGCAGAGCCCGACATGGGGCTCAGAGTCATGGACAGTTGAGATCATGACCTGACCCGAAATCAAGAGTCGGACGCTTAACCAGCTGAACCCCCTAGGTGCCCCAGATCCACGTGTCTTTTTAACTGCAGGTAAGACTTGATAGCCTTCCTCTTTGGGGTTCCTTTGTGACGGAGGGCTCCCTTTGGGTCCTGTTTGGTCCTACCTATGGCCGGCCATCTTATTTTGATTCTTCAAAAAGGTTATTAAATTCATGTTTCTTTTCGTTAGTTTGCAGGCCTCTTCTACCCCAAATAAATCATCAGTAGAATACAACTCATCATAGATTGTGGAAGACGCGTGCATTTTCTCCTTTGTTGTATGCCTGCTTGCTTCCAACATTTTTGCATACTTAGGCTTTTCTTCATGAATGTGTGGCAGATGAGGCAAGGTGTTACCGTCTCAGGCTCTTGTTTCTCTCTCTGCAGATATGCAAAAATTATAAGGGAGAGGGTCGAAAAGTTATTTGTGACCAGCATCCATCATGCGAAAGACTCCACATCTGCGAGCACTTTACCCGAGGGATTTGCGGTTATGCCAACTGCCTCAGGTCCCATAACCTGATGGATAGGAGGGTGCTGGCCATCATGAGGGAGCACGGGCTGAGCCCCAGCGTGGTTCAGAACATCCAGGATATCTGCAACAGCAAGCACGGCCGAAAGAAACACCCCAGGGGCAAAGGTAAATGCTTTTCTACTTTTCCATTTGCAGAAGAAACGGAAATAAGCAGAAATCACAAGGAAAGTGTAACTTTACCTATAATCATTTCTATCTCCCCGTGTAAGACTGTTTTCCCTTTCAGGACTTGTCTACATGTATACATAATTTTTGCATAATTATAATCATAGCATATGTGCAATTTTGCAATTTGATTTTCATGCTAACCACTATCCACCTACCACCCCCCCCTCCTGATTTGTTAAAATGTTTATTGTTTTTCTAAAAGCTAATTGGTGGGGCGCCTGGGTGGCTCAGTTGGTGAAGTGTCTGACTCTTGGTTTCAGCTCATGATCTCATGGTACGTGAGTTTGAGCCCTGCATTGGCCTCTGAGGCTTAGGATTCTCTGTTTCTCTTTCTCTCTGTCCCTCCCCTGCTCCCGCTGTCTTTCTCTCTCTCTCTCTCTCTCTCTCTCTCTCTCACAGAATAAATAAACTTTAAAAAAGGAGTTTTAAAAGCTAATTGATGAAGCTTTTTTTTTAAGGGAGGAAGACAATTTTTTTTGTTAGTTTCACCACTTGTTAACATTTTGTCCCCAAAATATTCCGTGACAATTATTCTATCCCTTTGTCTCGATATATCAACGCTGACACACACATATAACATTTTTGTGGTTAGAGCATTTGAGGTATGCAGTCATCAGGAGCCTTTACACCTAAATATATCAGCACACACTTCCTCAAAACCGGGCCACTCTACTGTCTTCCATAACAACAATACAATTAATGCAGGAAATCTAGCATTAATGCAAAACTATATGCAATTTAATTACAGTCCTCAGTACTATTTCTGGAAAAATGTATTTATTTTTAGTTTTTATTTTTGTTATTTTTTTTCTTCAATGTTTATTTATTTGAGAGAGAGAGCGAGCGAGAGCGAGTGGGGGAGCAGCAGAGAGAGGGAGACAGAAAATCCCAAGCAGGCTCCATGATCTGTGAGCACAGAGCCTGACTTGGGCTCTATCTCACGACTGCGAGACCCTGATCTGAGCCAGTATCAAGAGTCGGACGCTTAAGCAACTGAGCCACCCAGGCGCCTCCCGCCCAGACCATTTTTTTTTTTTAATTTTTTTTTTTAACGTTTATTGTATTTTTGAGACAGAGAGACAGAGCATGAACGGGGGAGGGTTAGAGAGAGGGAGACACAGAATCTGAAACAGGCTCCAGGCTCTGAGCTGTCAGCACAGAGCCCGACGCGGGGCTCGAACTCACGGACCGCGAGATCATGACCTGAGCCGAAGTCGGCCGCCCAACCGACTGAGCCACCCAGGCGCCCCCCGCCCAGACCATTTTTAAGTGTTCAGTGGCATTGAGTACATTCGCATTGTTTTGCAGCCGATCTCTAAAACTCCCTTCATCTTGCAGAACTGAAACTCTATACCTATGAAACAAACACCTCATTCCCTCTTCCCGCCCCCCAGCCCCTGGCAACCCCCATTCTACTTTCTGTTTCGATGAATAGGACGACTCTGGGTACCAAATATAAGTAGAATCACACAGGAATTGTCTTTTTGTGACACTGGCTTATTTCACTTTGCATAGTAGTCCACCGTATGTATGCCTCAGTTTGTGTATCCGTTCATCCATGGCTGGGTCCTTGAGTTGCTTCCACCGTTAGCTGTTGTGAATAATGCTGCTGTGAAATACGGGTGCACAGAGGCCTGCTTGAGACCTGGCTTTCCATTCTTTTGGGTAGGCAGCTGGGTGTGGAGAATTACCGTCACACGGTAATTCTATGTTTAATTGTGTGAGGAACCGTCATCCCATTTTCCATAGCAGCCGCGCCAATTTTCTCTTGCCAGCAGCAATACACGAGGGGTCCAGTTTCCCCACCTCCTCACCAATACCTGAATACTTGTTATTCTCTGTTTTTAGGTTATTAGCCATTCCGACGGGTGGGAAGTGGTCAGTTCCATTCCTTTCTTTTTTGAGATTTTTAAAATGTTTAATCTCACTTTAAGAGAAAGAGCATGTGCGTGTGAGTGGGAGAGGGGCAGAGAGAGGGAGAGAGAGAATCCCAAGAAGGCTCTGTGCCATCAACGCAGAGCCCAACACAGGGCTTGAACCCGCGAACCTGTGAGATCATGACCTGAGCCAAAATTAAGAGTCGCATGCTTAACCGACTGAGCCAGCCAGGTGCCCCGATCAGTTCTGTTTCTTGAGCATTTTCACATTGTCTGATGATATTAACACTTGCAATTTTTTTATGCCTTGGTGAAATGGCTGTGAAAGACATGAATTTTATAAAACAAATAGAATACATAATTCTAAGATTCTATGATACGTAATAAACAATAACACCTCCTTATTCGAGAAATGCTTTATAATCAACCAGGTATTTTCACCCAAAATATCTCCTTATTGTTCCTGACAGCAAAGCTATAAAGAAAGGCAGGAATATTATTAGCCTTAATTGGTAAGGAGACCGAGGCTCAAACATTTTAGATGACTTTTATTGCAAGCAGTCTTAAATCGTTTTTACTATGAGTAAATAAAAGTGATGCGTTCAAGGCCTCACGCTGCTAGACAGGGGCGCAGAGGTTAGGTGTTCTGGCCCCACATCTGGTGTTTTTTCTCCCACATCACAGCGCTCTCTGAACAGGGGAACGCTTGGAAGGATGTTTCCTGGTGTAGTTTCCCAGTATAAATTCAGTGTGTGCGAGAGAGATCTTTATTATCCGCCCTGGTTAATTTACTTAATTAACTATTTTGTTGGCAGGAGAAGGCTGTTTGCTTTTACTATTCCTGCTGCCCTCTGAAATTTGAAGAAAAGGACCTCTTCCTCCCCTTCCTCCCCCCACAGTAGCTCATATATCACACTCATGCACACACAACACACCATGCACATACGTGCATACCACACACAAGCACACGTACGATCACATCATACACACATACTCCATACGACACCTATCACACATGCACGCCTTCCCGAGGGACACAGCTCACACACCAGTTATTTTCTTTAAATGTTTCTTTTTTTAAAGTTTTTATTTATTTATTTTGAGAGGGAGAGGGAGAGAGAGAATCCCAAGCGGGCAAAAGCTCTGGAAAATTTTGTGAATCCTTAATTTGTTGGGGAACCTTCATCACAATATGGGCAAAATCTAAATGCGTTGAAAAATCCTCCCTGACTTGAACTAGTTGGTCTCTCCGTCCGCCATAGCGGTTGACTGTTGGCTTGAACCAGAGCATAGTGGACAGCCCCACCTATGAGTGTGGGGGCTTAGGGCTCATATCTGAGTCTCAAGAGAGAAGTCGAGAAGAGCCAGGTTCACTCTGACTCTTATCTGAGACCATGGGGTGGTATTTCTTACTAGCACAAGAGCAGATTCCTTCGTCCTCTTGACAAGCTTCTCCAGATTTTTACACACCAGATTGGGACAAGTAATTTAATAGAGCTTGGGTAGCAAACTCGGAAAAGCTGAGGAAGAACCGTAGCAAGAGCCTAATCCTGTTAATGCTAATTTTCCTTGTGTTTTTCTTTTCCTAGCTCCTTGCTCCCATCGTAGAGATGTGGCATACAGAGGGAGAAGCAAGAGCAGAGAACGATCGTTTCAGGGCGGTCCAGAATTTCTCCCACCTGCTTCCGCTTCTACTCAGAAGTCCAGCACCCCCAGTTCAGATCAAATCGGCCACAGGCCTCCCCTGGATGACATGCCCGTAGGGGAGCTGGCCCACAAGTTCATGCATTTGGGAAGTCAAGATTGCCCTCAGCCTTCCCCGGTCTCGCCTAAGGTTGATAATCTTGGAGGATCAGGTCAAATGGAAAGAAGCCAGCGGTTTTCAGAGAATGGCGGTCCAGAGGATCTCTTTTTCGGGAATCAAGGCAGCACTTCCCTCCCTTCTGACCCAATGCCAGCTTCCAACCGGAGGGGCCCTGCGTCCTGGCTGAATGACAAAGGCACCGGGAGAGGGAGTTTGTTTGCCCAGAGTCGGGCTGCCCCTGGCTCCCCTCTGGCTTCTCCACAGACACCTGAAACCACAACCACCAGAAAGAGCGTGGGGATGCTTTCCACAGATGGCACGAATGCCGAGGGCAGAAGCGGGAATCAGAATGTCCAGTATTTCTCGCTTTTCAATAATAATGTTGATGGCGCGGCCCCAGATGGAGCTTCCACAAGTTCTCTAAATTACAAAACCACAACCAGCGGACAGAGAGAAAAATCGTTACCTAGGAATCAGGACACTGGAACTACTCACGGTGGTCTCCAGACCACTGGCAAAATTACAGATGGCGCCGATCCAGCAGCGGCCTCTGTGAACAGTAACCACAGTGAGAAGACAGTTTGGCCTGGTAAATCCATCCACAGCACAGCAAATGGCTCTAGTCAAGTTGCGGACGAAACCACTGATGTAAATAAGACTGGTGCTTCTGGTTTTGGCTTCACATTGACCTGCAGAGGGGATAAAAACGTGCTGTACTTCGGAAGTCCGGGTCTGGGAGCCCAAGGCCTGCCAACTCCTCAGGAGACCCCTGCCCCCACACAAGTCAGCACTCTGCCCAAGGTGCCACCTTCTACATCCTTCTCAAGCAACAGAGCTGCAGCCTATGCAACCCATGGTCCGAACCCTGCCCAGATCTCTGCTGGCCCTGCCGGTGACCTTGTAGGTCCAAGCTGTGATCTGTGTAAGTCACTGAAGGACAAAGGGGGCCCCATGACTTGTGTCTGCAGCAGGCCGGTGGCTTCTCTTTGGATGTTCCCCAGTAGATACTAAGGGACGTAGAGTCGGAAGGTTAGGTGAAGGGGTGTTACTGCTGAGGAGACTGACATGAAGGTTGAAGGACCAACCAGTTGTATCGTGTGGAATAAGCCGCCTCATTTACTGAGAACAGGACTAGGTTGGCCCTGGTTTATTTTTGGTTATTTTTAAGCATCACTCTCACATGACCCAAATGTTCATGTTGGCTTTTACTGAGGGGCTGTCTAGGCTCTCACGAGCAACACGTGAATCTAGAATTTTCTCGAACATGGTCCCAGTTACAGATACTCTTTCCCATTGTGAGGTCAGGTGTCTTGATTTTGGGTTTAAACACTGAGATCGGCATACGTGCATTCTCTTTTGTTTTATAGATTCTGCATCTGACGTTGAGAATACCAGCTCTTCCAGGATGGATGACTGTAGCCCACAGGAAATTTGTCTTGACCATCTGTGTAAAGGTTGTCACCTTGGTGAGTTACTTAAAGACTTTCTAGAAGCAGAAGCTTTATTAGTAGTAATACGGCCAACATTTATTGAGCTTTTAGTGTATGTTAGGTGCATGGTCAACATATACCTGATGATGGTCCATCATCTTTGAACTTCACGTCAGCCCTAATAGTAGGTTCTGTTGTTAACCCATTTTACAGATGTGGCAACTAGAGGCACATAGAGGTTAAGACCTCACATACGTAACTAGCCAAGTTGGGTTTTGACCCTAAACTGCCCAGCCAGCCTGGGTTCTCCACCCCTGCATGGTAGACTTTTTCCTTTTGTAATTTGGCTTTAGGTAAAATATTCTAGTTAGTCAGACCCATGTTGTCATCTACTAAAAGCAAACAAACAAAAAACAAATCTCCAGAAATAAAGGTCTCCCGGCCGACGCATTTTCACAGCTCAGGTCCTGCCACTGAGGCATTGCCTCTCTTCTGGGCCGTGGGCTCGTCACAGTTGATCCTCACACATGGCCTGAGTCTGCATGCCACAGACTGTGTGCCCTCCAGCCAAGGAGCCATACCTGGTCACTGTGCCCTCCCACCAGGCTTCCCATGGAACAGTGCCTGGGACAATTGGCTGTCCTCTCAGCGTCCTACCACTTTCTCCTTTTCATGGCTCAGCCCCAGATGTGTGCATCACACTGGATCTCCTCTGCTTGACCCCCTGAGTGGTCTTAGACTCACTGACCTGTGCCGGAAAAGGAAGATGCTGCCCTGTGTTCTCAAAATCAAGTTTTTAATTTTTTTCTTCATTTTTAATTAATTGTGGTAAAATACACATAACACAGATTTTGCTATCCTAATCATTTTTTTTAAGTTTATTTATTTATTTTGAGAGAGAGAGAGAGAGACAGAGAGAGAGAGAGAGAGAGAGAGAGGGAATCCCAAGCAGGTGCTTAGCTGTCATCGCAGAGCCCAACGTGGGGCTCGATCTCGCGAACCATGAAATCATGACCTGAGCCGAGATCAAGAGTCACGTTTAACTCACTGGACCTCCCAGGTGCCCCATCCTAATCATGTTTAAGTGTGCAGTTCAGGAGTGTTAGAGTCACATTGTTATGCCACCAAAATCCAGGACTCTTGTTCCTCTTGCAAAAGTAAACCTTTAATACCGTCTGAACAGCAACGCTTCATTCCCCTGCTGCCTCCAGTCCCTCCAGTCCCTGGCACTTTCGCTCCCTTTCGCTTTTTTGGGGGGGGTATACACCCAGGAGTGGAATCACTGGATATTATGGTAATTCTGTGTTTCTTTAAAAACTTGTTTTGTCAGGGCGCCTGGGTGACTAAGTCGGTTGAGCATCTGACTCCGGCTCAGGTCATGATCTCAAGGTTCATGAGATCGAGCCCCGCATCGGGCTCCGTGCTTATAGCTCAGAGCCTGGAGCCTGCTTCAGATTCTGTGTCTCCCTCTCTCTCTGCCCCTCCCCTGCTCATACTCCGTCTCTTTCTCTCTCTCTCAAAAATAAATAGACATTAAAAAAATTGTTTTGGCAATTCTGTGTTTGATGTTTAGAGAAACTGCCACACCATTTTCCACAGCAGCTGCACGATTTTACATTTTTACTAGCAGTGTGCGAGGGTTTGAGTTCCTCGTGTCCTCGCCAACACTTGCTTTTTGTTTTGAGTTGGTTTGGTTTTAGAGTAGCCATTCTAAGGAGTGTGAGTTTCGGACTTGATGAATGGTTATATACTTTTCAATCAGCCAGACCATAGTCATTGCCACTCTGGGTTTTCCTGGGATGTCGAAATCTGCCTCTTTTGGTTTCAAAGTAATCACACATCTTTTGAGCCTTTCAAAATGATGTAAACATGACATACTGAAAACTGAAGGACAGAACTGTTTTTTGTATTCCTGTATTAATGGGCTTATGACGTTAATTAAAAAAAATTTTTTTAATGTTTTTATTTATTTTTGAGACAGAGAGAGACAGAGCATGAGCAGGGGAGGGGCAGAGAGAAAGGGAAACACAGAATCCGAAGCAGGCTCCAGGCTCTGAGCTGTCAGCACAGAGCCCGACGCGGGGCTTGAACTCACGGAGTGTGAGATCATGACCTGAGCTGAAGTCAATCGCTCAACCGACTGAGCCACCCAGGTGCCCCCTTATGATGTTAATTTATCATTCAGTAAACATTCATTTTGTAGCGGTGTATTGAGTGTGCACCCCTATGCCAGTCACGCAAAGGGGGCGTCAGCTAAACAACGATGCACGCTTTTCTTCAGTGAGTTTGTAATTAAGGTGGGCATCCAAACATCCACAAATGAGGAAAGGTCATTAAATAAGTACATAAATCATGTAAGTACCAACTGGATACTGGGTACTGGCTAAGGGAATATAAAATACAAATCAGATGAGAATAGAATTGCACGGGGCGCCTGCATGGCTCAGTCAGTTTAGCATCCGACTTCAGCTCAGATCATGATCTTGTGGTTGGTGGGTTCGAGCCCCCATCGGGCTCTGTGCTAACAGTTCAGAGCCTGGAGTCTGCTTTGGATTCTGTGTCTCCGTCTTTGCCCCTCCCCTGCTCGCGCTCTGTCCAGTTATCTCTTTCAAAAATAAATAAGCATTAAAAAAAATTTAAAAGAAAGAATAGAGTTGAGTGAGGGAATTTTTCTGGAAGAGCTGAATCTTAGGCCGGGGCTTCAAGGAAATACAGTTGCTGATGCTAGAGAGCGATTTGTTTACACATACCCCTTGGGGGTGCAGAGAGGGTAACAATAAACTTATAATGACCGCAGATTTCCATTTGGATAAAGTGCTCTTTGGGGAGAGGGGAATTTTCCTTTCCTTTCCTTTCCTTTCCTTTCCTTTCCTTTCCTTTCCTTATCTTTTTTCTTTTCTTTCTTTTTAACATTTGTTTTTGAGAGAGAGAGACAGACAGTGCGATTGGGGGAGGGGCAGAGAGAGAGGGAGACACAGAATCCGAAGCAGGCTCCAAGCTCTGAGCTGTCAGCACAGAGCCTGATGGGGGGTTCAAGTCCATGAACCATGAGATCATGATCTGAGTTGAAGACGGACACTTAACCGACTGAGCCACCCAGGCACCCCGGAAGTTTTGTTTTTTGATGAGTCTCTGTTGGTAATAAGGGAACTTGAACAAACGGATATGGGGCAGTGTGGGCCGGAACCGGAATGGGCAAAGGCGTAGCCTGGAAATGTGTTAGCGTGCAAGCCTGGCAGGGTGGGAAAGGCAGCCCTCAATGGGGAACGTCAGCAATGAACTTGGTTGAATTGTTAGAACGCCCACTCACCAGATCCTCAGACCCCCTCTCTCTGTCTTTGTAGCAAGCTGCAACAAAGTTCACTTCCACCTGCCTTACCGGTGGCAGATATTACTTGCAAACACCTGGATGGACCTCCAGCCCATGGAGAACATTGAGAAGGCCTATTGTGACCCCCAGATCCGCAGGTAAGTTGGTGGCCAGACTGTGGCCTCTGAGGTCCACAGTGCCATCAAAGGGAAGCATAGTGCTAGGCTTACGGTGAGAAGGAAAAACCATTTTCCTTCAGAATCCCCTTCAAGTTTGAGATAACTCTGGAAATTAAAATGGCAAATGCCTGCCGAGTTCATGAAGAAAAACACGAGCTGGGTAGATTTAAGGTCACGAAGAGCCTGGCTAATTAATACTAGGGATTCTGGGACTATTTGCAAACTCGTGTGATTTAATTTTTTTTTAATGTTTTTATTTATTTTTGAGAGAGAGAGAGAGACAGAGTGAAACCCGGGGCGGGGGGGGGGGGGTTGGGGGGAAGGACAGAGAGAGAGGGAGACCCAGAATTTGAAGGAGACTCCAGGCTCCAAGCTGTCCGCGCAGAGCCTGCTGACACGGGGCTCTAACTCACAAACCAGGAGATCATGACCTGAGCCAAAGTCAGATGCTTAACTGACCGAACCACCCAGGTGTCCCAACAAATTTATATGATTTAAACAGTGACACAGTTATTATCAGTATGTCCTGCAGAAAAACACAACACAGAGTTCAGCTTGTATTACTGTCAGCTCATGATAGGACTATGGAAAGTACAGTGATTGTAGCTCAAAATTAGCCTTTGGCTCAATGTCATAGTTGTAGAACGCGATTTGAGTAATTTCATACAGTTCTAGGGCACATTTTGTTGTCTGCTTTAGCATTTTATACCTTCCTTTGTGTTTGCTAGTTTCTCAATCCTGGAGGTATCTAAGAGGATAACTTACCTGTTTTTGCCAGGGGTGAATTGGGTGATACCATACATGACCGTATTTATAAAGTGCCTCCTAGCTTTCTAAAGGAAATTCTTTTTTTCTTCCCTACTCCCTATGCTGTATTTTTCATCCCTGTGATTTACTTTATAACTGAAAGTTTGTATCCCTTACTTCCCTTTATCCCCCCACTCCCTCCCCTCTGCAACCACCAATTTGTTTTCTGTGTTTATGATTCTGTTAACAACTCTTCCTCCTCCTCTTTGTCCTTCCTGTTATAAGGGAATTCTTTTTTTTTTTTTATGTTTATTTATTTTTGACAGAGAGAGAGAGAGAGAGAGAGAGAGAGAGAGAGCGTGAGCAGGGGAGGGGCAGAGACAGAGAAGGAGACACAGAATCTGAAACAGGCTCTAGGCTTTGAGCTGTCAGCACAGAGCCCGACGCGGGGCTCGAACTCACAGACCACGAGATCATGACCTGAGCTGAAGTCGGATGCTCAACCGACTGAGCCACCCAGGCGCCCCTATAAGGGAATTCTCTGGGGGGAAATTGCAAACATGTCATCTGTATAGTGAATTTTTGGTGGAGATTCTGTGTTGCTGCATTTTGCCACTAGAGGGTAGCATCAGCTACTTACTTGTTTCTAGGTGTGTTTTTCCCCCCTAGGAAAATCTGCCTCTGGCTTTCTCAACCTTAGCACTCTTGACTTTTGGGGCTAGATAATTGTTTACTTTTGGGGGGCTGTTTAGCAGCATTCCTGGCCTTTATCCACTAGATTTTTATTGTTATAACCAAAAAAGTCTTTCTTTTTTTTTTTTTTTAATTTTTTTTTTTCAACGTTTTTTATTTATTTTTGGGACAGAGAGAGACAGAGCATGAACGGGGGAGGGGCAGAGAGAGAGGGAGACACAGAATCGGAAACAGGCTCCAGGCTCCGAGCCATCAGCCCAGAGCCTGACGCGGGGCTCGAACTCACGGACCGCGAGATCGTGACCTGGCTGAAGTCGGACGCTTAACCGACTGCGCCACCCAGGCGCCCCCCAAAAAAGTCTTTCAATATTGCTAAATGTCTCCATTGCTCATTGGGAACCACTGATGTAGGAGGTGTTTCTTAGAGCAGTAATTTTCACACTTGTTGGTCTCGGGTCCCCTCTACAGTCTTAAACTATATTGAGAATCCCACAGAACCTCTCTTTATGTGAATTGTACCTGTCAGTATTTACCATATTAAAAATCAAAACGGAGAAAAATTCAATTTTTATGGATTCATTGAAAAATAATACAAACTCATTACATGGTAACATAAATACCATATTTTTATATAACTATGTTTATATAAGTATATATTATCATATGTAGTAGCTATTTATGTATAAATAGTAGGTGTTTTCCAAAACAAAGCAAAAAAATTCATCTAGAAAATGCCATTGTTTTATATTTTTGCAAATCTCTTTAATTTGCTGTAGAATCACACATCGTGTAGCCTCTGGGAAAACTCCACTGTGCACCTGTGAGAATATGAAAGTAAAAAAGGCAAATAATGTCTTAGTATTATTATGAAAATAACTTTGACTTTCCTGGCTTCCTGAAAAGGTCTTGGACCACATTATGTAACTATTTAAATAGTATTACTTGAGGGGTGCCTGGGTGGCTCGGTCGGTTAAGCGTCCGACTTCGGCTCAGGTCATGATCTCACGGTCTGTGAGTTCGAGCCCTGCGTCGGGCTCTGTGCTGACAGCTCAGAGCCTGGAGCCTGCTTCGGATTCTGTGTCTCCCTCTCTCTGACCCTCCCCGGTTCATGCTCTGTTTCTCTCTCTGTCTCAAAAATAAAAAAAACGTTAAAAAAAAAAATTTAGAAAAAAAATAGTATTACTTGAAAAAACTGACCTACCATGAGTTGCTAATATTAAGCCAATCAGTAGTTTTGTGGGCACAGTTTTATATTTATTTTTAATTTTCTTCCTTTCAGATTTGTGTTTAAATTCTAGTTAGTTAACATACAGTGCAATATTTGTTTCAGGAGTAGAACTGAGTGATTTGTCACTTACATACAACACCCCGTGCTCATCATAACAAGTGCCCTCCTTCGTCCCCATTCCCCATCTAGCCCATCCCCCACCCACCTTCCTCCATCAACCTTCAAGTTTGTTCTCTGTCATTAGGAGTCCCTGATGGTTTGTTTCCCCTCTCTCTTTTACCCCCTGATGACCACAGGTGACCATGTGGTCGTCTGTTTTGTTTCTTAAATATCACATATAAGTAAAATCATATAGTGTTTGTCTTTCTCTGATTGGCTTATTTTGCTTAGCATAATACACTCTGGCACTATCCATGTCGTTGCAAATGGTGAGATTTCATTCGTGTTGATGGCTGAGTAATATTCCGTTGTGTATTTATATATATATATATAGGCATAGATATACTATATCCGTATCCACTCATCGGTTGATGGACACCCGGGCTCTTTCCGTAGTTTGGCTGTTGTTGGTAATGCTGCTATAAACATCGGGGTGGTATTTTGTTAACTTGAAACTCTTCCCCTTCAGCTTTTCTATCGGAAATAAGAACATCAACTTCCAGATGATGGTTTGTAATTGTAATCCTATCCGGCGTATCTCCACACCTTCATCTGTCACAGTGCTGACCAATTTTGTCTTTGCCACAAAATGGATTTGGTACTGGAGGAGCAAATCGGACAGATGGGTTCAATATGGGGAGAAGGTGAGTACCGTTCCTCCTTGTGGAGGCTCTTGTTTAAACTCGGCCACTTCAGGAAAAAATATTAATAAAATGTCTGACACCTGCATGGTTACCCATGGCACATGGGTGTAGTTGAACTAGTGCGTTTTCACGTTATACACCACTGTATTGGTGTATTTTGTAGCAAACATATACTCCGGGATTGCATTCATCAACAGCAACAGCTATTAATTCTTTTCTTTTTTTAAAGCTTATTTATTTGAGAGAGAGAGTGAGGGGGAGGGGTAGAGAGAGAGGGAGAGAGAGAGGATCCCAAGCAGGCTCCATGCTGTCAGCGCAGAACCCGACGGGGGGCTGGAATCCACCAACCGTGAGATCACCACCTTGTCCAAAATCAGGAGTCAGACACTTCACAGACGGAGCCACCCAGGTGCCCCTCCTGCAATTGAATTTTTAATATGAGTTGGGGCAACTGCGATTTCTGGGTTAGGAGCCCCCCCTAGTAGAAAGGGAGACAACAGCAGCTTTTGTCAACCCAGGGCAGGTGCATATGCTTTGACTGTGAACTCTCCGGAATGTAGACTTGATATCCTTTTAAGGAAGTTCAAGTGCTTAACCAAGACCTGGCCCTACATAGATGGTAGACAGGGAGAGGAAGTGATGTTGGGCAGGATGATGATTGAATGGACGGGCAGCTGGGCAGCAATGGTGCAGGACAGAGTGACAGCTGGAGGGCGGGGCCTGGTTGTCACGGGGTTTGCATCAGGCGGATCCGGACCCAAGGAGATGTTTACCAGCTGGTGTACCTGTGACAGCTGGTGTAGAGGGGCAGGGAGCCTATGGCCCGAGAGAACCACCCGAGGCAAAGACACGCCTTAGCTCTAGATCAAGGCAGTAATGTAGGCACAGGACAAAAGCCAAGACCTGGCTACTGAACATGAGATACACATTCAAGTCTTTTGGGAGAAAAAAAAATAATCGAAGACCCTACCATGCATTCATTCATTCATTCACTTAATCAGAACTGGAGTACAGTGTGAGGGAAGGGCCCGAAGGAGAACCAAGTGTGAAGCTTGAGAGGCTGTCCAAATGCTCAGACACTGAAATTGCCTCGGTGTGTCCAGTAGGACAGCCACTAGCCCCTTGTGGCTGTTTAATTTTAAACTTCAGTTAATTGAATTTGAACAAAACGAATAATTCAATTCCACGGTAACAATAGTCACATTTAAGTGCTCTACGACCACTTGTAGCGAGCAGCTATCACAGGGGAAAACACAGAGAACATGTCCAGTGAAATGTTCCAGAACGTTCCAGTGGACAATGCTGATCTAGACGTGAGGGTCTTGCTCGTTAAAATCAGGTCCACAGACCAACAACATTGGCACCATGGGAGCTCTTTGAAATGCAGAATTAAAACCCAGTTCCCAGAATTTTATTCTGCATTTTATTTTTTTTATTTTTATTTAAAAAAAAATTTTTTTTTTAACGTTTATTTATTTTGAGACAGAGAGAGACAGAGCATGAACGGGGGAGGGTCAGAGAGAGAGGGAGACACAGAATCTGAAACAGGCTCCAGGCTCTGAGCGGTCAGCACAGAGCCCGACGCAGGGTTCGAACCCATATACCGCGAGATCGTGACCTGAGCTGAAGTTGGACGCTCAACTGACTGAGCCACCCAGGCGCCCCTTTATTCTGCATTTTAAAACAATTCCTGGGTGATTCACATACAAATTAGAGTTTGAAAGGCCCTGGCCTAGAGTAAATTCCTTCCAGCCTAGAATGGGGTCCTGCAGAGATATAGGACTTCAGCTGTCAGAATGGGAGATGAGGACAGAGATTCGCATTGGCAAACCAGTGTCCCCAGAGGTGACAGACCTACCTTGCTGCTCCCTGTGTTCACAGGCGTTTGCCCAAGTCACTGCTCTTTGGGGTCGTAGGAAGGCATGTGAATTACCCGGGCCGTCATCTACCTAATCTTGGATACCTCATTTCCTACTGCCCACCAAGGATGGTAGTCTCTTTTACAATGATCCTGACAGATCATGTCCCAGCAGCTGTTGCAACAAACATCTTCACGGGGTTAATTGTTGGATGCTGTGGGGCACCTGGGTGGCTCAGTCGGTTGAGCGTCAGACTCCGGCTCAGGTCATGATCTCACGGCTTGTGAGTTCGAGCCCCGCGTCGGGCTCTATGTTGACAACTCGGAGCCTGCTTCGGATTCTGTGTCCCTCTCTCTCTCTGCCCCTCCCTTGCTTATGCTCTGTCTCTCTCTCTCAAGAATAAATAAAAAACATTTTAAAAAAATTAAAAAAGATTGTTGGATAATGCGGTTGAGAAAGTTCTTCTAAAGTTAGCCTCCTTAGCCTCCTTGTCGCTTCCACCCGTTTGTCCTGGTGCTACCTCCTGAACCACATTCTAGTTTATTCCAGCTTTACACCGTGTACAGGTGTTGGGACCCAGCTTTCCTGCCCTTACCATACTCCTCTCCAGGCTAAAGAGACCTAGTTCAAGACATTTTCCTTGAAGGCTTTCATTGTGGCCCCCTCGCCTTATATCCGGCAGGCATCTTCACTGGGGAAGGAGTAGGGGTATGTGTAGCTGAAAGCCTCAGAATCCAGAGTGTCATTAAAGGGACCAGTAGCCCCTCCCCATCATAGGCTGCCAGCAGGAACTTGCTGTCATTAACTCCTCCAGTTTAGATCATGATGAACAAGTGTCTCCTTGCCATTAAATATTGGGAACCCCTCCTATTCGGGCTTACGTGCAGTCTGCCCTGGTCTGCCAGCCCTGCGTTGGGTGGGGACAGTGGAATGGTGGCCTAGCTTGTCTCCTCACTAGAATCCACACGCTTCCCTTTACCCATCCATTCTGATGTCTAGACCCTTCACGTAGGCCTTGAGACGTGGCCCCAGCCTGGCAACCTTTACAGCCTGGTTTGGGAGGCAAGCTGCATTCCTGTTTAAGTCCCGTGGCTAAAATACAATTGTGTAAGATACAATGGCAGAGGTTTCTTAAAAGCCTACCCTCGAGTGTCTTTACCTTTTTTTTTTTCAATCAGGTCGACAAACAGCAAGCTGCAAACGTCGACTCTTCGTACCTGGAGTCTTTCTTTCTGTGCTCTCCGAGGGGAATTGTGCCATTTCAGGCGGGTTCACAGAGCTACGAGCTGAGTTTTATGGGTAAGACTCTGCGTTTGGCAGTGACCCCTACTGTTGGAATCTGGCACACGGTGTGCACGTGGGAATGGGAGCAGAGTGTATATACACGCTGAACACAGCATCAGGGTTCCTTTTTAGCAAGGCACGCGGGATGGTGGTGTGGAAGCCAGTGGAGACCTGTGCTGGAGAGCCTTGGCTCTCTACGTAACCCTGGGAACAGCACCTGGCCTGTCTGGGCCACAGCTCCCTCATCTGTAAAATGCGGGCATTGGACTAAATGGACGGGCTGTTTCCCAGGCCGAGGCAAAAGTTCAGGTGCTGATGACTACAGTAGAGACTTTGGACCCATTGGTGCCTTCAGAATTGTAAAACCTCCCTGTTCCTTCTGGGCTTCATCGTCTAGGTTAGTGGCTTTATCCATCACTTTTCCTTTTTCTTATCTTTTCTTTTTTTTTACATTTTTCTTAACGTTTATTCATTTTTGAGAGACAGAGACAGCGTGAGTGGGGGAGGGGCAAAGAGAGAGGGTGACACGGCATCTGAAGCAGGCTCCAGGCTCTGAGCTGTCAGCACACAGCCCGACGCAAGGCTCGAACCCATGAACCTGAGATCATGACCTGAGCTGAAGTCGGGTTCTTAACCGACTGAGCCACCCAGGTGCCCCTATCCATCCCTTTTTCTAGAGACTTTGCCTTCTGCCATGTTTGTTTGAGCCGCCATGGGAAGGCTTTCAGTTTAGTTTCTACCAATCTGTTGTGTTTAGTAAGAAATCAGGGCAGGAACTGCCCTCCCTCTAAATGTACTGTCCTTTCAGCTGCACCCCTGGGACGCTCCCTGTATACGGTTGGGTAGTTGCCCTTTCAGGATCAGCCCTACAGGTGCTTTGAAAGAGGTAAAGAAGACTTTCTCGCGTCCTTGACATTCCAGGTGGTACCTCGCATTTGGGCCCTGTACCAATTGTTGTGTATTAAGCCTCCAAAAACCATTATACCAGCTACTGTATTTTGGAAAGCAATCTGGTTATACATATCAAGAGATATTAAAATATGATTGCCTTTTCATGGTCTCAGGAATCTTTTTAAGGAAATAATTCACCAGAAGGGGAAAAAAAAAGGCTATGAACATGACGATGTTTATTAAAGCCTATTTGATATGCTATAGTAGAGGAACAGCCTGTAGGGTGGTCGGATAGTGATTAAAACAGGGTATTGAATTTCATTGGAGTATTGGTTAAAATTATGATTACGAAAACCATGCAGTAAAGTCAAAATTTGATATTGTTAAGTGAAAAAGGCAACCTCCCAAGTTTATGTTTGTACTTTTCCTCTTTAGATGTTGTATTTCAAATGTTTATTTATTTTTGAGAGAGAGAGAGAAAGAGAGAGAGAGCGCTATTGTGTGAGTGGGGGAGGGGCAGCGATAGAGGGAGACAGTCCCAAGTAGGGTCTGTGCTGACATGGGGCTCGAACTCAAACCATCAGATCATGACCTGAGCCAAAATCAAGAGTAAGTTGCTTGACTGACTGAGCCATCCAGGTGCCTCTAGATGTTGTATTTCAAATCAAGGTTTTTTTGTTTTGTTTTGTTTTTAATTTTTTAAAAATTTTATTTGAGGGGCACCTGGGTTGCTCAGTCGATTAAGCATCCGACTTCAGCTCAGGTCATGATCTCGCGGTCTGTTCGAGCCCCGCATTGGGCTCTATGCTGACAGCTCAGAGCCTGGATTCTACTTCAGATTCTGTATCTCCCTCTCTCTTCCCCTCCTCTGGTCGTGCTCTATCTCTGTCTCTCAAAAGTAAATAAACATTTAAAAAAATTTTTAAATTTTATTTGAGAGAGAGAAAACAGGAGTTAGGGAGAGGTATAGGAGAAAGGGGGGGAAAGAGAGAGACAGAATTCCAAGCAGGGATTCTGATCCAGGCTCCAAAGATACTCCATCAGAGGCCTCTTTATATTTTGTACTTTTTTTTTTTTTTTTTCTGAGAGAGAGAGCCTGGGAGCAGGGGCTGTGGGGGGAAGGGACAGAGAGGGGGAGAGACAGAGAGAGAGAGAGAGAGAAAGAGACAAAGAGAGAAAATCTTAAGCAGGCTCCATGTGCAGCATAGAGCCCGAGGTGGGGCTCGATCCCATGACCCTGGGATCATGATTTGAGCCAAAATCAAGAGTTGGACGCTTGGGGCTCCTGGGTGGCTTAGTAGGTTGAGCGTCCAATTTCAGCTCAGTTCATGATCTTGCAGTTCGTGAGATTGAGCCCCGTGTCAGGCTCTGTGCTGACAGCTCAGAGCCTGGAGCCTGCTTCCAATTCTGTGTCTCCCTCTCTCTCTCTGCCCCTCCCCTACTCACGCTCTGTCTCTGTCTCTCAAACATGAATAAACGTTAAAAAAAAATTAAAAAAAAAAGACAAGAGTTGGATGCTCAACCGACTGAGCCACCCAGGTGCCCCTCAAATCAAAAGTTTTTTTAAAAGAATTAATATGCATGGTAAGTGCAACAGTGTGCACACATGACCAAAACCAGAGGGCAATAGGAAGGAATAGAAATCTCTTCCGTTGGATGGTGAAATTAAGAATGACTTAAATCAAAAAAAATTTTATTCTTTGGGTACTATTCTATTGTTTTGGCAATTTAAATGGGTGTTGGACAGAGAAGAACCAATAATGGACCTGGTTCCCGAATCTGGAGAAAGGTGACCAGCAGTTCTCGTTCACTTGGTTCATAGAAACTAGTTTGGAGCCATTTGCGGTATTCCAGGGTCTTTTTTTTCCTGTTTCTGATATTGTCATTCATGAATCTAGTATTGGAACGCCACCCATGTCGCTAGGCACCGTTCTAGGTGCTGACATACCAGGCAGTTTCTGAAAGTGATACCAGCTCTGGGGAAAAAGAAGCAGTGTGAAGAAGCAGCCAGAGAACTGGAGGAGTCCTAGGAGAGCATCTTGTTTGTATCCCAGGAGGAAATTTTGGAAGGAAGGGAGCACCTGTGCCCATGGGAAGGAGGGCCCCCAAGAGAGGGAGGAGCTGGCGCTAAGACCGAAAATTGCAGATGAGCTGGAGGTTTCAAAGGGCGGCGGGAAGGTTGGGAGCAGGGCTGTGGCATGATCTCATTTGATCTTTTTATCGTTTATGTTTGTTTCACTTTACACCAACTCTACTGAAGCAGAATTGCTACAATGGGGTGCATCCGTGTTAAGCGTGCAGTTGGATGCGTGCTGACCGATGGCGTGCAGCTGCTATCCTGATCAGGATCTAGAGCTTTCCAGTCATCGATCCAAAAAGTGTCCTCATGCTCCTTTGCAGTCACTCTTCCCACCCCCATTTGCTGTCTCTATAGTTCTGTCCATCCTAGAACGTCACAGAAGTAGAATCTTGTGGTGTTTTCTGCACGTGGCTGACTCCCTTCACTCAGAATGTTGTTTCGATTCACCTGTGCGGTTGCACGTGCAGTGGTTCTTCCCTTTTCAGTGCTGAGTAATATTTCATTGTAAGGCTGTACCTTGGTTGGTTTACCCATTCATCTGTTAATGGGCAGTTTGGTTATTTTCACATTTTGGTTATTATAATGATGCTACTAAGAACATTCAAATGCAAGTCTTCGTGTGAGTGTAAGTTTTCATTTCTCTTGGGTGAGTATGAAGGAGTGGGATCGCTAGGTCACATAGGCACCAGGTGTTTATAGGAAACTGCCCAACAGTCTTCCAAAGTGGCTGTGCCATTTTATACTTTCACTAGCAATGTAAGTTGATTTACTTTTTTTTTTCAAGTTTATTTGTTTGTGTTGAGAGAGAGAACGTGGGAGGGGCAGAGAGAGACAGGGAGAGAGAGGATCCCAAGCAGTCTTTGCATCAGCAGCGCAGAGACCCAATGCGGGGCTTGAACCCACGAAATGGGAGATCATGACCTGAGCTGAAATCAGGAGTTGCACACCACTGATGTGCCCCGGGTGATGATTTACTTAAAAAACAAAAAACACTTTCTTTAACATTTGTTAATTTTTGAGGAAAGAGACAGAGCACAAGCTGAAGAGGGGCAGAGAGAGAGGGAGATGCACAATCGGAAGCAGGCTCCAGGCTCTGAGCTGTCAGCACAGAGCCCAATGCGGGGCTCAAACCCAGGAGCTGTGAGATCATGACGTGAGCTAAGGGCGGACGCTTAACCAGTGTCAGGGAGCCACCCAGGCGCCCTGATGATTTGCTTTTTAAAGAGCTCACTCTGGCTGCAACTTGGACCTGGGTCTACAACATGCATGAATTAAAAATGACATTTCACACTTGATCTAGAAAAATCCTTCAAGATCTAGCTACCACATTCCAACCCATAATTATTAATGCCTGGTTTAGGGTAGCTTATATGGATGATGTGCTGTTATCTGGCTACCCATGTCCTCCCCTTTACTGTCTGACTTCAATTTAGAGATTAGATTAATTGCTGACTGCTCATCTCATCACCTGTTTGTTTTCTGGGTCTTACAAGAGGGCAGTGAAGGATACAGCTTTTTAATCACGAGAAACTTCCATCCAAAAGGATTTTCTCTTATTCATACATGTCACAGTTCAGTGGTGAAGATCTGCTGTATTCCTAGCCTACGAAAAATAACAAGAAACGTTTTCTAGAACTAATTCTTGGTTCTTGTTTGTTTTCTTTTTTCTGTCTAAAGGGATGATTCAAACAAACGTAGCTTCCAAGACCCAAAAGAATGTTGTCAGAAGGCCAAAATTCGTGTCTTACGAGGATGTGGAACAGATTAAAAGGGGGTTCAAGTAAGTGTTCAGAAGCACTGCCTGCTGGCGGATGCTGTAGGTGTTCACCCGCCGATCTCCCCAATCTACTCCTGCATCTGTTTTCTTGAGATCTTCCTGCTTGCATAACACTGCAGTTTCCTTTTGCATCCTCTATGCTTGTGAAGCGGTACAGGGTGGCTGAAAGGGTAGGCGAGCAGGAAATCTGTCTCTTCCTCTGACTCACAGGGGACTTGGCGGGAGCCTCAGCTACCCGGGTCTCAGCCTCTTCACTGTGCACGGCAGGATCGAAGGGGTGTGCCTAGAAATAACCAGATGCACCATTAGAGGGGCTTGTGTTCCTGTGGGTTCTTCTGCATATCTTTTGTTTTGTTGAGTGGATTTGTAGAGGGTAGGCAGCTGAGGAAGAAATGGGCAAAGAGAGGGAAGCGTTAGTTGCCTGGGCAAGGAGATTTGGACATGATACAGTTGATTGAAGGGGATTGTTTGGAGGAAATTTTGCTGTGGAGGATCCTGTGTCGCTCTCCTCTGTGTGCTCATGAAACTCCGTAAAATCTACATTGTTCATGAAGGGTTTTGGGGTTGGGGTTTCCCCCCACCCTCCCGGGTGATACGTGGTTATGTGAAACAGATTTCAAGGTGGGTGTCAAATCAAGCATGACTTTTTCACAGTTGATTTATTTCAGTTTTTATCAAAACAAGGTGTGTGTGTTGCATTTTGTTGTTTTTATTAAAAAAATTTTTTTTAATGTTTATTTTTGAAAGAGACAGAGACAGAGTGCAAGTGTGGGAGGGGCGGAGAGAGAGGGAGACAGAGAATCCAAAGCAGGCTCCAGGCTCTGAGCTGTCAGCACAGAGCCTGATGTGGGGCTCGAACCTGTGAACTGCGAGATCATGACCTGATCCGAAGTTGGATGCTCAACCGACTAAACCACCCAGGCGCCCCTTGTTGTTGGTTTTTAAGAAACTAAGCGATTCGTCCTTAGAGAATTTCCCACATTCAGAATGTATCAAATTGAATGCCTGTGGGGTCATCTGATAAGAAATTTCTATGAGCTCATGGCTTGTTCAAGATTTAGAGGCTTGATTAGATCAAGGTTCCATTGTTGGTTAATGGTACAATTTAACTGCTACTTTGTACTTCCTGTCACATCACAGTAGGAGGCACATAATGTCTAGTTGTCCTCCTTAAAATTTGTTTAATGTTTATTTATTTTAAGAGAGAGAGCAAGAGAGCCGGGGGAGAGGCGGAAACAGAGAGGGAGACAGAGAATCCCAAGCAGGTTCTGTGCCGTCAGCACAGAGCCTGACATAGGGCTTGAACTCAGGAACGGCGAGATCGTGACCTGAGCTGAAGTCCGACCGTTAACCGACTGAGCCACTGAGGCACCCGTAGTTGTCCTATTTTTAGTGACGAAGACGAGACAGGGTTGTGTCATTCCAGTCTGACCTCTCTGTAACAACTTCTCACTGTTCCTCCTCTGTACTCTCCTCTGTTCCTCCTCTGTTCCTCCTCTGTTCTCTCGATGGTTACAGTCGCTCTTGCTGGTCACCGTTTCAATCCTTTATTTCATCAGCAGTTATGAAATGGTGGTTTTCTAATCCTGTCAATTCTGCAATTACTAGCTGTGTACTGTCTGCCAGGAAGAGTTTTCCTCAGTTTCTACAAGAAAGACAGCAGGATTCTTTTCCTGGTGCTTCTCGTCTACTCCAGTGTTTATAGTTTCTCAAAGACACTGTAAGACATCTTAATGCTCGCTTGCATATTAGATCCTTTGAAGGTTGAGCAGGAATATAAAAAGGAAGGAATGCTTTTACATCTTGAATCAGTGAGAAAATAACATTAAATTAATTTACCACATTACGGATAATGACTGCATTTAAAAAGCTTTTTTTTATTATTATTTTTTAATGTTTATTTATTTTTGAGACAGAGAGCATGAATGGAGGAGGGTCAGAGAGAGAAGGAGACACAGAATCTGAAACAGGCTCCAGGCTCTGAGCTGTCAGCACAGAGCCTGATGCGGGGCTCAAACTCACGAACTGCGAGACCATGACCTGAGCCGAAGTCGGCTGCTTAACCAATTAAGCCACCCAGGCGCCCCTAAAACGCGTTTTTTTTTTTTAACATTTATTTATTTTTATTTTTTTTTTAACGTTTTATTTATTTTTGAGACAGAGAGAGACAGAGCATGAATGGGGGAGGGGCAGAGAGAGAGGGAGACACAGAATCGGAAGCAGGCTCCAGGCTCCGAGCCATCCATCAGCCCAGAGCCCGACGCGGGGCTCGAACTCACGGACCGCGAGATCGTGACCTGAGTCGAAGTCGGACGCCCAACTGACTGAGCCACCCAGGCGCCCCAACATTTATTTATTTTTGAGAGAGAGACAGAGACAGAGACAGAGTGTGAGCGGGACAGAGAGAGAAGGAGACACAGAATCTGAAATAGGCTCCAGGCTCCAAGCCGTCAGCACAGAGCTCGACGCGGGGCCTGAACTCATGAACTGTGAGATCATGACCTGAGCTAAAGTCAGATTCTCAACCAACTGAGTCACCCAGGTGCCCTGGATAATAACTGCATTTTAAAAGAGCCTAATTACTAGTACAACTATACCAGGAATGCACAGGAAGGTAATCCAAAATAAAATACAAAGAAAATATTCTCTGGGAAACCTTGGCTTAGTGACTGGAATTTTGGGACAGAACTCGGGCCTATGGAACAGGGAGCCAAGTGAATTCTTTCTCTTACTTGTAGGCATCAGCCGGCGCAGACCCTGTCAGAGCCGTTAACCTCGACATTGTTCCCTCAGCAGGAGTTTGGCTCGAATGGATATGAGGTACTGGTTTTTGCTTTTTGGTGTATCAATTGTTTAGAAATGGGGGAAGGGGCTTAGCTGTAGATCTGTGTGTTTGGATGAGAAAACGGTTGGCTTCTATGAAATTCATGGATCAAGATTCAAAGGCCTCCAAATGGTAATGGTGTTACTTTCCCAGAGAACAGCCACCCCCTCCAGGTCACCTTGCTGCCCTGCCATACCCGATCCCTTTGGGTCGCGTCCTTGCGAGAACCCTCTGACCTATTAGGATCTCTGCTTCATGGATGACAAAAGCGGGAAGTCAGAGAGTGAAAGTGCCTCGTCTGTTAGTGGGACTTAAAAAGCAGGTTTCTGGGGGAGGGTACAAACTGCCTCAGCTCGTCACCTACCCTGGTTGGGGCAGTACTCCTTCTATACCGTTCCGCGTCCACGTCACGCTCCAGATTTGAGTGCAGACCTCTTACACACCTTCAGTGCCTCTGTCCCTGCTCTAGCTTAAGGCCCTCCCAGGTCACTGCACCAAGTCCGACACCTCCAGGGGGCGTCCCTTTGCCTTTAAGCATCGTGCGTTGCCAGCCATCAGTCAGCCCAGTGCCAGCGAGTTCGTGACTAGAATGAACTGCCAGATGTGGAAACCCTAAGCCAGCTTATCCCACCTGCTGCTGGGGGCCTGGCAAGGATACCCCATGGCATCAGGGGCCACGTGTGTGGACATATCGTGCTCTAAATGTCTCGTGTTTCACGTTTACATGGTTTTTAATTTTCTCAGCTGTTAGAGATCAATCAGCAGACTCTGGAATATGACACAATAAGCGAGCGTTTTAAAGCTTCCATGAAAAATTTCAAGATTGAAAACATAAAGAAGATCAAGAATACAAAGCTCTTGAATGCTTTTGAAAGGTTGGTGGCCACACGATCAGGGTTTTTCTTTGTTTTTTGTTTTTCTTTTTGTTTCAACGTGAAGTTTGAAAGGATTAGTTACAAGCTGTACTTTAAAACCAGTTCACTGGTTTGTTTTATTTTACTCTATTTATTTATTTTTTTAATATTTATTTATTTCTGACACAGAGACAGAGCATGAGTGGGGGAAGGACAGAGAGAGAGGGAGACACAGAATCAGAAGCAGGCTCCAGGCTCTGAGCCATCAGCACAGAGCTCGATGCGGGGCTTGAGCTCACGAACCGCGAGATCATGACCTGAGCCAAAGTCGGACGCTCAACCGACTGAGCCACCCAGGCGCCCCATGGTTTATTTTATAGTGAAGAGTGTCTTCAGGGTCTAGTTCGTTTTTTCATTAAAAAAATTTTTGTTTTTTAATGTTTATATTTGAGAGAGAGACAGAGCTAGCAGGGGAGGGGCAGAGAAAGAGGGAGAATCAGATTCTGAAGGAGGCTCCAGGCTCAGAGCTGTCAGCACAGAGCCCGACACGGGGCTCGAGCTCATGTGAAATGGTGACCTGAGCCGAAGTCGGACACTTAACCCACTGAACCAGCCAGGCGCCCCTCATTTTCTTTTTTCTTTTTTTAATGTTTATTCACTTTTGGGAGAGACAGCATGAGCAGGGGAGCAGCAGACACAGAACTCAAAGCAGACTCCATGCTCTAAGCTGCCAGCACAGAGCCTGACATGGGGCTCAAACTCACCAACCATGAGATCGTGACCTGAGCTGAAGTCGGACGCTTAACTGACTGAGCCACCCAGGCACCCCTGGTTTTTTCATTGTGTAAACTCGAACTTCTCTCTTTCGGCTTCACTTTTATGATTCTTTGATTTCATGGGTCTGTCATTTATTTTTATTTAAAAAAAATTTTTTTTTAATGTTTATTTATTTTTGAGACAGAGAGGGACAGAGCATGAACGGGGGAGGGGCAGAGAGAGAGAGGGAGACATAGAATCTGAAACAGGCTCCAGGCTCTGAGCTGTCAGCACAGAGCCCGACGCGGGGCTCGAACTCACGGACCGCGAGATCATGACCTGAGCCGAAGTCGGACGCTCAACCGATTGAGCCACCCAGGCGCCCCAGATGTGTCTGTCATTTAAAAGTTTTCATAAATTTACTTTTTTGTAGCTGGAACAAGAAAATTTTAAGGCAATTCGACTTTGGTTTGGGATTAAAGTCATTAACTGGAGTGGGGAGAGGAATGCTCTGGGCGTTAAGTCTCACATTTCCTTCATTAGGAAGAAGATGAAGATGAACAACAAAAGGGAAAACATCCTGTTTTGTGCCACAAGCCGCGCCCATGTGGAGTCTATCTGTGCGAATAATTTTGACTGGATCTTACATGGGACTGATGAAAACAAATATGGAAGAGGTTTGTGCTAGAATAGAGACGCCTCACTAGTAGAATCGTATCTCAGGCTCTATTATGAGGTATATGCCATGAATTTGTCCTCGCCAGCACGTGTAGGCTTTTGCATGCATGGAGAATTAAGCTCTTGTTAATCTTTTGTTTTTCTTTTTGAGAAAGAGAGAGAGAATGAGTGGTGGAGTGGGGGGAGAGAGAGAGGGAGACACAGAATCCGAAGCAGGTTCCAGGCTCCGAGCTGTCAGCACGGAGCCTGTCGCAGGGCTTGAACTCACAAGCCGTGAGATCATGACCTGAGCTGAAATCAGACGCGTAACTGACGGAGCCACCCATGTGCCCCTCATGTTAATCTTAAATGCCCAAATTAGAGTGGTACATTGACCTGGGATGTGATTGCTGTACCATAGTCCTGCTCCTTCCTGTCTTGGGTTTTTTTGCAGGGTGGAAGGACCGAAGAGTTTCAGACATGCTTGCAAAGGATTCTGCCTGTCGGCTACATTGTCTGCCATTACTTCCATTCTAGCTATGGCTCTTCCTGACTTGTGTCCAACCCTGTGAAGCCACTAGAAGTAGCCTTCCATTGCCACTGATAGGTTCTAATCGTGGGAGGAGAGGCCTCTCTCTGTCTCAGGCCATGCTGGGTCACCTGGGGACTAAAGTAGTGTGGGTCTGCCCACACACACAGTGTCTTTTTCAGCTCCTTCTTTCTGTTCCTAAATTCTCCCATATAATCCTTTTCTTTCTTTCTTTCTTTCTTTCTTTCTTTCTTTCTTTCTTTCTTAGAACTTCAGAAGTTCAGGGGCACCTGGATGGCTCTCAGTTAAGCATCCAGCTCTTGATCTCAGTTCAGGTCTTGATCTCAGGGTTGTGAGTTGAAGCCCCACGTTAGGCTCCATACTGAGCATGAAGCCTACTTAAAAAAAAAAAAAAATCTCAAAAGTTTAATTTTATTTAAATTATGAGCTACTTTTTAAAAATGTTTATTCATTTATTTTTGAGAGAGAGAGAGCAGGGAAGGGGCACAGAAAGAGGGAGAGAATCCCAAGCAGGCTCCATGCTGTCAGCTCAGAGCCCGATGTGGGGCTTGATCTCGTGAACCGTGAGATCATGACCTGAGCGGAAATCGAGTTGGATACTTAACCAACTGAGCCACCCAGGCGCCCCTGAGCTACTTTTTACTTGACTTAATTTCTCTCTCTCTCTCTCTTTCTTTTTTTTGAATCTAGTTGACACACAATGTTACTTTCAAGTGTAGTACAGCTTGGTGATTTGATACGTTTATTCCTTATGCTACGTTCACAAGTGTAGCTGTCATCTGTCCCGTTACATCCCTGTTACGGTATCATTGACTGTATTCCTTAAGTTGTGCTTTTCATTCTTGTAATTTACTCATTCCATAACTGGAGGCCTGTATCCCTCTCCCCTCCACTCATTTTGCTCAGTCAACCCTCCTGTCCCCTCCCCTCTGGCAACCATTGGTTTGTTCTCTTTATTTATAGGTCTGATTCTGATTTTTGATTGTTTATTCTTTCTTTTTTTATATTCCATTTATGTGTGGAATCATATGGTCTTTGTCTTTCTCAGTCTGACTTATTTCACTTAACATAATAACCTCTAGATCCATCCATGTTATCTCAGATGGCATGATCTCTTCCTTTTTTATGGCTGTGTAATATCCCATTGTGCGTACATGTATTTAGGTATGGGTATATATGTGTGTATGTATATTTGGCACATTTTCCTTATCCATTCATCTGTTGATGGACACTTAGGTTGCTTCAATATCTTGGCTGTTGTAAATAGTGCTGCAGTAAACATAGGGGTGCATCATATATCTTTTCAAGTTAGTGTTTTTGTTTTCTCTGGGTAAATACCCAATAGTGGTATTATTGGATCCTGTGGTATTTCTGGTTTTAACTTTTTGAGGAACTTCCACACTGTTTTCCACAGTGGCCGTTCCGGTCTATCTGTACTGGTTTATCCACCAACAGTACACAAGCATACCTTTTTTCCAGATCCTTGTCACTGCTTGTTGTTTCTTATCTTTTTAATTTAGCCATTCTGACAGGGGTGAGGTGATATCTCATTGTGGTTTTGATTTGCATTTGTGCGAATCAAATCTGATTCTCGTTTGCATTTGATTCGCATTAGTGATGTTGAGCATCTTTTCATGCGTCTATTGGCCATGTGTATGTCTTCTTTAGGAAAATGTCTATTCAGGTCCTTTGCCCATTTTTTAATCAGGTTATTTTTTGGTGTTGGGTTGTATCAGCCATGTAATTCTTAAAACAAACAAACACAAAGAATCACTCATCTTAAGGAAACAATTAATAGTGTATCAATTCTCAAAGGGGGCTCAACTCCTACAACTAAGATTAAATTCACACATACTCCAAAAGGTAAGAAGCCAGTCAGTCAGCCAACAATTTTTTTTAAGTTTATTTATTTTGAGAGAGAAAGAGAGAGAGAGAGAGGGAGAGTGAGTGCAAGCAGGGGAGGGGCAGAGAGAGGGAGAGAGATTCCCAAGCAGGCTCCACGCTGTCATTGCAGAGCCCGGTGCAAGGCTCCATGTCACGAACTATGAGATCACGACCTGAGCTGACATCAAGAGTCAGATGTTTAGGGGCACCTGGGTGACTCAGGTGGTTAGCGTCTGACTTCGGCTCAGGTCATGATCTCACGGCTCGTGGGTTTGAGGCCTGCGTCAGGCTCTGTGCTGACAGCTCAGAGCCTGGAACCTGCTTCAGATTCTGTGTCTCCCTCTCCCTCTGCCCCTCCTCCGTTCATGCTCTGTCTCCCTCTACAATAGATAAACATTAAAAAGAAATGTAAAAAGAGTCAGATGTTCAACTGAGCCATCCAGGCGCTCCAGTCAGCCAGCAAATATTTTTGAGTGCCTTCTGTACACTAGGTAGTGGGGACATAGATGTGAACTAACTAGATATGCCCGCCCCCCAAATTACTTCACATAATTAATTAAGTGATTGCAAATGTGCAGCTACTATAGAGGAAGTGAACGGGTCCTATGGACACCTGACCCGGCTGGAGAAGTGTTCCCAGGGAACGGCCCAGGAGGGTTTACCTGCATTAGAGACTCAGCGTGAAAAGTGGGGGATGAGTGGTGTAAGATACGGCCCCACGGGAAAGAATTGAAACCTGACCCTAAGGGCATGGGAAGCTCACGAAGGGTTTTAAGCCAATGACTTGATGAGAATTTCATGTTTATGAAGTTTAAATGCATCGGTAAAACTTACCTAGAAATGGGATGACTATCTTGAGATAATGTTTCTCTTATGGGATGACTATCTTGAGCGAGATAATGTTTCTCTTATATTAGAACTCAAAGGAATATATATCCTAGAAAATGGAAATCGAGTATATACGTGTTCTTAGGTTTTTGACCCTGATAGTGACATACATGGGCGTGTAGTCTGGTTTTCCTATTTTGTAAATGGCAGGGCACTGAAACCCTCTGAAGTGCATCTTGATAGTTTGATAGTGTTACTCACGTGCTATCACTTTTCCTTTAACTTGGCAAAAGAGGAGCGTTCTCGAGAGCCAAGAAAAAACCCTGTGGGTGGTGTGGAAGAAAGAGACAAGAATGGGGTCTGCAGTTCTCACAGATGGGCCAGGGGTCCATCCAGGAGCTGTGCCCATGTTTCCCATGCTACCCTCCGTTGAGAAGGTATTGATGCTTCTACTTGGCCTGCCTCCTGTTACACCGAGTTAGGAGGTGTTTTTGTTTTGCTTGTATCTATCTATCTATCTATCTATCTATCTATCTATCTATCTTTAAAGTTTATTTATTTATTTTGAGAGAGAGAGAGAGAGAGCACGAGTGGGGGAAGGTAGAGAAAGAGGGAGACAATATCCCAAGTAGCCTCCACACTGTCAGCGCAAAGCCCAACGCGGGGCTTGAACCCACGAACTGTGAGATCATGACCTGAGCCGAAACCAAAACTCTGAACTCTCAACCAAGTGAGCCGCCCAGGCGCCCCTGTATTTATTTTTAATGTCAACATTCCACTTGCGTCACCTGTGATGGTACCAGTCCTGTCTAGATAGACGGGTTTGAACCACTGGGCCCGTAATCTTAAAAAATTCAGACAGTTGTCCTAAAAGAGGCCCAGTGGTAGATGTCAGAGATGTTGTTCCTCTCTGAGGGAAAGTAAAGCCCCCGCCTTGTGCATGTGTGAAACCACTCCCTTAGGCTGTTATCTGTATGATTTCGTATGTGACCATGTTAAGGGGAGCAGTCTGGACTGAGGATAAGAACAACAGTCAGGTAGGGGCACCTCAGCGGCTCAGTTGGTTCGGTGTCCTACTTCGGCTCAGGTCATGATCTCATGGTTCATGAGTTTGAGCCCCGCGTCAGGCTCTGTGCTGACAGCTCAGAGCCTGGAGCCTGCTTCGGATTCTGTGTCTCCCCCTCTCTCTGCCCCTCCACTGCTCAGGCTCTGCCCCTCTCCCTCAAAAATAAATAAACATTTAAAAATTCAAGAAAAAAAAAAAAGAACAATTGTTAGGTAAAAGCCACTCAACTTCACAGTCAGAGGAGATGATTAAAAACTCAGACTTGGATAAAGAAATAGAAGCAACATGAAATTAGAAGAAACGGCACATGTCTGGGGGGTAGCTAAGCAAAGAGGGACGTGTCCTGGTTATAAACTGGATTCAAGAGGCCAGATGGGAGGCCCTTAAGGCCAGGGAACATATTTGGGATCCAGGGTGCTGGGGGCATCAGAACATATCTAAAATCTCCCAGGATTCTGCAACCCAGGTTCCTCCCAGTGCTAAATGGTTGGAAAGAAAGAAACAAAAATGTTATTTTTGAAGGTAATGTGAGTGTCTTTATGTAGAAAACCTGAAAGGGACCCGCAGAGAATTGGGATGTTGGCGTTCTACACAGGAAGTGGGACACGGGTCCCTCTGCCACGGGGCTCCTCTCTGTCATCCCTGACAGGCCCCGCCCAGGATCCCTGAATAACCGAGTTGGAGCCAACTTGACCCGTTTTGACTCCCAGCCTAGAAGAGGGTTCCTTTCCCCGGTCTTACTCAGAGTTCTTTCTAGTTAACAGAGTCCATTATTTTTTTGCAGTGCGTATCCAGATCCTATTTTGGTAATCACAAGCTGACCGTGATTCTTCCTTTCTCCTTATAGATGTCTTCCAAAGATTCTTCTCTCTGAGGCCGAGAACGTGTCTGGCTAAAATAAAAGATGGTTAGATATAAAGAATGGTAAAAAGAAAAACAAAAAAGCACAATATTATCCCATTATATCAGTTACACTGAGAGTGAGAAAAAAGATAAAGTAGATTACAGGAAGACAGCATGTTGTAAAGTCTAAGTAGGACCTCCAGGATAAACAAAAGCTAGCTAGGCAAAAAACAAGGCAAAACGAAACAAAAAAGTTGGGAGAAGAGTGTTTATGAAGACCAGCGATTGACAAAGGCCGGGGAGGCTGTGGGTCCGGTGTGAATGACAAAAGATGCGGCCGATAAGGTCGGTGTCTGATCCTGGAAGACCTTGCAAGCCATGCTAAGGGGAGGGATGTGTCTCCGGAGGGCAACCGGAAACCTCTGCTGGCTTTGGGAAGCAAGTGCCAGGGCCTGGCTGCAGTGTAAGAAAGGAAGCGGGTCCAAGTCTAAAGGTGTTGTTAAGAGTCCAGGTCAGGGGCGCCTGGGTGGCTCAGTCGGTCGAGCGTCTGACTTGGGCTCAGGTCATGATCTTGGCGCTTCACGGGTTCCAGGCTCAGAGCCTGGAGCTGCCGATTCCGTGTCTGCCTCTCTTTCTGCCCCTCCCCTGCTCGCACTCTCTCTCCATCTCTCAAAAGTAAATAAACATTAAACAATTAAAAAAAAAAAGGGTCCAGGGCAAAAGTAGGGTGGCCGAGATCCATTTGGTGGCAGAAGGGATCAAGAGGATGTTGGGGTTCAGGGAATCTATCACGTGTAAGAGGTATTTGCAAGAAGGGTTGGATCACTGGATGAAGCAAATGTACTTCCAGATTATATAAGTATGATTTTTATTTTTATTTTTCTGTATTTTTAAAATGTGTATTTATTTGACAGAGAGAGAGAGAGAGAGACTGGGGGAGGGGCAGAGAGCGAGGGGGATAGAGGATTTGAAGCAGGGCTCAAACTCACCAACCCGGAGATCATGACCTGAGCCAAAGTCAGATGCGCAACTGACTGAGTCACCCAAGTGCCCCTATAAATGTGATTCTTAAAAACCGATGATTCATTTTATTTTTTAAAAATGTTTATTTATTTTGAGAGAGAATGTGAGCATGCAGGCAAGTGAGCAGGGGAGGGGCAGAGATAGAGGGAGAGAGAGGATCCTAAGGCTCCTTGCTGTCAGCTCAGAGCTTCTCAGTTGGTTGAGTGTCGGACTTCTACTCAGGTCATGATCTCACGGTTCGTGAGTTCGGGCCCCGCGTCGGGATCTGTGCTGACAGCTCAGAGCCTGGAGCCGGCTTCGGATTCTGTGTCTCCGGCTCTTTCTGCCCCTCCTCCACTTACTCTCTCTCTTTCTCTCTCTCTCTCTCTCTCAAAAATAAACATTAAAAAAAAAAAAAGAAAAATAGCTGAATAATCAAATCAGGACTCAGACTTTATTACAAAATAGACAAAAATTAATTTAACAAGTATAAAAGTAACTCAGTGCCCTTAAAACAGGCACAACTATGTCGGAATGTTGCAAATAATTTCATGGCTTTATCAAGCACTACAGATGCACACTGAAGACAAATACGGATGAAAATTTGGTTTATTGTTTTTATTCCATTTGCTTTAAGTCAAATACATTTTTACCAGTAACTCCGTATTATTTATTTGACTTGACACCTTTTACATGGATAACTTAGAGTTCAGTTATCTGGAAATGTTGGCTTTCTGAAAGAAGGACTTGGAATTGGAAAGAGCGAATAACTGTGTTACGAGCAGCCCAAGTTGTTGTCATAAAATTCCTATAGTGAAGCTTGTGTACGTTTACTCTTGGGAGCTTCTCAGAATCATTTAGTTTTATTTCAAAACAGTGTCTTGTTTTGTCTTTTTTTTTTTTCTCAGCCCAGCAAGCATGGAGTGGGAGTAAAGAGATGTTAGAGGTGGGCAGCGAGAAGAAAGTTAACAGTTTTAAGTGGAGAATGAGAGGGGAAATGATCCACAAGACACAAACACAACTTTAACATTTGTTTTTCATGCTGCGGGTAGACCATTAGTGTAGGGGTAAATGGCTCTGTCCCCCTTAGTAACTCAACAGGGCATCCCTGTGTTGTAACGCCCTATATATCGGGATTAATATATTCATCTGGCGCATCAAGAAAAGAAAGGGCACAATAAGTTGTTCTTTTTTTTTAAATTTTTTTTTTGTGTGTGTGAAAACGAGCACTTGTGGGGGAGGGAAAGTGAGATTGGGGGAGGGGCAGAGAGAGAGGGAGACATCCGACAGTTGAGAGCTCAATGCAGGGCTCTTGAGCTGACTGCATTGGACAGTTACCTGACTGAGCCACCCAGGCACCCCAAGGTGTTCTATTTTTTAAATCCAAGAAACGTGTCTGTTTTAGAGAGATTTCCTTCCAAAAAAGCTTGAGTTGTTTAGAAGTTCCAGAAACTGATGTGTGAGGAATGGTTCTTTGCAGACTCATGTATAATGATGCAGAGAGATGGGTAGTGTGATACAGAGTTTGCAGTGGGTGTCCATCGAGTCAGAAATAATACAAATAAAGAACGCACAGCCTCTGTATACCCCAGGTTGTTTGCAGAAGGGCTAACTAACACAGTAGTACAGATGCGTACTTGGCCATCTGGGAAAACTAAGGAGCTGGAACTAGCTGGGAAGGGGGGGGAGGGTCGCTGGCAATGACAGAGGTGGAGTGTGTGGCCCAGTAGAATTGTTGGGGGATGATGAGTTTTGTTTGTGTTTTTGGTCATTTTCCAATTACCTACTGGCCTACTTTATGAAATTATTAAAAGATCTGGGTGGACACTGTCTTGAATATAAGCTTGTTTTGGGTATACGTCAGTTAAAAAACAAAGGCAGGGCGCCTGGGTGGCTCGGCCACGTGTCTGACTCTTGATTTTGACTCAGGTCATGATCTCAGGATTTGTGGGATTGAGCCCCGCATCAGGCTCTGCACGATTCTGTCTCCCTACCTCCCGTCGAATACACTTTCTCTCTCTCTCTCTCAAAATAAATAAACTTAAAAAAATGAAAAAAAAAGAAAGGCAAAAATACACCAGGAAACAAAGATATGAAAAAGCAGTTCAGAGGATATGGAATACGCCAATAAATGTATGAAAAGATGCTTTATGTCACTCGGATTAAGGGAAATGCGTACTAAATTCAGATTTTTTTTTTTTTTTTTTGCGCTTTGTATTGGCAAAAATTAAAAGGATAGTTGATATCCAATGCTGGCAAAGTTGTGGAGAAATCGGACTTTCTCCATTGCTATTAAAATTTTTAGGCTGCTTTTGGAGGGCAGTCTGTAATATCTGTCAAAATTTAATATGCTCTATCCTTTGACTCAGCCATTATGGTTTTACAGTCTGTTTTACAGAAGGACTTATACGGGCTACCAAAGGTGTATTTACTAGGATATTTTAAAAGCATTTATTGAGAAGTGTCTTGGTAATAACAAAAAAGTGACAACAACCTATATTTTAATCAGTACAGAAGTAGTTAAATTATGATACATCCATACAATGGAATTCTGGGCAGTCTTTGAAAAGAATAAGGTAGGGTGAGGTGAAGTGACAACAAAATTTCTAGGGCTAAAGTGGAAAAAAATACAGAGCAGTTCATACTGTATAATTCCATTAATGAGCAAATAAAAGAACATCAAACTGTGCCACAGTAAATGTGTTATATGTGTATGTAAATACACAGAAACAGATGAGAGAATCCCCTCCAAGCTGGTAACTGTGTTTGGGAAGGAGAGCGGGGCCAGAAATGGTAGGTCAGTGATAGTGTTGAACATCATTTACCCAGAATAGCCAGTATCTGACCTATTCAGGATGAGCAATATTTCTGGAGTTCAAACATCTAAAATTATAAAAAATCAGTAATAAAAAATAAATAGTATAAATGAAAAAGTAGTAAATAGTTGTTACCATAAATACAGTGAATTCATTTTACTTACTAACTTTTGCGTAGAAAATCAGAATTTGCAAATATACACATTTCTGTTAAAAAGAGAAAAGTATCTGGCAATGACAAAAATTAAAATAGGAAATTTTGTTTATTTATTTTTTAAGTTTATTTATTTTGAGAGAGAGAGAGAGAGAGAGCGCGTGCACAAGCAAGGGAGGGGAAAAGAGAAGGAGAGACAATCCCAAGCAGGCTCAGTGCCATCAGCGCAGGGCTCGAACTCACAAACTGGGAGAGCATGAGCATGACCTGAGCCAAGATCAAGAGTAGGACGCTTAACTGACTGCGCCACCCAGACACCCCTAAAAATAGGAAATTTTAAACTTTTATTTTTTTTTAAGAGAGGGAGCACAAGCAGTGGAGAGGGGCAGAGGGAGAGAAACAGAGAGAGAATCTCAAGCAGGCTTCACACCCGGTGCAGAGCCTGATGCAGGGTCTGATCCCACCAGGACCCTGGGATCATGACCTGAGCCAAAGCCAAGAGTTGGACGCTCAACCAGCTGAGCACCCAGGCACCCCTAAAATAGGAGATTTTGTCAGGAAATCGCTGTTGGTCTGCTGAGTATAGAAACCTCAGTGGTGTCGAGGTTGTTTTACAGTTGAGGACAATAGATCAACTATTTTGAAAAGCTCTGCCAGGGTTTGTGCTATACCTTTCCCTTCCACATTTTCTAGGACCTTCCCATCAGTAGTAAATGAGCTTTGTTCCTTAAAATGTATGCAATATGGGGGGCATGCGTCCGGCTGTGCACTGGGTGTGGAATCTGCTTGAGATTCTCTCTTTCCCTCTCTCTCTCTTTCTCTCTGCTCCCCCCACCCCCACTCTTGGGCTTGCTCTCTCTCTCTCTAAAAAAAAAAAAAATGTACACAATTTAAAAAGGCCTCTGATGGAGTATCTTTGGTTCATCATTTACAGTTCAACTCCTCCTGCATGATTTGCAGGAGTTGGGCTGCTGTGACCTCACCGCTTGGTTACTGTAGCCTGTGGCTCACACCATCACTGGGAGCCCCAGCACAGTGGCAAATGTTTTGGTAATTCCACTAGGGCTATATACGGCATTGAAATTTACTTGCATGATAGACTTTTGTACAAAGGAAGTACAAAGGAAGTTTATAAGTATCTATAACGTGTTGCTGACACGTGGGTAGTTAACACCCATCATCCGATAACACCATGGGATACATAATCTTACAAACTACATGCCTTCTTTTATGATAATTCTTACCCTTTTTCTTTTTCTTTTTCTATTTCTAGGAAATTACTTCAGAAAAGATGCCATCTATTCCCATAAAAATTGCCGGTATGATACCAAAAACATCGTGATGTTTGTAGCTCGAGTCCTGGTTGGAGATTTTACTCAAGGAGCTGTGGGAAGCATAAGCCCTCCTCCACCACCATATGACAGCTATGTGGATTCAAGGTTGAATCCCTCCGTGTTTGTCATCTTCGAGAAAGATCAGATTTACCCAGAATATGTGATTGAATATACTGAACTAGACAAAGCCTGCGTGATTAGTTAGAAATGATGACTACAGCGTCATAAAGGAGGCCATAACCATTCTGTTCACTACAGAGCCAGATTGCCCCAGATAGTAAACTTGTACATTTCCTCATGTAGTTATCAAATTGCCTTAGATCAATGGTTCCCCAATTTTGTTAACACATTTGAATCATCTGGGAAGCCTTCTAGCAATCCCAATGTTCAGACTGCATCCCATTCCAACTAAAACACTGTTTCTGCTGTGAGAGCTGGGCAATGGTACTTCTGTCTCCCAAGGATTCAAATGTGTCCTAAAGTTTGGGAACCACTGTCTTAGACGTAGCTGGGAACGACTGACTCCTAAAACTGCTGTCACTGCTATAAGTTTCTCTCCCAGCTACTCTTCGTTTATTGTACGCAATGGCTTTGTTTTGGTTAAATTGCAAGAAAATTAACTTGGGCAATTTGAGAGGAATCTAAAAACGCCTTTTGATGTAAGGATGTAAGACAGTACTGCCTTTGGATGGAAGACTGGAAAGTTGGAGGGGGAGGCGTATTTTTTGGAAAATGCTGGGGAGGGGGGAAGAAAAGGTAACTTAAATGGTATTACAGCTGTAACTGCAGTATTGCACCTTCGTAGTAAATCTGAGTTGGGGCATATATTTCTTTATCTCTGCGTTTATTTAGGGGACTCCATCCAGGTTGACTCTCTGGAATGCAATAAAAAGAGCCACAAAGTATGGCTCAGAGAGAAGCAACCAACTGGAGTTTACTGCCCAATTTTGGGCTTTTTATATATATGATTATAGAGAAGGTTTTTCAGGTTGGACTTTCATGAAGTAGTTGTATTTTGGGGGGATATGAGTCACGGTAACCAGATTCACACAAATATTACTGATAAACCTGAGTGCTATTTGTAGTCGTTCGGTGTAGCAGATGAGACTCACCAAGGAATTAGGAGCCGGGCCATCCCTACTGGAGGGTGGGCCCCTTAAGGAGGCGAGATGTGTTTCCTGGTGAGCGCGGAATCAGAACAAAGAAAACAACGCCTCAAACAGGCCTTGCACCTGCAAGGGGCTTCTTTTTTCTACATATAACGGATTGTTTGCAAGTGTAAGTACAGTTTTAAAGCAGTTGAGGGTCCTAGACCAAGAGTTCCTTCCTTATAACGAATCAGGTTTTTCCTTCCAGTTTTCCCTTTCAACATTGTGTAACATTCATTCGCCAAAGTTTCCTGTTACAATTCCTTCTAGCAGACAGGTTATAAAAGTTAATTAACATTAGAGTTGATTTTGTATTAGTCAGATTGTAGATCAGTACAGACATCTGCACAACCCCTTGGTTTCAAGGACTCCACCAGTAACATGTATAGAGATTTTTTTAGGGCAGTGTTATTTTCTGGGAGGCTTGCCACAAATAATTACTCTAATGCACTTTTGGGTTTTTTTCCTTGAATGGTAGCTCCTGTTTGGAGTTTTCATTTCCTGCTCTTGGTTCTCACATTTTCGGAGATGCAGTTTGTCCAACTCTGATTGCCCAGTAGACCTCTTTGCTTGGATATTTCACAGGCACCTCTAAGGCAATGTGTCCCAGGTGGAATTCTCTACCTGCCTCCCTCAAACGAACCATTTTCTCCCTCAGTGTTGTATAGTCAGAAGTCATTCTTGACTTCTTCCTCTCCTTCTCCCAAGCTGTTCCCAAGTCCAATTTTACTTCTGAAATATTTCTTTGTCCCCTTCTGAGATACTGTTTACTTAGTAGTAACAATGGCCATATTTAAAAATTTTTTCCTTAATCTTTAAAAACACAGATCTGATCATGCTTTTGGAATAAAGTTCACAATCCTTATTATGGCCCCACATGATTATGATTTCTCCCTTCCCTGCCCTCTGATATTTATTTTCTTCCACACAAGCCACACTGGCTTCCCTTCTTCTTTGGTTCCCCTTTCCTCCTAGCTCAGTGGTTCTCAATTGGGACTCCTGCCTTTTTCGTTTTTGTTTTTGTTTTTTTATGACAAATACATTGTAACATCTGTTTCATTATCCTCAAAATGCAATTCAATGGTCATATACTCTACCTACACATAATTGCCGAAATAAATTTAAAATTAGTTAACATTAACATAAAAGGGAAATAAAAAGCACATTACTTGGGCACAACTATGTTAGAAGACCTAGTCAGATGTTTATACCTAATGTGTAAATTTAAAAGAAGGTAGAAAATCAAAACTGATTTTATACAAAGAAGTATAAGAAAATGAAAAAGCAGGGAAAGGAGTGGACCTTAGAATAAAAACTAGTGATGCATAACTTGTTTGCATATGATAGTACTTATAAGAGAAATATCGAAATAGAATGTTAATTGAAATAAACATATTATGCAAGGAAATCTACAGATTGTCGAGATGGAGAAAATGAGGAAATACAGTATTTTTTGCAGACGAGCTGTAGGTTATACAAGAATGTCTAGCGAGACATTCAAAATTCGTATAGGGTGCACAGTAGTAGTTTCTTACTGTGAGGAACTGTCCAGAATATTGTAAGATGTTCCGCCTACTTGGCTCTCATGTACTCGATGCCAATAGCACCCTCTCTTCCCCTCCACTTATGGTGGCAACTATAAACCCTAGCAGATCTTTTCACCCTTTTCAGAGCAATAACATTTTGTCACATCTCCTTTGTTGGCCTGAGAGGAATCGTAGGGAATACAGTCTACTTACACACATGGATTTCTTTAAGAACCAATTTAATGCCCCAACTCTATTATAATGGAGAAATAGAAGGAAAGAAATTTGTAATGACAATAAAATGAGTTTCAATATGTAAATGCTCAGGCACGACTATTCTATACGACATCATGAAGTAGATACTTACCCCTACTTACAATGAATGGGTTGGAGTTTCAGAGTTGTCCAGAGGCTACTTCCTATAAAGAAGTACTGGGAAATGAAAGATTTAGAGGTATGTGTGAGCGTAGGATGAAAACAAGTGTTAGGGTAAGTCGTAACAGACCATATATCTTATCTGTAAGAAACAGAGCGAAATTACCTTAACTGAAATAAGGATAACGGACTGCCTAAGAGGAAAAAATGAATGATATTCTCTCAGGCGCGCTGTAGGTCCTACATAAATGTCCAGTAGGACGTTAAAAAGTCGTATAGGATACCGAATAATTCTTCTTTGTGTGGGACTAACCCATCTACTGCAGACATGCGTTCTCCCTGGCTGCATCTACTCAATGCCAGGAATAGTTCCCAATAATTATGAAACCAACAACCTATCAATTTCTAAAATCCCACCGTGAGAACCACTGACTTAGTTCATGTCTTAGTATCCTCAGATCAGTTTACTATTCCCTCCATAAGGAGTCTTCCACATTAGATGAGATGCTTGCTTCCCAAACCCCCAGGTTTTAAAAGTCTTTGTGCCTTTCTTTGTTCATTTTTAGCATCTGTCCACCTTGCAGTTATCTACTTTCTGTATTAGAATGTAAGCTCCTTGAGGGCCGAGTCAACCCGTCTTATTTACTGTGCCATACCTGATACTTGCCTGAATTCTTGATTGGCTGATACCTCGGATGCCTTTTGTTGAATAAAGTAAGCTCAACTATTTATATTTCAGTAGTTCAGTTGTATTTCTTCTTCAAGCTTAATTCTAGACTATCCAATAAAGAGAAATATTAATTTTGCTCTGCTGCCTGAATTTGCTATATTTATTTCTAGGTATCTCCAAAAATATAATCAGCTGCACACACTAAGTTATTCGATGGGGGATAGATGTTTGTCCCTTCTCGCTTTTTCGTTCCAGGACTTGATGACCAGGGAGCTGTCAGGATAATGCCAAAGAAAGGCAGGTGGTGGTGATGGACAAGCCCACAGTTGGTTGGCACATCTTCTGTCTAGGGGCTTAGAGAAGGAGGCGGAAACTGCGAATATACTTTTCTTGGTCTCAGGGGAGGGAACAGAGCCTGGCTGAACCCAAAAGTTAAAAATATAAATGGTTATTGGCAGAATTGTCTTATCAGTCCCTCCTTTAAAAGCTCTTCTCCACTCATTCTTTTTTTTTTTTTTTTTTTTTTTTTAATTTATTTTTGGGACAGAGAGAGACAGAGCATGAACGGGGGAGGGTCAGAGAGAGAGGGAGACACAGAATCGGAAACAGGCTCCAGGCTCCGAGCCATCAGCCCAGAGCCTGACGCGGGGCTCGAACTCACGGACCGCGAGATCGTGACCTGGCTGAAGTCGGACGCTTAACCGACTGCGCCACCCAGGCGCCCCACTTTTTTTTTTTTTTTAAGTTTATTATTTTGAGGGGGGAAGGGGCAGAGAGATAGAGAGAATCCCAATCAGGCTGTTAGCACAGACCCTGACGCAGGGCTTGATCTGACGAACCGTGAGATCATGACCTGGGCTGAAATCAAGAGTCAGGTGCTTAACCGACTGAGCCACCCAGGTGCCCCCTCCACTCATTCTTTTTTGATTACAAAGGTTGGATGGAAAGAAAGAGGAAGAAAATCCCTATGTGGCAGCAGAAATATTTTATTAAAAAAAAATTTTTTTTAATGTTTATTTATTTTTGAGAGAGAGAGAGAGCATGAGCGGGGGAGGGCAGGGGGTGGGGGGAGACACAGACTCTGAAGCAGGCTTCAGGCTCTGAGCTGTCAGCATGGAGCCCAACATGGGGCTTGAACCCATGAACTGTGAGAACCTGAGCTGAAGTCAGACGCCTAACCGACTGAGCCACCAGAAATTTGATTAAAGTGAAGGGAAACCCATTTGATTTGTATCCCAAGGTAAATGAAACAATGTGTAGCCAACCCATTGCTGTCAAAGCACCCACATTCAAATGCACAAAAATACTAGCAAAACCAAGCATGGGCAGATTTGGTCTTTTCTAGTTATTTATTTGCTTTGTCATAGAAGGCTCCCCGTTTTTCAGAAATGATTATTTGAGAAGATGTTATTTAAAGTCTTAATTTTTGGTCCTGCATTTGGGAAAAGGTGCCGTTATTTGATTTCTGTGGTGGAACTCAGTCCAGCATTTGGTGGGAGGAGAGCTAGGGAGCAAGCAGTTCAGAGTCCTGCCTTGGCTACCGTAAAGATAAATTACCATAAAGGGCCAGCGATGCTCAATGCTAAAGGCGCAGAGAACCACCGGGACCATGTTGAAGGACGTGGCTGGGAAGGAGCAGGGAATAACAGGCAGTTTTCATTGAGAAGGTTCTAACAGTGATATTAGTGCATGCCCTTGGAGTGACTTGTTCAAAAATCTGTGCTAGACAAGTGTGCCTGGAGCGGGCAGCCGTTTGAGAACAAGCTTCAGAATCTGGGTTGGAGGACGTATCACCTTACAAGGAACCACCTGAATCCTAGAAAGTTAAATCCTAAAATACCACCTGAATCTCAACCCTCTGTGTTTCTCTTTTCCATTCTCTGGTCAGTCTTCTTGTCCTCTTCAGCCATTTCCTGATGTCTCTCCCTTTGTGCCCCAAAACTCTACATTCCCCAATAGTCTGCTCTGGGATCTTTGTTTTGTTTTTTGTTTTTTGTTTTTTTTTTTCCTTTACACTCTTCCCCATGAATCTCATTTATTCCCATACTTTAGTTATCACACGACTTCTGATTCCAGAATCCATACCTTTGCTGAGGAGTCAAATAACTTACCCAGAGTCTCACAGTTAGTGAGTAACAGACCAGCCTTCCGAACCCCTGGAGTCTAGCTCCAGAACCCACATGTTAACCACTCTGCTAGGCTTCCTCTCTAAGGAACAGTCCCTACCCTTCCCTTTGACGTCCCACCTCTCTCCCCCTTCAACCATTCATTGTGGACAACATAGCCAACACTCCTAGCCTTAGATCCTCATAATCTCTTTTTCTCTAACATCTTCACACTTCAGGCATCAACGTCCATCGCCCTCCTGCCGCTAGTCAGAATTGCTCTTCTGAGATTGTAAACTTTTTAAAAAGTTTATTTTTGAGAGAGCGAGCAGGGTGGGGCAGAGAGAGAGGGAGTGAGAGAGACTCCCAAGCAGGCATGATCATCGTGGAGTTGAAGTTGGAGCTCGAACTCCCGAACTGTTGAGATCACGACCTGAGCCGAAACCAAGAGTCGGATGCTTAACTGACTGAGCCATCCAGGCGCCCCTGACGTTGTAAACTTGTATAACCTACCTCTGTATGGCCTTTAGCTCTCTTGCTCTCACGTTCCCTACACACATGCTGCCCCTTCTGGTCTTTACTTCCTTTCTTATCCAGCTCTGAGCCCCTTCAGCACCTGGCCACTCCTTCGGCGAATACTTTCAGTCACCTAGAACCTTTGACTTTATGTCCCATCCATTTGGCAAACCTAGCAATGTTCGTCAAATTCCGTTTCTATAAACATTGAGTAGTTTCGTTTTTATTTACTTATTTTTAATATTGAGTACTTTTAGAGAGAATTGCAGAGCTGTTTGGATTAACACCACTACGTACACCTGGTATTCAACTTTGGCAAAGCCCTCTCACGGCCCACCTGCCCTCTCGGCCCTCATTCCCCCAACCCCACAGGACAGCTTTGTTAGACCTTCGCTAGCCTCCTCACGTGACGACTCCCCCCCTCCACACATTCTCAGTCTTATACTTAACAACACAAATGGCTATTAGACTTTTTCTCCTTCATCTTAAGCCTACAAACTTGTCTTTTTATATACTCATCCTTGCTTCTTTTCCTCTTGTTCTATGGTTTTTCTTCTTCCGTCTGAGGTTAATTCTTCCCATGTCCTGTCCTCTCCCACTGCCTTATGAAAATCACCCACTGAATTATTCTTCTCAGCCAAATTTCAACGTTCCCTTCTTATTGGCTCTGTTCACTTGGCATAGAACTACGCTTGCCTCTCCTATAATAAAACACCTCCCTCCATCTTACGTCTTCCTCTAATTATTATTTTATCACTACCTTATTTTTTCAGATAACTTATTTTAAAAAGTTGGACTTTCCCATGGGGCACCTGGGTGGCTCGGTTGAGTGTCGACTCTTGGTTTCAGCTCAGGTCAAGATCCCAGAGGTGTGGGATAGAGCCCCACTTGGGATTCTCTCTCTCCCTCTGCCCCTCTCCCCCACTCAGGTTCTTTCTCTAAAATAAAAGACAAAAAGTTGGATTTTCTCATTTTTCTTTTTATTCTTAGCCTACAGAATTCTGCCTTTTCTCATTATACCTCTGGAATAAACTTGCCTAGTTTATCAACACTCTCATAGGGAAACTCCCTGCAGCATTTTATAATGCTGACCACCTCCTCCTTGAAACTTTCTCCTCTGTGTCCATGAATGAATCTCATTTTTCTCTAGGCTCCCTTTATCGGTTTCTATCTTAGGCTGGCTTCCTCGGAAGAAAATAGAAAAGGATTGTATGCAAGGAGATTATTTGGGAGGTGATTCCAAGAAACACTGGTAGAGAAGTGGGGAGGTGAGTCAGGGAAAGGAAGGCAATATAGGGCATGTTAATGAGCAGGTTACAGCCGTGGGCAACTGGGGCTCAATGCCACTGACAAACTTTTGGGAAATTATGGAATATACACTTTGAAATTGTTCCACCTGAGGAACAATGCCCTGGGATATTTAGCCACTATCTGGTAGGAAAAACTCTTCCTTTATCCTCTTAGGTTCAATTTCTGGAGTGTGAATTTAACTGACAGCAGACAGATTAACAGGAGAGAAAGGGGTGGGGGGGGGACGTTCATCACGCGCATATGGAAACAAAGGGACTCCCTAAACCGTTAAAGATTACGGTTTATGTACCTAAATTAATAGGGGAGAGGGAGAGGGGAGAAAAGCCTTCTGTGGGAAGAACAAATGGTTTCCAGAGGAACAAACGAGATATGGAAGTTTGTGATAATGTTTGTTTATGCAGGTGCCAGTGATCTCTGTTTTATTTTATTTTATTTTATTTTATTTTATTTTTCCTCATGGCCATGAAACTTGCCCAGAGAGAGGATCTATGGCAGCCTCACTTCCAGCAGTTTCTGCCTTTGGTGAAATAAGGGAAGCTCCAAGAAGGCTTCTTTCTACATCTGCTGAATCTCAAATTGTCTTTAGTTTAAAATAACCTTCCTACCAACTCTGGGGGTCTGAGTGGGCCCCCACCTCACTCATTCCCTAACATCACCAGTCGAGGGTTCTTGCTGGAGTGTTGATGCCTTGGCAATTCCAGCCTGCCTCAACGGCCGGCAAGCTTGCTCCTTCTGGAGGACAAAGACCTTATGCAGACAGTCCAGGTGCAGATGTAGTCAAAAGACCTAGGCGAGGCAGGAAGGAAAGGCTACTTCCGCTTTCCTTAGGATTTTTCTCTTCCTCCCCTTGCCTCTCTAATGTCGCTAAAATAGAAGGCTCTATCCTCCCATGCTTGCTTTACACACTTTCCATTTTGCGGAAAGAGCTTATCGACTCTCGCCGTTTCAATTACCTAATAATCTGATGTCGCTCAAGTCTATATCCCCCGCATCTTTTGGAAACTCTAGACCTGTGCCTACAATACAACTGCCTACTGAGCCTCTTACCTTGGATTGTCCACTGCAATCCCAACACAATGAAAACTGAAGTTACAGTCCCTCAAATCCTCTTCGGTTATTCCTTATTTTGCCCTGCTCTTCTAGAAATCCATTCTTCTCACGCCTACCAGGGATCTTTCTGAAACACCTCTCCTAAGTATGGCCAGGCCCTGTTTTTTAAGTTTACAGACAGAGCAATGAACAGGACAAAGCCTACTTTGTCCTGTCCAACAGATTGCCTACTTTCGCCTGCTTGAATTCTACAAATACAGAAATAAGAAGAGACACGATCAGTGGTAAATTCCGCGTGGAGAGGTCAAGAAAGGTCTTGCTGAAGACGTGTCATTTAATCTCAGATGAAAGGCAGAAAGGATACATCTAGAGCAGGAGAAACATTCTGCGCGGAGGGATCCTGCCACTTCCAGCTGAAATTCCTTTAATCGCTTCCCAACGTCTTCAGGATAGAAGTCCAAATTTCTAAGCATGGCAGAGAAGGTCTGGCCTCTTGCCAGTCAGTCACCTTCCTCTTATGTTCTTTACATTACATGCCATCAACTGGTTTAATCCCCACAACCACCCTGTAAGAGAGCTGGTTGAGTTCCTCCGTTAGGTCTTAGGTGTCTCTGTTTTCTGTCACAGCATGAGCGGTGGCTCAAAAGCTGTTCATTAAATGAGCAAGCTGTTGGGCAGAAAGGATAGCTGCTTCCATTTATTCATTTTTAATTTACATCCAAGTTGGTTAGCATATAGTGCGATAATGTTTCCCAGAGTAGATTCCAATGATTCATCCCCTGTGTATAACACCCAGTGCTCATCCCAACAAGTGTCCTCCTTAATGCCCCTTACCCATTTAGCCCATCTCCCCTCCCCCCCCACAGCCCCTCCAGCAACCCTCAGTTTGTTCTCTGTATTTAAGAGTCTCTTATGTTGGGGCACCTGGGTGGCTCAGTGGGTTGAGCATCCGACTTCAGCTCAGGTCATGATCTCGCGATTCGTGAGCCCGAGCCCCGTGTTGGGCTCTGTGCTAACAGCTCCCGGCCTAGAGCCTGTTTCAGATTCTGTGTCTCCCTCTCTCTCTGCGCCTTCCCTGCTCGCACTGTCTGTCTCTGTCTCAAAAATAAATAAACATTAAAAAAAAAAAGTCTTATGTTGTGTCCCCCTCCCTGTTTTTATATTCTTTTTGCTTCCCTTCCCTTATGTTCATCTGTTGTGTATGTTAAATTCCTCATATGAGCGCAGTCTTATGATTTGTCTTTCTCTAACTAATTTTGCTTAGCACAATCCCCTCCAGTTCCATCCACATAGTTGCAAATGGCAAGACTTCATTCTTTTTGATTGCCGAGTAATACTCCACTGTATATATAAACCATATCTTCTTTATCCATTCATCTGTCGATGGACATCTGGGCTCTTTCCATACTTTGGCTAATGTTGATAGTGCTGCTATAAACGTTGAGGTGCATGTGCCCCTTTGAAACAGCATACCTGTATCCCTTGCATATATACCTAGTAGTGCAATTGCTGGGTGCTAGGGTAGTTCTCTTTTTAACTTTTTGAGGAACCTCCATACCATTTTCCACAGCGGTTGCACCAGCTAGCATTCCCACCAGCAATGCAAAAGAGATCTTCTCTTTGTGCATCGTTGCCAACAAGGATAGCTGCTTCGTAGACGTACAGGTCTAGACTGGTGTGGTCCAACGACAATAAAGTGAGCCCCACATGTAATTTAAAATTTGCTCGGAGCTACATCAGAAAAGTCAAAGAAACAGATGAAACTGTAAGAACATTTTTATTTCAATATCATCAAGTGAACACGACTGAGAAAGTTCTCAATCAGATATTTTGCATCCCAAAACCTTTGCAATCCAGGGCGTGTATCTTACACTTCCATCACCTCTCGGTTCCAACCGGTCACGTTTCAAGGCCTCGACAGCCACATGCCCACATGTCGCTGGTGGCTCCCTCGGAGTCCTTCCCCCGGCAACCCCCTAAGGGCCCTCGTACCTCATTACCCGTTTTATCTTTGCAGCCCTCATGGGCACCTCGGATCCTCTCATTTGCTCGCGGGTCACGCCTCCCCCCACCAGCCACGTCCCTCTAGGCGAGGCCTCCCCTTGACCGGCGCTCGGTGAACGCGGTGGCGCCCGCGGGTGGCCCGCAGGCCCCCGCCCCCGCCTCTGCCGCCGCGGCGCGCCCTGCCCCCCACCCCCCGCCCGGCCCCGGGAGCTCGGGCCCGAGTCGTGGACGTGACTGGGAGGAGTCTGCCCGCCTCGGGTTTCCGTGCTCGGCCGCGGCCATGGCGGAGCCCACGGTGTGCTCCTTCCTCACCAAGGTGCTGTGCGCCAACGGCGGCCGCATGTTCCTGCGGGACCTGCGCGGCCACGTGGAGCTCTCGGAGGCCCGGCTCCGGGACGTGCTGCGCCAGGCCGGGCCCGACCGCTTCCTGCTGCAGGAGGTGGAGATGAGGGAGGGCCTCTGGGACGCCGAGGCCGAGGCGGCGGCCGGCGCGGGCGGCGCGGGCGGCGGCCCCTGCGCCTGGCGGGTGGTGGCCGTGTCCTCCGCGCGCCTCTGCGCCCGCTACCAGCGCGGCGAGTGCCAGGCCTGCGACCAGCTGCACCTCTGCCGCCGCCACATGCTGGGCAAGTGCCCGAACCGCGACTGCTGGTGAGGCGGGCGGCGGGGGAGCGGGGCCCGGGGGGAAGGAGAAAAGGGATCGCTCGTTCGGGGGGTGCACCCCGCCCCGCCGTCGGAGGGCGGAAGGGAAGGCCCGGGAAGGGGCCCCCGCGGCGTCCTCGGGGGTGGGGGAGGGGGCTCCGGCGCGGAGCGAGGCCCGAAGTCGTCCCGATCGGTCGGGATTTCTTCACCGCTGCTCGCCCCCCGGAGTCCAGCCCCTGCCCGCGGAAACCGCGGCGCGGCCGCGGGAAACCCGGACTGGGACTTTTGAGTTCGTTTACTCCGGTGGTCCTACTGGGGGGCTTTTGCGGACCTGTGAGGTCCTCGGACCCTTTATCGAGAGTGCCCTTCCTTTCTTTGCACGTAACCTCAAAGTTTTACCCAAGTGAGTCGGTGCTCACCGGGTTTAGAAAGCCCGATCTGGAATGACCCCCAGGAAACCGAGGGCGGTGTTTTGAGGCCTCTGGTCATCCTTGGTTCACTCAGGCTCCCCAAAGCGGGGTCGGGGGCACACTTCATTCCCAACGTCGGGGGACTGTGGGGGGGGGGGGTGGGCAGCTGTTCGGGGTGGAGAAGTACTGTCAGTCACCTTCCGGCCAACAACAGAAGGCATCAAGGCAGGTGACTGGGGCAGGGGGTGCCTTTGGCTGGCGTTCAGGCATCCCGATTTAAAATGCAAGTGACCTTGGGAGGAGAGTGGCTTCCACTCGGCTTTTTTATTATTAGCGCTGGCTGTATTAGCTGTGGTATCTTTGGGTTCAGGGAAAATTGTTTAACTTCACACATGAGTCGAAGGCCAGGACTTTGGCGGACTGGCCCCTTCACCTGGGCCTCTGATCCAGAGCTCTGTGTTCTCCTAGGTCTACCTGTACCCTTTCCCATGATATCCACACACCCGTCAACATCCAAGTTCTGAAAAACCATGGGCTTTTTGGCCTCAATGAGGCCCAGCTTCGGATCCTGCTTTTACAGAATGACCCCTGCCTTTTACCAGAGGTGAGTTACCAAGAATTCACCCTCATACTGAATGCACGATGAAGGAGATCGAGAACATCAAAAGTCACCTTGCAGAGGTCAGGTGTATGGGTGGAGGTTATGGTGCAGTGCTGACCTTTATGCAGTCTCTGTGATTTTAGGCTTTGATCCACAAGGAGTGATGGACGCGTGTGGTAAAGAAATAATGAAAATGGCTACTAGTTTATTTTATTTTTATTTTTTTGAGAGAGATAGAGAGCAAGTGGGGGAGGGGCAGAGGCAGAGACAGAGACAGAGAGTCCCAAGCAGGCTCTGTGCTGTTTGAGAGATCTCAAACTCACGAACTCAGAGATCATGACCTGAGCTGAAACCAGGAGTTGGAGGCTCCAACTAAGCCACCCAGGCGCTCTTAGCCACTAGTTTTTTGATTGCTTACAGAAGGCTAAGTCATTCACATATCTTAGCTCATTAATAACCTGTCCCGGTTTTACAGGTGAGGAAACTGAGACTCAGCTACATTAACTTGCTCAAGGTCACGTAGTACATAGCAGATTTGAATTTACATCTGTCTCTGAAGCCTGTGTTTTGTGAATTGCCTGTTCATGCTTTTGCCTATTTTTCTGTTGAGGCATTTGTTTTCCCTTTAATTGATAAGGTGTCTTTTTTTTAAAGTTTATTTATTGGGGGGGTTGTATAAGTGGAGGAGAGGCAGAGAGAGAGAGAGAGAGAGAGAGGGAGAGAGAGAGAGGATCCCAAGCAGGCTCCATGCTTTCAGTGCAGAGCCCAACTTGGGGTTCGAACTCCCGAAACTATGAGATCATGACCTGAGCTGAATCACGAGTCAGACATTTAACCGACTGAACCACCCAGGCACCCCTATTAGATGTCTGTAATGATACGGGTCCCTTTTGTGGTCACGTTTGTTGAAAGTATCCTCCCCCATTTACTTTCTTGGGGCTTTAGATACCAATTTTAATTGCTTTGAAATGATTTAGTTCCAAATGTTTAACCAGTGCCCATTAGAACTGCTGTCATGGTGAAATTAGCGTATTTGTATCTGCTTAGCTATACACAAAGACTTTTTGAAAACAAAACAGTTGGAATCCCCAAAGAAAATATTACAAGAGCCCACCAGTGAAAAGTAGAATTTTCTACTCTAGCACTGATGCTGTCGTAGACATTCAAGTTGCCAGAAGAGGGGTGGGGTGGGAAGAAGGGGGATGTTGGGAAACCGGAGGGTCGTTTGTGAGTGTGGTGCCCCGTTAATGCTAAGGTAGTTCAGGGTCGAGAAGGGAAGGAAGTCACAGGCTGGAGGTATGAGCTGGAGCCTTTGGTGAGATGGCAAAGGCCGCCCTCAAGGCAGTAGAATCTGTAGGAGTCAGCCTTAGCCACGGGGTTTATCCTTGGCATCCACATCTCCTTTCTCACTTCTTTGGGCTTTGAAGCCAGACTTGATCAGTCATGGTTTTAAGCCAGATACATCCCAACAATGTTGCCAAAAGGACCCGGAGCCACAGCTGGAGCAGGTTATTGGCAGGAAGGGAGAAGAGAATGGCAGTAACGGGGGTCCAGTCCAGTCCTTCCTCTCTGACAGAGAAGGGGTGGCGACACTTCTAGTTACCTTTTAGTTAAAAAAAAAAAATTTTTTTTTAATGTTTATTTATTTTTGAGAGAGAGAGAGGGAGACACAGAATCTGAAGCAGGCTCCAGGCTCTGAGCTGTCAGCACAGAGCCCGACGTGCGGCTCGAACCCACGAGCTGTGAGATCATGACCTGAGCTGAAGTCGGATTCTCAACCTACTGAGCCACCCAGGCGCCCCAACCTTTTAGTTTTTACGATATTGTTTGACTTACAGATGTTTAACGTTGTTACATTGTTGAACTTATTGAGCCCGTTTCCTTATGGCTTGTGCCTGCTCTCCTGGGTCCAGCCTCGTCTTGTCATACCCAACTACCGCAGTGTTTTGTGAGCAGCCAGTGGGCTGGCTGCACTTGGGACAGGAGCCCACCCCTGGTCCTGTCACCCAGCACTGGAGGTGTGTATCCTGTGACACGCAGCATGGCCACTTTGGTAGCGGGGACCACGGAGGAATCAGGAATGGTGCCCCACATCTCTTGTATGGAAATGGCTCTGACCCCTTTCCACCACTCTCCTAAAGACACAGTACACAGGAACAGATATATCACACAATAAAAAGACGATAGGGACAAACATTGTGATCTTATGGTTATAATGATAAATATATTTGGTCTTCATCCCCATTCCCGACATAGAGCTCCTAAAACCCTTGGAATTTCCTACATGATGAGAGCTCTAAAGGTGTCTGTTGTTAAGTGATTTTTGGAAAGCCCTTTGGTAACCTAAGGATGGGAGCTGGTTGTCAGGAGAACAACTTTTTTTTTTTTTCCCCAACACTTTTTTTTAACTTTATTTATTTATTTTGAGAGAGAGAGAGAGAGAGAGAGAGAGAGAGAGAGAGAGAGACTGTGTGAACAGAGGAGGAGCAGAGAGGGAGAGGGAGAGAGAGGTTCCCAAGAAGGCTCTGTGCTGTCAGCGCGGAGCTCAACCCCATGAACTGTGACGTCATGACCTGAGCCGAGACCAAGAGTCGAACGCTTAACCACCTGAGCCCCCTAGGCGCCCCGGGAGTTGTAACTTTTATCCCCTCCCCCTCACTCTTCCACCCCCTGGGAGGGCAGAGGGGCCTAGGGATGGAGTTCATTTACCAGTGGCCCATGATGTAATCGATCATGCCTGTGTTAGGAAATTTCCATAAAAACCCAAAAGGACAGACCTCCAGACAGCGTGCAGGGTGGTGAGCACACGGAGGTGCTGGGAGAGTGAGGCCCCAGGAGAGGGTATGGAAGCTCCACACCTTTTCTCCCCTCACGTCTCCACGTGCGGCTCTTCTACCTGTGTGTTCCTGGGTTATATCATTTTATAATAAAGTGGTCATCTGACTCCTGTGAGCTGTTCTGGCACATTAACTGGAGGAGGAGGTGGTGATGACCTTTATAGCAGTTCAGGCAGCAACAGATGGACATTTGAGGTGGGGCAGCCTCGTGGGACTGAGCCCTTAACCTGTGGGATCTGCCGCTACGTCCAGGTAGACAGTATTCGGGTGGAGTTAAAATCTGTGGGACATCTGGTCATTGTCCTCTGAGAATTACTTGGTGGTGTTGAAACACACATTGGAAATACGTACAATGTGATACTAATACATTTGAAAACTTCAATGAAATGGACACATTTCTAGAAAAAAATATGACTCATCCAAATGGTTTCAGGTTGCCTGGGTGGCTCCATTGGTTGAGCGTCTGACTCTTGATTTCCACTCAGGTCATGATCTCACTGTTCGTGGGTTCAAGCCCTGCCTCAGGCTCTGCACTGACAGTGTGGAGCCTGCTTGGGACTCTCTGTCTCTTTCCCTCTCTCTCTCTGCCCCTCTCCTGATCACTTTCTTTCCCTCAAAAATAATAAACAGGGCGCCTGGGCGGCTCAGTTGGTTAAGCGTCCGACTTCAGCTCAGGTCGTGATCTTGTGGTTCACGAGTTCAAGTCCCACGTTGGGCTCTGTGCTGACAGCTCGGAGCCTGGAGCCTGCTTCGGATTCTGTGTCTCCCCCTCTCTCTCTCACACTCTATCTCCCTCTCAAAAATAAATAAACATTAAACTAATAATAAATAAACATTAAAAAAAACTGTTTTAAGAAAATACAGAAAGCCAGAATAGTGTTTATTTTTGAACAACAAAAGCATTAAGATAAAAAATTTAGGGGTGTCTGAGTGGCTCAGTCAGTTAAGTGACTGTTGATTTTGGCTCAGGTGGTGATCTCAGTTGGTGAGGTCGAGCTCCGAGTTGGGCCCTGCGCAGCACAGAGCCTACTTGGGATTCATTCTCTCCCTCTCTCTGTGCCCCCCCTCAAATAAATAAATAAACATTTTTTAAAAAAAGAAAAAATTTAAAATCGCACGGAACCACAGTATTAGTTAAAAAGTCTTCTACAAGAAAACATGAGGCTTGGGGCGCCTAGGTGGCTCAGTCAGGCGGCCGACTTGGGCTCAGGTCATGATCTCGCGGTCCGTGAGTTTGAGCCCCGTGTCAGGCTCTGTGCTGACAGCTCAGAGCCTGGAGCCTGTTTCAGATTCTGTGTCTCCCTCTCTCTGACCCTCCCCTGTTCATGCTCTGTCTCTCCCTGTCTCAAAAAGAAATAAAAACGTTAAAAAAAAAATTTTAAGAAAACATGAGGCTCATACAGTTTTATTGTGGAGCTCTATCAAATCTTTAAGGAATGGATTATTTTTATTTTGAGGCTAGGTGTAGGATCTCTTTTTCTTGATCTCCTCTACATCCCTGAACCAGTGTCATACTGTTCAGTTCGTTTATATTTTAACATATGTTGGCCCAAGTCTCTGCTGATCACACTTCTTTTACAGAAATGTTTTCTCAGGGTGCCTGGCTGGCTCAGTCAGTGGAGCGTGTGACTCTTGGTCTCGGGGTTGTGGGTTCGAGCCCCACGTTGGGTGTAGAAATGACTTAAAACTAAAATCGTAAAAATAAATTTTTTTTTCTTTCGTCAATTGCCGTAAATGACAGTGCAAACAAACGTGTCAAGCGTCGCTTCATTTCTGTGCCAGGTGTGTTTGCTGTACAACAAAGGGGAAGCGCTGCATGGCTACTGCAACATGAAGGAGAAGTGCAACAAGTTTCACGTGTGCAAGTCCTTTGTCAGAGGGGAGTGCAGACTTCAGAAATGCAAACGGTCCCATCAGCTCATTCATGCCGCAGCCCTGAAGCTGCTGCAGGACCAAGGACTGAGTGTCCCAAGTGTCGTTAATTTTCAGATAATCTCTACCTACAAGCATATGAAGCTGCACAAGGTGCTTGAAAGTCAAGGTGAGAATATAAGAGGGAGAACACTACCGACACATAGTTTTGACCAGAAAGTGAGTCTGGGGGGGATAGCACCTCACATTGTAAGTTTTGCTCTATCCTTGGGGAAACCGGACCACCAATATTTTCTGATGTTTTCTGATGGAGAACTATGGTTCTTCTTTTTTTTTTTTTAATTTTTTCTTAAACTTTACTTATTTGTTTTGAGAGAGACAGAGAATGCACGTGCAGGGGAGAGGCAGAGAGAGAGAGAATCCCAAGCATGCGCTGTCAGCACAGAGCCCGATGTGGGGCTCGAAGTCACTAAACCTTGAGATCATGACCTGAGCTGAAACCAAGAATTGGACGCTTAACCGTCTGAGCCACCCAGGTGCCCCTAGAACTGTGGTTCTAACTAAAGGAAGGAAGGGATAGAGTTTAGTTTCTGCACCGCCGGCTAATAACATCTGCCCAAGGGTTTGAGCAGTGTACCTCCTCGCTAAGCTGGGGGCCAGGAAGTAGGTACAACTGTCCTCACAGCTTTGTTAGGAAGAAAGAGGAAGGAGGTGGGCCAGTGGCCTAGAAAGGGAAGGAAAACACAGGAATGGATTTCTTTATTAAATTTGAATTCAAGTGTTTTCTTTTTCTTTCTTTACTTTTACTGAGGTAGTAAACATACAACGTTGTATTAGTTTCAGAGGTACGTATTTCGATATTTGTATACACAGCAGAAATGATCGCAGTTAAGTGTAGGTAACATCTGTCATCATACATAGTTACAAAGTTTGTTTTCCCGTGATGAGAACTTTTAAGAAAGTATGTTCTTTTTTAGTTATTAAGAAATTTTAACCATATTACAGAAAAATTTAGGAAGTAGAGAGTAGAGATATAAATTGCATTATTCCACTCACTCCATCCACAATGATTGTTACCATTTATTTTGCAGGGCCGTCCCTCCTGTTACTATACAAATTCCGGTCTAGTTGTGGTCGAAGTGTGCATTAGTATCTTAAATTTTCACTTTATCAAGAATCATAAATATTTTCCCATGTTGCTGCATAGTCTACCATTAAAAAATGGGTCTACAAAGTGTGGTTTGGTGTACTTTTAATTACAATGCATTCAGGTTACTTATTCTATTCGATTTGTTTATAGCTGGAAATCAGTTTCAGTGGGTGGTAGGCTTAGGAGAATTGCTGAATTTGGGAAAACAAAACCAGCAAAGTCAGAGTCTCCAAACTATTGATACGGAGTTTTGTTTTGTCTTCCTTCTTCTTTTGAAATGTTTATTTATTTTTGAGAGAGAGAGGTGGGGGGGGAGGGGCAGAAAGAGAGGGGAACAGAGGATCTGAAATGGGCTCCATGCTGACGGCTGCTTAGCAGACTGGGCCACTCAGGTGCTTCTTGATACGGAGTTTTCTTCTGTTGGGATGGTCGTGGCTTACTTCCTGATCGGGTGGTTTGAAGGTAGTGTTGGAGGCTGTCTAGGGAAGCCTGAATGATGGCGGGGATCTTCTAGGCCAGGTACAGGGCCTGTCATCACCCTCATCTGGTCTTGTTTAGTGGGTCTCTCCTAACTATGAACTTGTGTGTGTGTGTGTGTGTGTGTGTGTGTGTGTGTGTATGTGTGTGTGTGAAATAAATCTAGAAAACACAAACTCTCCAAATCCAGAGCAGTGTTGGGACTTTTGGCTGGGATCTGATCTGCTGGGCCGATGCTCCCAACACAAAACGAAATGGAGAGCGATAAAAGAGGTGTCCCGGGAAAGCTCATCTCTTCGTCTTCTTTTTAGGGAATTCAGCTTCTGCTGAGTGTTCACAGGGCCTTGAGGAGCCAGGAGTACACGTAGCCGGCGCTCCAGAGGCCAGCCCTCTGGTGCCCGGCCCCGCTCAGTCAGCCAAGAAACCACATGCAGGTAAACCTTAAAGGACGTCAGTGAAAGAAGAAGCGTGTCCAACTAGAAGGTCTGAAAACAAAGCTTCTGTTGAGCTTAATTTGTAAGCTCATTCATTTCATCATTTACCAGTCACGGTCGTAGTAGTACCTACCTCACAAGTTGTTGTAAAATCAAAGAGGACGGTGGTCGGGGATGTGGTTGGACGCTGAGCAGGCAGAGAGGATAGGACGTGAGTATGGTTGGGGTCGGTCCAGCGTGCACCGTGAAGATGGCCCATCCTGCCCGAAGTCCCCAAGAGCTTTCCCCAGGCCGGCGGGAGCTCCAAAAGGAGTGGGTTCTGCTGACTTGCTCTGTGACCCACCCAGGGTTTTTCCTATGCGCCCGTATACGCAGTTTACATAGTGGTAGTTCTAGAATACGTACACTTTGTACTCTTGTTTTTTCTTAAAGTTTCATAAGCACCTTTCCCTATTCGCATTTTATCACGTATAATCATTTGAATGCACGGATACACTATCAGATGATCGCTTACTTCACTATTTCCCTTATTCTGGGATATTTCAATTCTTTCTCACAAATTTTGAATAGGACTCTTAAAATCCTTACCATACTGAATTTTTGAATTTCTTCTTTTGCTTAGGCTTGTAGGTGCTAAAGGATACCGTCTTTTTGGTTTGCGTTTCTTTAAGTATATGCAAGTGAGTATTTTCCTGTGTGTGTTTTCTGTATGTCTTATATAGTGCATTTCGTGTTTGCCCTTCAGTTCCTGGGGCCCTCCTCTGTGCTGATATGGCATGGCTTTCGATGAGGTTCCTCGATTTTCACGAGAGGATATCACTTGTACCTGCTCATATGATACCCGCCTCTGTGGATCCGTCCTCAGCCAGTACCATAGCTTTATAACTTTTGAGTGCTCACCAAAGATTTCTACCTCACTCTGTCCACTCTCCGTTTTTTATTAAATTTCTTTGCCAAAGCTCCATTGCTGCCGTTTAAACAGTATGTTGTTCCTCTGTTCCTCGAAGTCGTATCCATTCTTTCTGTGGATCAGGAGAGACCATCAGAAACCTATATACCTCACCCATCTCACGTTGCCTTTATCTCCCTTCTCCACCCCGCCCAGCTTCCTTCATCCAGTTAAGCTCAGATGTTTGGTTCTTTGTTTTCATTGAGGGGTACGGAGAAGCAGCATCATGAGATCTTTTTCTGGGTTTCCTGTTGTGATATCCCCAAATGTCAGTGTGTAAAGTTTTGTTTGTTTTTAAGTTTAACTTTCCTGCGATAACACATTTGAGAAATAGGGACAAGGGTAGTGAGTTTTTCGTAAAGCTGCATTAATTTAGTTTAGAAGCATGTTTTATCATGAAATGCTGTCTTCTCTACTGGGGAAGGTGTGCAGAAACATCCTTTTCAGAGTGAGAAATTGCTGTGTTTTCTCCTCATGGACAATGAGAGTCACGCGGTTAATCTTTTCACTTTGGTTGTCCACAGCAGTATTTCTGAAAGCCCTTCTGTTCTGCGTACCTTGTTTCCTTTTTCCTAGTTCTGATTTTTCCTGGTGCTATTTTTTTACAAAATTATTTTTACATTTTATTATTATTATTCACATTTTATCCTTTTACTATGTGTATTTTTGCTATAAGCCATCTAAAATTCTTTTTTAATTTTTCATTAAATTTTTTTAGCCATCTTAAATTCTTAATGGAAAGTGTAGGGTATAAATGTATATCCTGTCTATTAAGAGACTTGGTGGACTTTTACAGTATTGTGTTTTTTTTTACACATCTTCTAATTATGCTTTTATGTGCAGTTATTAGCCCTCTGTAATCTCTGTTACAATATTTTATGTATAGTGAATACATAGGGAATGTATAATATTCCCTTTAAAGCTTAGTTCTGTTAGTATTCATTCTGTAAAGATATTTTATATAATTATACTTGACCCTCATTTCCAGCTCATGATTCAGCTGTTGGAAAGTTACTACAGGAGAATTGGAGATGATTTTTCTTTGGTCATTTATCAGGGTGTATGAGGGAAGGTGCACATCCATAGACCCCACAAATTCAACATAACCTAGGTTAAATATTAACTTTCCTATAGACTCGTCCCTTCTTTGGTTTCTTTATTTTTGGAGTATCAACAAACTACCAACTTAAAGCAAAACCCTACAAATTGTCCTCATACTCGTCTTTCTCCTGGTTCCTTATGTCAGACTGGTTACCCAGTGTTGGAGATTAGTTTCCCTTCAGAACTCTCAAGTTTTTGTCCTCCTCTGCCCCTTTCTTTCCATCCCCTACACACAGCCTTGTTTCCAATCCTCATCAGCTCTTGCTCTTATGCCACAGATCCAGGACTCCTTGGTTTTCCGGTTCTGTCTTGTGAGAGTATTTTTATAGAAGGTGTGAGGTAGCCCCCTGCTTTCCTTCAGTGATGGCAGCCCCATTTTAATTTTTCATACAATAGGCTTTTGTGGATTTCATTGGTCTCCTTACCACCTTCTACCCACCCCACCATCTCCAAGCCTTCCACCCTGTGCCCAGTTGGGCTTTTGAAATGCAGATCTAATCACATGCTATCTTTTGCCATAACCTTCATTGGTCCCCACAATGCAAGGTAGGAGTCATAAACTCAAATGCCTTCTTGGATGAGACAGATGACCTAAATGGATGATGTGAGCTGGCTGTAAGAGAAATGGGGGGAGAGAGGACGTGTCGTAGCAAGTTGCCCATCTGAGGGGGCACCTGCCTCTCATACCCATGTGGGCGAGCAGACCCAGGCTGTCATGTTGTCCAACTAGTCGAAAGAAGCCAGATCCAGATTTTATGATACATTTTCAGGTTTTTAAATATTGGCCTTTGACTGAGTTTTGAAAATGCAGACCAATATTGTGTGTACTGACCTACTTGTAATTTTTGGAATGTGCCATTTTATTTTATGACTCTCTGTTTGTAAAGGATGTTCCTGTTAAGTGCCATTCCTTCCCTCTTCCTGCCTTGAAACCTGGCAAAACCAGATTCTTTAAAATGCTAGTTAGTCTTTCCTGACCCCAAGAGAGGCCGTTCTCTTAGCATTCTCAAAGTTCTCAGAGTAGTACTTGCTTTGCCAGGCTTTCTGCTTTAACTCCCGAGCTTTGAGCCAAAACAAAACCGTAATTTCTTCTTTTTGGACACTTCGCAGTGAAGAAGTATTTTTTGTCATGTAATGAATCAAACTCTGTGTTTGAATCCATGGAATCAGTATGATACTGGTCTTCATTGTTCTTTTTTGCCCCCACATATATATTTTTAATTTTCAAAAAGTCTTTTTTCCCCTAAGGAATGTGTTATTTAAGGTAAACATCTTTTTGGTGCTTCATTTGGAATCATCAAGGCCTAAAATGAACTGCTTAAGACTTATGCTTATGACACTAATTCCTCCCATCAAGGAATTAAATCGCTTCCTTACTGATGGGTTCCTTGATTTCTCTCGTGATAATTTGTTCTTGGTTTTATCTAGGCCTTATATATCCCTTATTACATTAATTTTTTCTTGGCTAAATACATCTGTATTGCTACTCAGTATGGGAATCTCTGTCATTAGAATGCTATTAATTTTTTAAATGTTTGTCTTTTGTTGAATTATCTTTGTTCTACCAGTGTTAGGTGGCCTTTTTGTTTCTTCCAAATGTAAAACCATAGCTGCAAAAAAGACATGTTTGTCTTTTCTTGTGTATTTCTGTTTTGCTTTGTGTTAAATAAAATTGTGTTAAAATATAAATTCTGATGTTTCTTCATTACATATGAAGTTTATTGTTGGCTTTAAACAAATGTTCTCTATTTAATAAGGGAAAAAACATTTATTGTTGGAAGCTTTTAGTAAGAATTGGTATCTTTGTATAATCATATAATTTTTATCATTTAACCACCTAACATGATTATGTTACTGGTTTTACTATATTAAAACCTCCTTAAATTCTGAGTAACTCTGTTATGACATATGTTCTTCTAATGTATTTCTTTTCACTATTTGGTAATTTTTGTTATAATTATATACATCTATACATTCATAAATAAAATTGATTTATATTTTATATGTGTATGCAATTTCCTTTTTATTTTTATTGCTATATGCTCAAAGTATGTTTATTCTAAGCACTGTTTTGAGTTTTGTACATTGATTCGGAATGTCATTATTATTTATTTATTTATTTATTTATTTATTTATTTATTTTTGGGACAGAGAGAGACAGCATGAACGGGGGAGGGACAGAGAGAGAGGGAGACACAGAATCGGAAACAGGCTCCAGGCTCCAAGCCATCAGCCCAGAGCCTGACGCGGGGCTCGAACCCACAGACCGCGAGATCATGACCTGGCTGAAGTCGGACGCCCAACCGACTGCGCCACCCAGGCGCCCCCGGAATGTCATTATTATTTAAAAAAAATTTTTCCCAGCTTTATTGGGATATTATTGACATATAACACTGTATAAGTTTAAGGTGTATGAGATGATGATTTGATACATGTATATAATTGTGAAATGATTACCACACTAAGGTTAGTTAACACATCCATCACCTCATATTCATTATTATTTGTAAAATAACGTATTACTCTATCATTGAATTTCTCTATTCTTATTTAGCAATATTTTTCCAAGAGATTTATTGGAAAATAAAGTATTATATCATTGTAGAAATTTGGGAGAATACAGGAATGTATTCAGAAGGAAGTAATAATCACTCATAATACCATTGTGTAGTGCTGTTCTAAGTTCTTTAGATATACTACCCTGTTTAATGATCAAAACACAGATGAGTTAAATCAGTACTGCCCTGACCCAGGCAAGAGAGGACCCTGCCTTGGGCCTCTGCTTTAAAAGGTTTTCTCTGCTTATGACTTACACCACCCAGGCCCCACGGAAATGCTTCTCCACATCTCTTATCCTACGTCCTCAACACAAAACATGATTGCTTGTGAACTCTGTGCAGGTCTGTGGGCTGAACCACTGTCATCATTGGAAACAGATATAGTTTCAGACTTTGTGGAGGGTTTCTGTGGTGGAAACGTGTGGGAAGCAAAAACGAATCAACCTGTCAAGGCCTGCCTTTTGGATTGCCTGGATATTCTAGGTCCTTGCCTTTCGGATTGCCTGGATACTGTAGATCCTTGCACAATCAGTGGTTTCCAGTATCCATTTCCCTTCCTCTTTGTCTTCTGATCAGTAGCTCTGGGCATACCTGCAGTTGTGTGGTATTTACTGCAAGTACACATGGCAGCTGGGGCACATTTTTGCACTATTAGCCAATTCACATTACTCTTCAATATTTATAGCAGAAGTTTTCCATGTGGCATGCGAGAGGCAGGATTCAATTTCTCCCATTAGCAAGTACATGCACATTGAAGGTGGTAATGAATATATGGTTTTATGTCTTGTTTTTTACAGAAATATTCTTGATTTACTTAAATTTTCAAAAAGTTCGGGGTGCCTGGGTGGCTCAGTTGGTTGAACGTCGAACTCTTGGTTTCGGCTCAGGTCATGATCTGATGGTTTGTGGGATTGCGTACCGCGCTGTTGGGCTCCAGGCTGACAGCGTGGAGCCTGCTTGGGTTTCTCTCTCTCCCCCCTTCTCTCTTTCTCTCCCTCCCTCCTCCACATGTACGCTCTCAAAATAAATAAGCTTTTAAGAAATTAAAAAAAATATTCTTGATTTACTTAAATTTTCAAAAAATTAAATGTGGAGTTGCACTTCAGTTCAGGATGTGGGAAGTCACAAGAAGAATCAGATAACCTACAAAATCGTAACTTTTCTCAAGCTTGGTCATAAGTCAAGAGTAAGAGACTGGTCATAAGTCTCAGCAAAACTAAAAGGCACCCGACGGAATGGGAGAAGATATTTGAAAGCGACATATCAGATAAAGGGTTAGTATCCAAAATCTATAAAGAACTTATCAAACTCAACACCTAAAAAACAAATAATCCAGGGGCACCTGGGTGGCTCGGTTGGTTAAGCGGCCGACTTCGGCTCAGGTCATGATCTCACGGCCCGTGAGTTCGAGCCCCGCGTCGGGCTCTGTGCTGACCGCTCAGAGCCCGGAGCTTGTTTCAGATTCTGTGTCTCCCCCTCTCTCTCTGCCCCTCCCCTGTTCATGCTCTGTCTCTCTCTGTCTCAAAAATAAATAAACATTAAAAAAAATTAAAAACAAAAACAAAAATAATCCAGTGAAGAAATGGGCAAAAGACATGAATAGACACTTCTCCAAAGACGACATCCAGATGGCCAACCGACACATGAAAAAATGCTCAACACCACTCATCATCTGGGAAATACAAATCCAAACCACAATGAGATTCGACCTCACACCAGTCAGAACGGCTAAAATTAACAACTCAAGCAACAACAGATGTTGGTGAGGATGTAGAGAAAGAGGATCTCTTTTGCATTGCCGGTAGGAATGCAAACTGGTGCAGCCACTCTGGAAAACAGTATGGAGGGTTCTCAAAAAATTAAAAATAGAACTACCCTATGACCCAGCAATTGCACTGCTAGTTATTTATCCAAGGGACACAGGTATGCTGTTTCCAAGGGGCACACACACCCCCATGTTTTTACCAGCACTATCGACAATAGCCAAAGTATGAAAAGAGCCCAGATGTCCATCGATACATGCGTGGATAAAGAAGATGTGGTATATATATATATATATATATATATATATATATATATAATGGAGTATTACTCGGCAATCAAAAAGTATGAAATCTTGCCATTTGCAACTACGTGGATGGCACTAGAGGGTATTATGCTAAGCGAAATGAGTTGGAGAAAGACATCATATGACTTCACTCTTGAGGACTTTAAGTTACAAAACAGATGAACATAAGGGAAGGGAAGCAAAAATAATATAAAACAGGGAGGGGGACAAAACATAAGAGACTCTTAAATATAGAGAACAAACAGAGGGTTACTGGAGGGGTTGAGGGAGGGGGGATGGGCTAAATGGGTAAGGGGCATTAAGCAATCTATTCCTAAAATCATTGTTGCACCATGTGCTAACCAACTTGGATGTAAATTAAAAAATAAATAAATTATTAATTAAAAAGAGAGTAGTCATAAGTCAAGTTCTGAAATCCAAAGAGTGACAAGGTTGTGTATGGAAAGACATGACATAAAAATGATTTCAGCTTTGACAGAGCATGGGGGAGAGGTGGCATCCTTACACATGGGTAGGATGAAACCAGGTATAATTTTAATGAATTCTTAAAGGCCAAATATGGGCTAACCGGTCAATTTGTAACAGGTAATAGAATAAAACACCAAGAAAGTTATGCAGGGAAAACTAAAACAAATAGACCGCAATGATTACTAGCTGATCTCCTCCCAACACAGACTTTCATAGATGAGACTGTCTCTATAGTATAGCAGTGCTTACGAACATAGCAAAAGATGAAAAGAAATTATAATATCCAGTTGGACAAGGAGCCTGAGGGCAGAAGTTCTGTACTGCTGGAGGAATGGTATATTGGAGAGCAAGTTGGCAATATTGTAAAAGGTCTTAAAAATACACATGCTTTGAGGTGCCTGGGTGGCTCAGTCGGTTGAGCGTCTGATTTCGGCTCAGGTCATGATCTCGTGGCTCGTGAGTTCAAGCCCTGCGTCGGGCTCTGTGCTGACAGCTCGGAGCCTGGGGCCTGCTTCCGATTCTGTGTCTCCCTCTCTCTCTGCCCCTAACCCACTCTCATTCTGTCTCTGTCTCTCTCAAAAATAAATAAAAACATTTAAAAAATTTAAAAAAAATACACATGCTCTTTGATCAAATAATTCCAGTTTGAGAAATATATCATATGATAATAAAAGATGTATACAGGAATTTACTTACAAAGTTGTTTATATTTGTTAGGTTCCTGGCAAGAAGGAGATGGTACACTTAAAATGGATAAATGGAGACAATTTAATGAAGGACTCTCTATGAAGAGGTAGGCAGGGTCAAGGGAAACCCACAAAGGTGGGTGGCATAACTTGGGCTAGCAGTGGTGGGGGCACCATACCACCCTAAGCATGAAGGCACAAAGGGAAGGAGCTGTTCCAAGAACCCGGCAGGAGTAGTCATAGGACAGAACCTCCCACCAGATGCATTCTAGCTCTTATGCTTGAGGACACGGCCAACTAGTAGTATTTTCAGGGTGGGAGCTGGGGGAATAAACACCCTTGGTTCCTTTTCCATGATCAGATTTCTTGCTGGTGTTATCCACCCCCACCCCCTCCCACACTGGCCAGATGCATCGGAAGCCAGAGAGGGAGGAAGCCCAATGAGGCAGTCTTGCAAAGTCTCGCTTCTCGAAGCAAACAGCATGGTGGAGAAGGGTGGAGGGTGGATCGTGGGCCAATAGAAATACCTAGCACGATGTCTGAGGCAGCATTACGTATGAAGGAAACCACCTAATTGTCCAACATTAGGGAGTGTGCTGAACAACTTATGATAGGTTTGTATTTTGGAATACAATGCCTCCATTAAAAATGATGGGAGTTTGGGGAGTATTACCTATTAAGGTAAAAAGACGTTCATAATGTAGTGTTTAGTGCAACAAAATTTTGTGTGCAGCCCGATCCTAACTTTTTATCAGCATGTTAATGTGGGTATGTATGTGCACACATTTATGCATTTAAATGCTTGGGAGAGCATAGAGTCTAATGTTAACAATGCTTCTTCTGGTTAAGTGAGACTATAGATAATTTTAATATTCATAAACTTGATTCCCTGTATCTCCTACCTTTTCTACAATGTGTAATAAAAAATTAAAGTTCTTTTTAGAAAAATGAGAGCTATGTCATGATCCCATTTTAATTCTGTGAGCTAAGTAGGTGCTATTCTTAACACTGACAAGGAAAATTCCTTAAAGATTCCATTAGAAGCCAGTTTCATTTTTTGAATCTAGTTACAGAATTCTTAAATAAAATTCCAGCAAAGTACGGAACAATAATAATTATCATGGTATATTATTACTGCCAATAACACTACTGAGGGACCCAATTTTTTAACTTCTTTTCATACAACACGATGAGGTAGGTATTCTACTAACATTTCCATTTTTAGGTGAGGAAACCAAGGCTCGGAAAAGTCACGGCCAAAGTTACATGGTTATCGAATGAATGGTAAACCAGTATTTAAAGTCAGGTCTGTCTTCATCTAAACCCAGTGTTCCAAACTATACCATGGCTAAGTAGAACTTATCTCCAGAAATACAAGACTAGCAGATCATGAAACTCCGAATATATTCATCGTGTCAACAGGATGAATACTGAACATCAGAAGATTACTTTGTGGGTATTGCAAAGTCATTGTATAATATTTTTAAAAACTCTCAGAAGCTGGGAACAGGTACTTCATTAACTTGGTGTCTGTGTCTTTAAAAACAAGAAAAATCACATTAATCAGAAATTGACCAGTCACTATCATAGTTACTTAGCATGCTTTGAGAGATTATTGTCAATGCTTCAACCTGGCAGAAAGGGGTCAGAAGGAAAAAGATCAAAACATTACTATAGTATTAAAAAAAACAAACAAACAGGGACGCCTGGGTGGCTTGGCGGTTAAGTGTCTGACTTTGGCTCAGGTCACGATCTCACAGTTGGTGAGTTCGAGCCCTGAGCCCCGTGTCAGGCTCTGTGCTGACAGCTCGGAGCCTGGAGCCTGCTTTGGATTTTGTGTCTCCCTCTCTCTTTGCCCCTCCCCTGCTCTCTCTCTCTCTCTCAAAAATAAATATTAAAAAAATGTAAAAACATCACTGTAGTAGTCTGATGGAAATTCACTCATTCATTCATCCATTCATTTACTGAGACCCTATTTTGTGCTGGACCCTGTACCAGGTATTGACCAAATAGTGGCCATGGGTACTACTAACTAACACTAACACTGACGTAAAGCTTGCCAATGTGCTACGCTCTTTTCTAAGAGTTTTATGTATACCGATTCATTTAATCTTCATACAGCTTCGTGAGGGAGTTATTATTATTATTGTTCCATTCTCTAGATGAGGACACCGAGGCACAAAGGGGCTAATGTGTCATAGCTAACAAGTAGTGGAGATGTAACACAAATACAGAGAGTCCTGGCCCGAGTCTGAGCAATCAGCCATCGTGTAAAAACTCCTCTCTTAACAAGAAGTAATAGTGTCCGTCCTCAGGGAGATTACGGTTTAGTGGCAAAATAGACATGAAACCGAAGGCAGAATGAAGCATGCAGTTGTGAGCAGTAGGTGCTCAGGAATAAGAGGCTAAGGGAAATGGCTTCTTAGATGGGAATGGAGCAGTCAGGGAGGGCTGGCATGAGGAGGAGCGCTTCGAATCAATGGTGGGTGAAGGACAGGGGGCTGTGGGAGAGGAGCAGGTGCTGGGGCCACCAGAGGACCGTCCTCCCAGGCTGGACTTCTCGTGCAGGAGTCTGAGAACCTTTGCAGGGCGTGCTGAGCAATGGATTTTATCTGAAGCGTGAAGGGGAGTTTTCAAAGTTTTGTATCTATATTTATGAAGTGTTTGTCTTCACTATAGCTGTTTTATCGGCAGATGTCTTATTTTTTGCTCACCTGGTGGCAAATCTGTGCTGTACACGGGAGTCCCTCAGACATCTATGGTCACAGGAGATGGTGGCTGCATTCGATTCTGGTCTGAATCTCAGGCAGACAAGCCCATCACACCCAAACCCCGAAGTTCAAGTTGATGCTCAGAAGATTAGAGGGTGCTATGGGGTGGTACGAGGTAGTGATGATTATTCCCATTTTACAAATGAGAAAACTCTGGTGTAGAAAGTTGTGTCTGTGGGGCGCCTGGGTGGCATCTGACCCTTGGTTTCAGCTCAGGTCACCATCTCACAGTTTGTGAGTTCGAGCCCTGCATCAGGCTCTCTGCTGATAGCGTGGAACCTGCTTGGGATTCTCTGTCTCCCTCTCTCTCTCTGCCCCTCCCCTGCTCATGCTCTGTCTGTCTCTGTCCCTCTCAAAAACAAATAAACGTTTAAAAAAAAATAGTGTGTTGAATCCATGAAGCCATTAAAAAAATTTTTTTTAAACATTAAAAATTGAGCTCCTTGGTTACACTAGCCACACTTAAAGGGCTCCAGAGCCATTTGTGGCTAGTGGCTTCTTCACTGGATGGCACAGATTTATGGAACACTTCCAATGTCCCAGAAACTTTCCATCTTGTAGACAACGCCGGTCTAGAAATTTCTTAACTTGCCTTTTTAAAGGGCAGAGGAGTTCCACACACAGTTGTTCGTGGGCAGATAATTTTACCCAGCTTCTCACAATCCAATGCTCTTCATCCAGAGCCTATAAAATTCAAATTTTGTAAGCATATTTTATTGTTTGGAGATTGTCATTTCCTAAAGGGCAGAGATCGTGTTTTTCCTCTATTTCTGTGAAGAGTCTTGGTTGACTAAATTTAATAAATGTTTGCTGCAGCCAATGACCATAGCCTACTGAATTCTGTGTACGACCAAGGTAATGTCATACCTGAAGTGACCTTTTATATTTTTCATGCAGTCTCCATTGGTGTTTCATAGTGTAGAGTAGAGGAATCTGGCATTTCTGGACGTCCTTTGAGGTCGGAGAAGTTCTCTGTCAGTGTATCCCTTCTGGCCTGGGCACCAAAGAATTGGGGACACTCATGCTCCCCTTAGGGTAGTTTGCTGAGTTAACCTAATTGATTAATTAGGTGAATTGTTCATTGGAGTGCAGGGAGGCATGAGGTGAGGGAAGAGGCTGGCTTGGAAACTTGTACTTCTACTTATTCATTCAACAAGCATGAGTTGAGCCCTAAAACCTGCCATGCACCGCACTAGACACTAGGGAATAAATAGTTGCGAATGAGAAGGTCTCTGCCCTTGAAGGACTCAGAGACACATGGAGTCTTATCCTGTGTGGTCAGTGCCGTGACAGGGGCATCACGGGGACTTATGGCAGCCCAGAGGAAGGGCAACAAAGCCAGCTCTGGCAGATCAAGGAAGGCTTTCTGGAGAAGCGATGCTCTGCCCGCAATTCCAAGAAGTTCAAGAGCAGAGATCTCTCCTAGCAAGGGTGTCCATTGAGGGCTTTGAGGGAAGAAGGGGTTTTCTAGAGAATCAGGGTCATCAGGACAGATACATAGTTAGTATGGGTTTGGTTTATTTACTCATGTAGTTGGTCGAACTCACGACAAGACGGAAGAATAAGAGACTGAGCTAGACGACTATCATTTTTCTCATTCTGAATTTGAGCCAGAGCCCCTGAGTTTGAGAACACAGTCATATGTGAGTTGGAGTTAGTAGAATGCCAGAGAATGAGGGTGATTCTAAAAACAGCTTTCACCAACTGTTGCCGTGATTCTAATGTGGATTTTTGGCATGCCTCAGGGAGCTGCTGGGTGTGGGGCTATAGTGGGAAATGACCATGGAGAGTGTGGGCAGAGGACTTAGCCAGTTGGTCAGTGGCAGCTTGTGTGTTGGGGGGGAAGGATTTTAGGGGAAACTGCAACAGACAGAGAGGCAAGGTCAGGATTGTGCTTCAAGAACAGTCTCACTTGCCATGATGGCTACTAAACTGTGCAAGAGGGACAGACATTTCCAGCCCATTCCATCCAGGACAAGCACCCTGGTTTTAAACATTATACTTATGGTCATGGGTGCTTTGACAATGTCACTCCCTCCAAAGGCTTCCTTCCCTTTTGATAGGCAGGAAGTCCTTGTAATGACAAGTATCCTACACTTTCTGCAAGTTCACATTAGGCCACTTCGCTTTTGTAAAAGACTTGTATTAGTACCTGTTTTTGCTAATGAAAGAAATCCAAAGAACATTTTCACTTTTATGAAAATAGTTGTTATTGTACTAATGTATGTCTTTCCAACTTTCAGAAAGTGGGATATACTCTCCACTTTGTGCTATTTCTATTTAAGAAAGGTTTCATAGGAGCGCCCTACTTTTGAATAGCGGGGGAAACCTATCTTTAGTTTAGATCATGGCAGGTCTAAACTCTTTGCTTGCTACAAGCTCATCAGATCCTACCTATTTGCTCTTTTGTCCCCAAATTCCTTCTAAATAGCTTTTCTTCCAGATAGGCAAGTGGCCCCTGCCCACATTCTGCTAATTTCTACTGTCTTGCCTTGCCTTTCTACTTTTCTCTCCTCTGTAATCCCCTCTCTCCTGCTCTCTCCCTTTTTAAGATTGATTTATTTATTTTGAGAGAGAGAACACGTGGGAGTGGGGAGAGGGCAGAGAGAGAGGAAGAGAGAGAATCCTAAGCAGGCTCCATGCTGTCAATGTGGAGCCCATCTTAGGGCTCAATCCCATGAACCCTGAGATCATGACCTGAGCCAAAACCAAAAGTTGGATGCTTAACTGACTGAGCCACCCAGGTGCCCCATCTCTTTTTTTTTTTTTAAACAAATGTTATCCATTGTTCCCATCGCTCAAGACCCAACTTAAGACCCATGCCGTCTGTGACCCTTTTCCTACCTACTGTAGCTCATGCCGATCTTTTCCTTTTTTTGGATTTTCACATTTATTTACTTATTTATTAAAAAACTTTTTAAAAAAATATTTATTCATTTTTGCGAGAGAGAGAGAGCACAAGAAGAGGAGGGGCAGAGAGAGAGGGAGACACAGAATCCGAAGCAGACTCCAGGCTCTGAGCTGTCAGCACGGAGCCTGACGTGGGGCTCGAACCCACGAGCTGTAAGATCATGACCTGAGCGAATGTCGGATGCTCAACCGACTGAGCCACCCAGGTGCCCCTGGATTTTCACATTTAAAGTTCAAATTCTGTCACCCCAAATTGCGACTTGTGGTGTTGAAGAGTGAGAAACACTTTAGAGACCACGTAAAGCCTCCATCTTGGCCCATGATCATCTTCTCTTGGAGGAAGACATTCCAAACAGTTTTATCGACAAGACAAATGGAACAACAACATCGAAGGGTAAAATGCTCATAATCCCTCATCTTACTACAGCAATCTTAAGTATTGCACAATTCCTTTCCAGTCATATATATTGTTTTATATTAGCCCATAAACCATTTTATATTTAGGTTTTATTTCCCCATTTAACGTTATAACCCCAACATGCTGTATGTTTTTCTACATTTATTGAGAGAGGAGCATGCATTCCCTCCTTACTGTAATATGATTTCATTAAGCCCTTCTGCTGATACATTGGGCACTGGATCTGCCTTTTCAAAAGAAGTGCGTGTTCCTCTTGGTTGCATCTCCTCTAAGCTCTGAGACTGTACTCGGTGATCCCTCCCTTGCACTTCTTTATTCCCTCACTGTCTTCAGACACCTTCCCTCCTGTCTCCAGGGATGATCAGTCTTATCTGTCCTAAAATAGGTCTCAGCTCTGCTGTGTACCCTTCTCTGTGGCCGCCATTATTTCCCAAGCAGCTCATTCTTTTACCCTAGTTGTTTGCCCCTCTCCCCCACCATTTCAGTGGCAAGTCTCTTTTTCATGACCACATCATCAGGTCCAAAGAGATTTTTCTCAGTCCTTGTTGTTTCTGACACGGACCATTCCCTTCTGAAACTTTCCCCCAGGCCTTTCCCTCAGAGTCTTTCTCTGACTTTTTTCATTCCTTTTCAGCTTTTCCATAATGAAGCTCTCTCTTGGGGGCCTGTCCTCGGCCCTCTTCTTTTCTTCTCGCCTGTCTTCCCAGACACAGCCATTCACTCGCACATCTGTAGCTAACAGCTCTGTGCAAATGACTTCCGTATCTGTATTTTGAGCCCTACCTGCCTTATCTCCCAAGCCTCAGCTCACCCTCACTGCCCACTGCTTGTGTTAACGTTGCTCCCTGGGTGCTGGCCGGCCTCCACAGCCAACCGCTCAGCCCCCCATGATCTTTCCCCCTAATCCAGCCTGTCCAACTGACTTCCCTTCATCTCTCCTTACGTATGTAGCCTTAGAGTCTCTGAATCGTCCGTCTTTTATTCTTTTCTTTCTTTATATTTCATCAGTGGATTTAGCATCCAGAATATGTCTCATCCGTTTTCTAATTGCCATTCAAACCCACAAAGTTTTTTCTTTTAATTTTGAGAGAGAGAGAGAGCAGGGGAGGGGCAGAGAGACAGAGAGAGAGAGAATCCCCAGCAGGCTCCACACTGTCAGCACAGAGCCCGATGTGGGGTTTGAACCATGAAACTGTGAGATCATGGCCTGAGCCCAAACCAAGAGTCAGGTGCTTAACCAAATGAGCCACCCAGGCACCCCTACGTGAAGATTTCTTACATAGGACACAAAAAAAGGAGTAAATAAAAATTGGACTTCATCAAATTTAAAAACTTCTGCTTTTTGACAGATACTGTTAAGAGAATTAAAAGATAGGTTATGGACTAGGAGGAAATATTTTCAAAATACTAATCCACAAAAGGATTTGTATGCAGGATTTATAACGGTACTTACAACTTGGTGATAAGACAAATGTTCCAATTATAAAATGAGTAAAAGATTTGGGGCACCTGGATGGCTCAGTTGGCTGAGCATCTGACTTTTGATTTCAGCTCATGTCATGATCTCTTGGTTCATGGGACCGAGTCTGCCCTTCCCTCCCCTCTTAAAATAAATTAATAGACATTAAAAATTTTTTTAAAAAAATGAGTGACAGATTTGAAGAGTTTCTTCACCAAAAAAGAAATATCAATGGCAAATAAGCACATGAAAAGGTGCTCAGGGTTGTTAGTCATTAGGAAAATGCCAATTACGACCACAAGGAGATATCACTCCATACGCTACCACATTAAACGGACTGACCAAAGCCAAGTGCTGACAAGGATCTGCAACGACTGGAACTCTCATACATTGCTGGTGAGAATGTAAACTATACCCACTCTGGAAGACAATTGGGCAGTTTCTTCTAAAGTTACATATACAATTATTACATAACCTAGGAGTTCAATTCCTAGATATGTGCCCAAGACAAATGAAAACATATGTTCACATGAAGACCTGGAAATAAACACTGATAGCAGCTGAATTCATACAAGCCAAAAACAAACAAACAGACAAGCACCCAAGAACAAACAAAAAACAAAAAAGCAAGGGCTGCCTGGGTGGCTCAGTTGGTTAAGCAACCGACTTGGGCTCCAGTCATGATCTCGCAGTTCATGAGTTCAAGCCCCATGTTAGGCTCTGTGCTGACAGCTCAGAGCCTGGAGCCTGCTTCAGATTCTGTGTCTCCCTCTCTCTCTGCCCCTCCCCTGCTCACGCTCTGTCTCTCTCTCTCTCAAAAATAAATAAACATTAAGAAAACAGTTTAAAAACAAAAACAAACCAAAAAAAAAAAAAAAAAAAACTCCAAGCAAAACAACCCCCTGAAACGATAAACTAAAAACAACCAAAATGTCCATCAAATGGTGAATGGATAAACAAATTGTGGTACAACCATTATGGAATACTCATTAGCAATAGAAAGGAACCAATACATGTAACAAGGTAGATGAATCTCAGAGACGTTATGATAAGTAAAAGAAACCAGACACCAAGTCTACTGTATCATTTCTTGTATATGAAATTCTGGGAAAGGCAAAGCTCTAGAAGCAGAAATTAGATCAATGGTTTTCAGGGATTGGGATAGAGTTGGGGTAAACTGCAAGCAGGCATAAGGGAAAATTTTAGGGTAACAGAAATGTTCTATGTCTTGAACATGGTGGTGGCTATAGGAGTTCACAAATTTTCCAAAACTAATTAAAATGTAAACTTTAAAAAAGGTGAATTTTACCTGATTAAATTACTGAATTTACCTATCTGAATTAAGCCTAACTAAAAAACGATAACAACAATATCAAAAACTGAAGGAAAATAAAAGGAAAAAGAAAGAAAGAAAGAAGATAAGAAAGAAAGGAAGGAAGGAAGGAAGGAAGGAAGAAGGAAAGAAAGAAAGAAAGAAAGAAAGAAAAAGAAAAAAAGGGATAAGCAAAAGTGTATTATATATAGAATTTTCTACACCAGATGGTGAGCTGATTTTAAATTTTGATAGATAAGGCCAAATTGTCCTCCAAAATGGCTCTACCAATTTATACCCCCACCAGTAGAATTTGAGAATGCCTATTTCCCCCACGCTATGGCACAAATGGATATAATCAATTTTTTAAAAGTTCTGTCCATTTGATGGTGAAAAATGTTATGATCCTGAAACTTCAGGCATGCACAGTTAAGACCTTGTCCTAATTGGTCTCTCCACTCTCTCCTCTCTCCAAATCATCTTATATATTGTTAATAGAGTGATCCTTCTTGTGCCTAGTTCTAATAATATCTCACGAAAATTATTAACGATACCCCATGGCCTACAAAATTATGTCCAGACCCTTTAGCCAGATATTTGCGTCCTTGCTCTACCCCAGCTCCTTTCTCTCTTCTCTATTCCTGTCTTCTCATTTTTAGCAGAGAGATTGGTTCAAACCTCTAACTCAATGGTTCTTATTCCCGTTTCCTTCCAGATTTTGGGGGTATCGTTGACACATAACATTGTACAAGTTTAAGGGATACAATGTGATGGTTTGATACACTTATATATTATTAGGCAAGGTAGGCATAATCAAGCCAGGCATCATATAAGAAAGGTTGAGGTTTGAGAGTAGCTTTTCCCTGAGATAAGAAACTTTTATGTGACAGAGCAGAGCTTAGAACTCAGCTGTTCTGATTCCCAGTCCAGGACTTTCAGTGCTATCCCCTACTGCCTTCCAGTCATTTCCAACATTTTGGGTAGTCAGTCTGTCTTCATTTCTATCCTACTCCTAAGAATTAAGGGGCACAGTTTCAAAATACAACTGGAGGCTTACATAGCATTCATTGAAATACCAGTAAGTTATATGCCAAGCAAGCAACCTATTAAATATTACTACCCTCCTCCCTTGATGAACATACCTTCATGATGACCTTGTAGGCTAGATTCAAAGGGAGAATTCCCAGACTCCTGGAGATCCTGAGCAGGAATATGGCAGCCAAGTTGCCATACAAATATGGAACTTGTTCCACCCTCTCTTCCCATTCCTGGTTCTTGGCTTCATTCCCTTAGGTTTCACATGTTCATCTCACCCTACCTGCTGCTTGAACCCTACCCTACCCCTGGCTGCTCCTTGGGACTAGACATACCTTGGCCCACCCTTTGAGAATAAGAGGCCATACGGGCCTTGGAAGTGAGCATGGGGCCAAGTAGGAAGGGAATTCTGGGGTCCTAGGTACCCAAGCATGGGGGAAAGTGGGCTCCTTGTCGGGTATTCCTTTGGCTTCTCCGACTTCTTGTCCTATGGGGGAGAGGTGCAGTTGGAGGAGGCCCAGAGTGGGCTTTCTGGAAACTGAGGCCCATTGTGCTTAGGTCTAAGGGTGGTACTGATCCTAACTCTCACCCTCCCCAAACCAGACAGCAAACCTTTTGAGAACCCAGGCTAATTTTCCCTCCTCCCCTAGAGATTATATTTTACTGGAAAACAGGAGATGAGAATTCCAGTTTGGGCTCAGCCCTAGGTCAGTAAACTCATCTCTCTGGTTTGTTTCTTTATCTATACAATGAGAATTGTAGGAGACAATCTCTAAAATCACTATTTTTATCATTTATTTAAAAAATGTTTATTTATTTTTGAGAGAGAGAGAGAGAGAGAGCAAGCACACAAGCGGGTAAGGGGCAGAGAGAGAGACAGGAATACACAGAACCTGAAGCTGACTCCAGGCTCTGAGCCATCAGCACAGAGCCTGACGTGTGGATTGAACCCATGAACCATGAGGTCATGACCTGAGCTGAACTCACGTAACCCACTGAGCCACCCAGGTGCCCCTGTTTTTATCTTTTATTTTTATTTTTATTTATTTATTTTTTAACGTTTATTTATTTTTGAGACAGAGAGTGACAGAGCATGAATGGGGGAGGGGAAGAGAGAGAGGGAGACACAGAACCGGAAGCAGGCTCCAGGCTCCGAGCCATCAGCCCAGAGCCCGACACGGGGCTCGAACTCACGGATTGCGAGATCGTGACCTGAGCTGAAGTCGGATGCTTAACCGACTGAGCCACCCAGGCGCCCCTGTTTTTATCTTTTATATCTCCCTACAGCACTAGTAGTTCATAGTAGGTGCTCAGAAGTGTTTGCTGGATTTATTTTTTGCATAATTTGGTATGAATGCCCTAAGGCCTTAAGGTCTTCTCTTCTCAGACACAAGTGTGTATGGCTGTGTGTGTTTACACGTGTAGGGGCATGTATGTGCTTCTACTGTGTACCAGTCTGTTTTGGACTTCCAAGTCGCCCAATCTGCTAGCTGGATGGTTAGAGCCCAGGAGATATTTTCTTAGACACTCAGGCAGAATGCTCTAAATCCTAACAGGGTAACATTCAGTATTACGCCTTCAGAGCGTGGAAACTAGGAGACTTTCTATAGGGACTTGGTGACATTGAGCCATTTCTGTTATCTCAGATTTGCAGTTTTTATTTCCCACTGATGTCAATCCCTTTTTAATGGCTGGGCAAATATTTTATTTTCTTTGAATTGGCTGAGAATGGAGAGGGAGCCTACTTTCCCTGACACCCTGGTTCTAATGTAGGTGGGAGCTGACCGGAGGTTGGGGCCAAGTCCGAAAGGTTGAACTCTTCGCTGGACGGGTGGATATTCTGGCTCAAGTAAAACGGGGGTTTACTGGTGCTCTGGGAATTCTTAAGCAGGATGACACCATCTTCGAACTTCATATTAATTTGGTTCCAGAGGCAAAGCATACATTCATAACAGAAGATAATACGACAGGACAAGACAATTTAATCATCTCAGGGGGCACCTAGTTGGCTCAGTTGGTTAAGTGTCTGACTCTTGATTTCGGCTCAGGTCAGGATCCCAGAGTTGTGGGATCGAGCCCTGCGTTGGGCTCTGCATTGACAGCGTGGAACCTGCTTCGGATTCTCCCCTTCTTCTTCTGTCCCTCTCCCCGACTTGTTCTCTCTCTCTCAAAATAAATACATAAGCATTAAATGATATATTTAAAAAAAGATTCTCTCTCTCTCTAAAAAAAAAAAAAATCCTCTCAAGTCAGTGGTTTGTAGTCAAATGACACTTTATACAATGAGTTCAATGGATGAAGACAGGCATGAATAAGAGGTCACAGATCTAGGGCCATCGTATCCAGGCGTCAGACTTGCCTGAACAGGCAATGTTTCTTCTTCTCCTTCTTCTTCTTTAAAAATGTTTATTTATTTTTGAAAGAGAGAGAGAGTGCAAGCAGGGGAGGGGCAGAGAGAGAGGGAGACACAGAATCCGAAGCAGGCTCCAGGCTCTGAGCTGTCAGCACAGAGCCCGACATGAGTTCACCCACGAAATGTGAGATCATGACCTGAGCCGAAGTGGGATTCTTAACCGACTGAGCCGCCTAGGTGCCCTGGCAATGTTTCCACAGAGGTACTCCTGGAGATTATGGGCTGATGGTAAGGTATGGAGCCGGTGGGGAATCAGAGGAGAACATGGGACCGTTTGTGATGGGGAGGCATGGTAAAGTAGAAAACAAATTAGGAACGTCAACAAAAGCGGTCTTTAACCTTTATTCTCAATTATCTTCCTTGAAACTAACACGGAAGGTACTAGAAGGGTGCCTCAGACTCATTCAGAGGAAGGGCTATTACTGATTCTCCAGTAATCTCACCAGGGAGCACATTGCCCAGCAGGGTTGGAGCTGGGAACCCGACTGGAGAGCAAGCCGGACCCTTTTGTCAATGGAGATGATTCACATTTTCCACTTAACCATCACAGTTTCCCGGGCAATTAGATAGTGCCCCCAGCTTACACCTTTCATCCCCTGCCTAGTGCAAGCATCCTAACAGGACGCAACGAACCCAAACTGCCAATTCCACGTTCCAAGACCTCTACACCACCAGGTGTGTTCAGTTAGATGCACGTAGCAGGTACTCGACAAACGTTAACTCCCTTCCTCGCTTTCCTCACGTTCCCTCCATTGTCAAACTCTGACTCTCCCGACGTTCATCCCCTGACATCTCTCCATTGCCTAAGAGGGCTGCTTTCCCTAAGAGGGCCTGGACGTGCGCGGTTCTCTCCAGCTCCGCGGCAATTCGGTTCAGCAGGCGCCTTCCGAAGACCTACTACGCGCGGGGTTGGCGAGCCTCCCGGGCCCAGAGCGTCCGGTGGCTCCTTAACGACCCAGACCGGAGGCAGAACCTCTAGAGGGAGAAAGGACGGGTAGAGCTGTGCGTGCGCTCTTCTCACCTCCAATACTGCACGTGGGGCTCTTGCGAAGGGAGCCCGACCTTCCCTCCGCTTTGTCCCCTCTGCAGCCCCGAAGGCTGTCCTACGAACTCCGGCGTCCCACTCACACCTGCTGCCCCGCACTGGACGGAGCAGAGCGAAGCCAGGCGCCAGAGGAGGAGCGAGAGGCCCGCCGCTCTCCGGGCTTGCCAGGTTTTCCGGCCCTGACCCCTCCTCGCCGGCCTGCCTCCCTCCCTCCCGGCGCCCCCGGGGGCGGAACGCGCGGGGCCACCCGGGCCGCGGGCCCCGGTGTTCGGGGCGGGGCGGCCGGGCCCAGGCCTCCCGCGCTCCCCCCGCGCCTCCTCCCGGGAGGCGGGTCCTGGGGGAGACCCGGCACCGGCCCCGCGCGGCGCGGCCCCGGCGCGCCCCAGCCCCGCGCCCGCCGCCCGGCCGCCCCGCAGGCAGGCGCCCGGCCGGCCGGGAGGTGGTGCTCGCCTCCCCGCGCCCGGGCCCGCGCGTTGCCGAGCAGCGGCTCGGAGGCTCCGAAGGGGGCGGAGCGGCGAGGCCGGCGTGCGGCTGGCGGCCCCTGTCCGCGGTTCCGGCCCCCGGCCCGCCCCCGCCTCGCCGGCCTCCCTCCGCGCCGGTGCGCGGCGCCCCGTCCCAGCCGCAGCCGCAGCGGCCGCCCCTCCCGGGCCCGAGAGCGCCGAGCCGCGAGGCCGGGCCGGGGCGCCGGCCGGGACTGCCGGGGGCGCGGCGCCGACGCCGAGGCGCGGCCATGGAGGGGAAGACCCGCGCCGGGGTCGCGCTGGTCCCGGGGCCGAGCGGCCGCGGGCCTTCCGCCCGCCGCGCCCGCCGCCTCCGCCGCCGCCCGGGGCTGCTGCTCCCCGGCCTCTGGCTGCTGCTGCTGGCCCGGCCGGTCTCCTGCGCCCCAGGTAAGCACCGCCGAGACCCTCGGGCCGCGACCCTGCCTTTTTTTATTGCTGTTATTTTCAAAATCGTGCTTTCCCCGCCCACCCTCTTTTATTCTCCACCGCTCCCTAGCCCTCCTTTCTTGAGATGCTTTTTCCATTCTTCTTGGGCCCAGCAAATAAAAGGCACGGCGAAAATAAAAGGAAAAAAGCGAACGGATTCTGGCCAGTCTTGCCAAAGGTCTGCAAAGCTCTCCTGGTATCCACGAAGCCGGAGGCGGGTCTGTGGCTTCTCCAAATGTGCCTTTATTTTCTCTGCAAAATGCAGGCACTGAAATTGTATTTGTGCATGTTTCTATCAGTGTGGTATATCAAATGTTTGGGAATACTTTATTGTAGGGGCGAAGGGGCCCATTCGGGGTGTGTGCTTTGAGACGGCATTGCCTTAGTCCGAGTAGCCCAGCGTCCCCCAGATGCAGGCAGGCTGGCGGTGTCCCCCAGTGCACCAGGACACAAAGAACATTCAAAGAAAATCTCTTGGAAAGCGCCCTGGCCATGGATCTTTCCAGGGAAATAGCTATTGCTCTTACTTCTGCAAATGCATCAGTACAATAGAGTGTGAAAATATTGTGATTCTTAAGTGTCAGGGCATGAAAGGAGTAAGGGTTGTTTTATAATAGATGCAGTTTACTGACTCTTCGGCAGCATGGTATTAAAAGGCGTCATTTATGAAGGAGCATGTGGGCGGGTTTTGTTGTTGAAATGATTTAATTCATATTGCTTGTCTGAAATGTTTATTTGTCCACCCCGAGCACACACACAGGATGGTCTGGAAACCATCTCTGAGCTGACACGCTCCAAGCTGGTGATTGGCCCGGCACACACACTCGACCACTTTGGGGGCAGAAAAGAAAAGGTGGAATGAGCAGCTCTGGGTGGAGGGCTTCTGCACGGTGAGCACAAGCAGAGCCACGGAATCTCCTCCGAATCCTCCCTTCTCATGGGAGCAGGGCCAAAGGACTGCCAAATGGCTTTGGAAGGAAATGGAACACATTTGAAGGTGTCCCTTGGACATCACTGTCGGAATTATAACCAGTGCCACATAAGGGATGGTGCAATAGAAACACAGGCGGGGACTTCAGGAATCATAGAATGGAACCACTCCCCTTACTACAGAGGAGACTGATACAGAGAATTGGCTTGGTCAAGGTCACTGGCTAGTTAGTGCAAACTCATTACTTTTCCATTTCTCCCCTACTGCCCCATGACCTCTAGGCTTATAGACACCTGAGGCCTCCACAAAGATTTCCCACAGCTGGAGGGGGGGTGGTTAACCCTGCTTCAGGGAGCCACACCAGAGCATGGGCGACAGAACGGGTCTCTTGAAGGCAGTATACAGAGAGTGCAAGCAATTCGCCTACCCTAGCCCGTCAGTTCTCATTAGTGCCTTCTGCCTATTCAGAGGAGAGGAGACTCCGGGCTTTCTGTGAGAAGAGATAATCATGAAGAGTGCCCTTGGCTTTAGTTGGCAAAGAAAGCCCATCTGATACCTGGCACACTAATCGTTTCCATTTACGCAGTGCGTCCTCTGTGCCAGATGCTGCATTTTGTAGACATGATCCAATCATGTCTTGAGTTCGGCACGATTATACCCATTTTACAGATGAGGAAGCTAAGACTTCGGGAGTTTAGGTTTGTTTGATTCCACACTCTCTGCATTTAACTTCTGCACAGCTTCCCTGTGTGAGCGTGGCCATCGGGATGTACTTGTAGATGGGGTGGAGAGTAGAAGTAATTCTTTTGCTAAGTTTAAAGTATCTAGCTGTTTGCATTGTCCCTCTGTAACTTGTCTTTAGAAGTCATTCCTGTTTCCCATCAACCCCCAATGCAAACGTTCAAGTTGGAGATGTGAAATTCATTATATTTCGGTGCTGGAGCCGACTTCACTGAAGTGGAGACTTCATCCTTTCGCTGATTTGTGTACCGGGCTCCTCGGGTTTGCATGGCTGCTTCTAGGCCAGGTGATAGAATCTCAATGCTAGAAGTGGAGGACATGGCGTCTGTCCTCAAGGATCCAGTTGGAAACCCAAAGCGAGTGCAGATCCCTGCGCGGACTTGTTGGCAGGCAGGAAGGCGTGGGCCATCCTTAGAGAAGACCTGTCTTAAAGGTGGCCCCTGACCCCCTTGTTGAAGGCTGTGAGAAGCCACAGCGGTGGAGGCCTGGGCATGGCGAGTGCTGGTTGAATCCTGGGAAGAGGTTGCGTTTCACTTGTTTGGCCCACGTCTCCTCTGTGCCACTAGGACCCTCTGGCTCCTCGTCCTGAGTGTTGTCTTTTCACCATCAGAGTGGGGATGGGGGGAGGCTTTGCTGAACCCTGCTGTGGTGGTTCTCTTTCTAAAGAGCGTTGTTCAGAAAGTGGCACGTCTTAATCCTGCATGGGATTTCCTGGGTTAGGCAGCAGTCTCGCTCGTGTGGCCGGCTGAAAACCATCTCCTTCGGCAGTCTTCTCATTAACCTCTGTTAAATGGAGTCCACCTTTCAGTCTATATTTAAATTCCTGTGTTTTATTGATTTCTTGCCTACTTCGGTTTCATTCAGCATTTTGAGTGTGCCCTTTTTTTTGTTTGTTTAAACATTTATAAGTTTGGTCTTGACTGTTCACTGTTGTGGAAACAACTTGTAGTACTTTGGACTTGCTTTTGAATGTATTTTTTAGGCAATCCCACGTCCACAGTATAAAAAGAAAGAATTGTGCTCCATTTCCTCATCTTATTCGGGGATAAGTCCTTAAAATAATAGTTACTGTGAATGTGATAATTTTGCTGAGAATTTGGAAATTACTAGAAGGTACAGAAAACAGATACTCATAATCCCACAACCCATAGATAACACTAAATAGTTTTTTTGTTGCTGTTCACCTTAAAAAAGTGAAATGAAATATTTGCACAAATACATTTACTACTTTTTTCGCTCATTATTTAATTTAAGCATTTTCCTATTCATTAAATATTGTTTGAAAACATGGTGTTCCTTCCTAATAATTTCCTTAATTATTCTTTTATATTTCCAGCTTTTTTGGCTGTTATAAATAATGCTATGATGAATAGATATGTAGATAAGGCTTTGTCTGTATTTGTTGTCTGTATTTGTGTGTGTGTGTGTGTGTGTGTGTGTGTGTGTGTGTGTGTTTGGCATACATTTCTAGAAGGGGAGTTAGAATGTGATTTAAATCTAAGACCTACCAGGCTGAATCTTTGCATGTTTTGTTTAGGGTGCTCGGTGCACCTACTAGGTGCTCCATACGTGGTTGTTGAATGAATCAACTATTTCTGTAACGCTGTAACACTGAAATCCTAAAAATTTATGCAGTTGCCTCTCTTCATCATCTCCAGTTTTGGGTATTATTTTTAAAACTTTTTTAAATTTTATTTTTTAAAATTTACATCCAAATTAGTTAGTATACAGTGCAACAATGATTTCAGGAGTAGATTTCTTAATGCCCCTTACCCATTTAGCCCCTCCCCCTCCCCCCACCCACCCCTCCAGCAACCCTCAGTTTGTTCTCCATATTTATGAGTCTCTTCTGTTTTGTCCCCCTCCCTGTTTTTATATTATTTTTGTTTCCCTTCCCTTATGTTCATCTTAAAGTCCTCGTATGAGTGAAGTCATAGGATTTTTGTCTTTCTCTGACTAATTTCACTTAGCATAATACCCTCCGGTTCCATCCACGTAGTTGCAAATGGCAAGATTTCATTCTTTTTGATTGCCGAGCAATACTCCACTGTATATATATACCACATCTTCTTTATTCATTCATCCGTCGATGGGCTTTTGGGCTCTTTCCATACTTTGGCTATTGTTGATAGTGCTGCTATAAACATTGGGTGCACGTGTCCCTCCGAAACAGCACACCTGTATCCCATGGATAAGTGCCTAGTAGTGCAATTGCTGGGTCGTAGGGTAGTTCTATTTTTAGTTTTTTGAGGAACCTCCATACTGTTTTCCAGAGTGGCTGCACTAGCTTGCATTCCCATTTTTTTAAAACTTTTGTAAAATAAATTTGTAATTCCTTGCTTAAATTTTTTTATTAGTTCTGGGTTGGGTATTTTTTTGTATATTTTGTATTTGTATTCTGTGAATTTTCTGTGTTTTTGATCACTTATGTGTTGGGTATATTTACATCTTTATGAAGGATAAGGACCACTTTCCTCTCATTTGTTGTACTTTCCCCTTTCTAACGCATTTTCTTTTAAATTTTTCATAATTTAGAAATGCGGAAGTTGTGATTATTTTGATTAGCAAAATCTGATTTTCTTTTTCTAACTTTTTTCATTGCATTTATTCTCATGGCTTGTTAAATTTTTATCTTAATGTACTTATTTTATTGGTCATTTTGAGGCGAGCATTTGTTGTACTTTTTGAGCAATTTAGTATCCTACAAAGACTTTAAATGTTTCACAGGTGTGATCCCTGGCCCTCCCGCATCAACATCGCTAAGGGATGTGGGGCTGCTTGTTAAGAATTTAGATTTCTGGGGCTCACCCTGGACGTATCTATATTAGAATCTTCGGTGGTGGTGCCTGGGAATCTTCATTTTTAACAAGTTTATAGCTGAGTTTTAGGCGCTTTAACTTTGGAACCACTGATCCAGATAATGTAATCCCAGAAGCTTAAAACTAATAGCGTTTGGGGGGTACACCACTTAATATCTTGCAATTGTCTTTTCATGATTAGAACGATTGACTGAAAATTGTGATGTTGAAATTGTTTTTTGTTCAGTCTTGTTCGCTTGGTTTTCTTTGGGATGGGAGTCCAAGGGCATAGAGGACTTCGTTTTAAATTCTCAGTCCTGGCCACTTGGGAACAGCTGCTACCTTCTTTGTCAGGAAATGCCTCGCTTAATCCTGAAAACAGAACCCAGCCAGGGAGTTGTTAAAATTCGCTGGGGACCTGGGAGTCACAGGTTGTCTATCAGTGCCCTGGGTGCTAGAGGCAGCTAGTTACCGCAATTACAATTATGATTAGGTTGATTTTCTCATATAGGAGGATGCTGCCGTAACTGGTCTAATTTGTTTCCAAGTTGCGACCACCCACCTTCCATCAGCGGCTCACGTGATTTCTCTTCCACGTGCTCCGGCAGCATGATTTGTTGGAAGGCACGTTGAACTGTGAGTTAGCAGACCCGAGTGTGGAGTGTGCTCTTTTCTGCTGATAACTTGCTTTGTGACCGTGGACAAGTTACCTCGTCCTGGGTTTCTTCATCATTGTAAGGAGAGGTCACTGAGATTGTCTCTAAATTCCCTTTTAGTTCTTATATTTCAAGTCCACATGTTGGATACCTTGGAATGAGCCGGTTACAGACAGCGACAGTCCTGTGAATGTTTGGTGTCGTGAATGTTGGCAAATGTTTGTGTCACTCTCTCCCTGTCCTGTCGTTCTAGCCCAGTGACTTGCTCAAGGCAGTTCATTCCATTCTTCTTTTTTAAAGAAAATCCTCGGGGCGCCTGGGTGGCTCAGTCAGTTGAGTGTCTGACTTCGGCTCAGGTCATGATCTCGTGGTTCATGGGTTCAAGCCCCACGTTGGGCTCTGTGCTGACAGCTCAGAGTGTGGAGCCTGCTTTGGATTCTGTATCTCTCTCTCTGCCTCTCCCTCGCACGCGCTCTCTCTCTCTCTCTTTCTCACAAATAAAAATAAAACATTAAAAAAATTTTTTTTTTAAATCCTCTAACCACCTGCATCCCCACCCCTGGGACACATACTTTGCTCTCTCATGGTCTTTTTCTTTGTCTCTTCCTTTTATCCATCTTCAGTGATAATGCTTCAGGTGTGCTAGTGCTGTGGCTTAGAGCTTTAGGCATCGCTTCTCCTCATTAGTGAAAATCTAACCTTGCCACTCACTGTGAACGTGTGGTCCACAGGCCAGTACCGTCACCATCTGGTAGCTTGTTAGAAATGCAGAATCTTGGGGCGCCTGGGTGGCTCACTTGGTTAAGCATCCAGTTCTTGATTTCAGCTCAGGTCATGCTGTCATGGTTCGTGGGTTTGAGCCCCAAATAGGGCTCTGTGCTGACAGAGTGGATGGAGGCTGCTTGGGTCTTCCTCGTACTCCCTCTCTCTCTCTCTGCCCCTCCCATGCGTTCACATGCTCGCTCTCTCTCAAAATAAATAAATAAACTTAAAAAAATAAAAAGAAATGTGGAAAGAATCTCAGGTCCCACCCCAAACCTTCTGAGTCAGAATCTGGATTTTCACAAGATCCTTAGGCGATTTCGTACATACACTTGAAGTTGGGGAAGCTCAGGGCTAAGAGGTAATGCCTCCTGTTCCAACCATCTGGGAGTAAGTGGTGTTAGATCACTGGCGCCTGAGTCAGCCCAGACTGCTCTGGAGCCAATCCAGATTTTCAGAGACCTTGAGATACACCTGCCTTAGGGATTGAATCTATGTGCATAGTGTGTAAGAGCCCTATTGCATTTGACCAGGGAACTTTAGCACAAAACGGTTCACTAGACCTGCCCTGATTTATAACCCATTCGTTTATTACGGACATTTGGCTGGGAGTGAAAATACTGAAATACTACCATACCAGTCCGTAAATAGCTGCTATACTGAGCATCTCCAACCCTTCAAGTGCCTGGGGCCTCCATGCCCTCCCTCAGGCACTCAGGATTTGTAGACATTGAGGGTCAGCGCCGAAGGGCTTTCCAACCCCAGGGTGCACTTTGTGGTGACAGACCAGCAGCCTGCAGAGGACTATCTTCCACTTTGGGGTGGGGGGGGGGTTGCTGTGTGCGTTCAAGGAGTGAAATAAGGCGGAAAGTTAGGGGAAGGTAAAAGGGGGGGTGGAAAGGTAGGGGCTTCTTGTGCAGTTAGGAAATAGGAGTAATGAGACACTCTGTGGGGCTAAAGGAGGTGATGGAAAGGGGGCAGTGAGGGCGGGAGGGAGAAATGGGGGGGCTACTCTGGAGACAGACATTGGGGAGGGGATAGCTCTGTGGAGAGAGGTGGACAAGATGATCTTTTGGGAGGATGGCAAGCAGGGGTGGGATTCGGGGGCTTGAGAAAACACAACTGGTTTGTAGAGGAGCCTGGCAAGAGGTGAAGGCACTAATTGCCAGGCAGTGGCGGGGGTCTGGGGAAGTCGGAAGGCCGGTTTTGGTAGCAGGCTGGGTGAGTGCCCTCTGCTTGTTGCTTTAGCAGCCCTGGGTGGCCCAGAGCCTTGGCGACGGTGTCCCAGGGTTGTCTCCTGGCATGTCTTGGCTCGAGGTGGGCCTCAGGAGCCCCCCACCTCCTGGTGATCGGCAGAGTCATTTAGAAGTGGTTTTTGCTTCTTTGTTCTCCTGTCTCCTGTTTGGGCCTGTGGAAGGAACCCTTCATCCCTATCGTTTTGGGTGCTAGGATTAACTTTGGAGCCAGACAGCCTGAAGGGCTGCGTTAAAATGCTGGGTAAATACCTCTGGGGAGCTTTCAAAGGGGGAAAGCCTCAAACACACAAAACAAACCATCTGCTGAAGCCAGCTTTGAGGGGAACTTGGGCAAAGCCCAGGAGACAGGTGTGAACGGGTGGTGAGAAGGTGCTAGGCCTTTGCTGCTCCAGGTGTGGTCCAGAGACAAGCAGCATCAGCAGCCCCTGGGAGCTTGTTAGACAGGAAGTCTCTGGCCCCACCCCAGGTCTACCAAATGTACCTGTTACCAGCATCTCGCAGGGATTTGTACGCACAGTAAGGGCTGAGAAGCTCCGGCCTCGGCCGTTTCTCATTGAGGTTGGGTGCATTTCAGACATTTTAAGTTGTTACCTGATTACTGAAGAGTCTTTAACTTGTAAACAGCCCCGATTTTATTTTATTTTATTTTATTTTATTTTATTTTATTTTATTTTATTTTATTTTATTTTATTTTATTTTATTTTATTTTATTTTACTTTATTTTATTTTTATTAAAAAAATTTTTTTAATGTTTTTATTTATTTTTGAAGGAGAGAGACACCGAGCATGAGCAGGGGAGGAGCAGAGAGAGAGAGGGAGACCTAGAATTTGAAGCGACTCCAGGCTCTGAGCTGTGAGCACAGAACCCGATGCGGGGCTCCAACCCACGAACCATGAGATCATGACCTGAGCCGAAGTCGGACGCTTAACCGACTGAGCCACCCAGGCGCCCCGAAACAGCCCCGATTTTAAAGTTGCTTGGGAAAACTGAGGCAGGGAGCTGTAGCACGTTCAGAGCTGAGCTGGTGTCTGGCTGGACGTGCACGTCACAGAGCTGGTCCTGCTCCGTGTCTCCCCACGGGCCCTGAGCGTACTTGGAAGCCTTTTGCCTGGCCCTTAATTTCTCTGTGCTGATAGCAAGGGTCAGGGAGGGAGGCTGCCGAGGATTACAAAAGCACGTGGAGGTGGCTGAAGCAAACAGGTGTCAAAGCTGACGTGGAGGTGGCAGCAACCCGAGCGTCTGTCAAGAGGTGAACGGATTAACAAAATATGGCTTATCCTTACAATGGAATTATTCCTTCTTAAAAAAGAAGGAAATTCGGACACAGGCTGCAACACGGATGGGCCTTAGGGAGATAACGCCAGTCACAGGAAGACAAAAACTGTAGGGTTCCGTTTCCGTGAGGTGCCCAGAGTTGTCAGAGTCGTGGAGACAGAAAGTAGGACGGTGGTTGCCAGGGGCTGAGGGGAGGGGGGCAAAGGGGAGTTAGTGTTTCACGGGCTCCGCGAGATGAAAAGTGTTCTGGAGACCGGTCGCACGACGGTGTGAACATACGTAACATTACCGAATCGTACACTTAGAAGTGGGTGGTTAATACTTTTTTTTTTTTTTAAACCACAATTATTAAAAAAAGAAAAAACCACCCAAGGTGAGACTGGGTGAGGACTAGCTGGTTGGGTGGGGGTCTGGGGGCAGGGCAGGAGCACGCAGCAGGTGTTCACCGTGGGGACGGGTGGGCCGAGGTGACAGGCTGGGGTGAAAGGGCTTCTGCAGACCATCAGCGGCCACATCTGGATTGGGGCAGGGGGACGTGTCAGCGTCTGGTGGCCAGGAGAGGGCTCATAGCCCTTGCACTTGGCTTACGGCACCGGCTGGGATCTCAGGCCTCTCTGCCTCAGGCCTGCTTCGCTTCACCCTTTACCTCCCCTCTCACCCTTTATCTCTCCCCTCACCTCACCTGTCCCCTCACCTTTACCTCTCCCCTCACCCGTCACCCCTCCCCTCACCCGTCACCCCTCACCTCTTCCCTCACCCCTCACCTCTTCCCTCACCCCTCATCCTACCCGTCACCCCTCACCTCACCCTTTACCTCTCCCCTCACCCGTCGCCCCTCACCTCACCCTTTACCTCTCCCCTCACCCCTCACCTCACCCTTTACCTCTCCCCTCACCCCTCACCCCTCACCTCACCCTTTACCTCTCCCCTCACCCGTCATCCCTCACCTCACCCGTCATCCCTCACCTCACCCTTTACCTCTCCCCTCACCCTTTACCTCTCCCCTCACCCTTTACCTCTCCCCTCACCCTTTACCTCTCCCCTCACCCTTTACCTCTCCCCTCACCCTTTACCTCTCCCCTCACCCATTACCCCTCCCCTCACCCATCACCCCTCACCTCACCCCTCACCCCTCACCCCTCACCTCACCCTTTACCTCTCCCCTCACCCATCGCCCCTCACCTCACCCTTTACCTCTCCCCTCACCCGTCGCCCCTCACCTCACCCTTTACCTCATCCCTCATCCCTCACCCGTCACCCCTCACCTCACCCTTTACCTCTCCCCTCACCCGTCACCCCTCACCTCACCCTTTACCTCTCCCCTCACCCGTCGCCCCTCACCTCACCCTTTACCTCATCCCTCATCCGTCACCCCTCACCTCACCCTTTACCTCTCCCCTCACCCGTCGCCCCTCACCTCACCCTTTACCTCTCCCCTCACCCGTCACCCCTCACCTCACCCTTTACCTCTCCCCTCACCCGTCACCCCTCTCCTCACCCTTTACCTCTCCCCTCACCCATCACCCCTCACCTCACCCTTTTCCTTTCCCCTCACCCGTCACCCCTCACCTCACCCTTTACCTCTCCCCTCACCTGTCGCCCCTCACCTCACCCTTTACCTCTCCCCTCACCCTTTACCTCTCCCCTCACCCTTTACCTCTCCCCTCACCCATCACCCCTCACCTCACCCCTCACCCCTCCCCTCACCCTTTACCTCTCCCCTCACCCTTTACCTCTCCCCTCACCCGTCACCCCTCACCTCACCCTTTACCTCTCCCCTTACCCGTCACCCCTCACCTCACCCTTTACCTCTCCCCTCACCCGTCACCCCTCACCTCACCCTTTACCTCTCCCCTTACCCGTCACCCCTCACCTCACCCTTTACCTCTCCCCTCACCCGTCACCCCTCACCTCACCCTTTACCTCTCCCCTCTCCCCTCACCCATCACCCCTCTCCTCACTCTTTACCTCTCCCCTCACCCATCACCCCTCACCTCACCCTTTACCTCTCCCCTCACCCGTCGCCCCTCACCTCACCCTTTACCTCTCCCCTCTCCCCTCACCCATCACCCCTCTCCTCACTCTTTACCTCTCCCCTCACCCATCACCCCTCACCTCACCCATCACCCTTCACCTCACCCTTTACCTCTCCCCTCACCCGTTGCCCCTTACCTCACCCTTTACCTCTCCCCTCACCCATCACCCCACCTCACCCTTTACCTCTCCCCTCACCCATCACCCCTCTCCTCACCCTTTACCTCTCCTCTCACCTCTCCCTTTACCTCTCCCTTCACCTCTCCCTTCATCTCATCTCACGGCACCATCTGTGTATTATTGAATGTTTTTCTCCTGGGCAACTGTTTGATGGAGGATGGGTTCGGGGACTGGACTGGGGGTATAGGGTTGGAGGTTTCGACTTGGGCCTAAATAGAGGCTGAATAGAGCCTTAGGACTTTGTAAAATCAGATTCTTCTTCCTAGTCCTTGGAATGAGGCATTTATTTATTTTCAAGTATTTTATTCATTTTTGAGGGAGAGAATTCCAGCAGGGCAGGGGCAGAGAGAGGGGGGTACAGAGGATCCAAAGCAGGCTCTGTGCTGACAGCAGACAGCCCGATGCAGGGCTTGAACTCACGAACCGTGAGATCATGACCTGAGTCGAAGTTGGACGCTCAGCTGACTGAGCCACCCAGGCGCCCCTGGAAACGGGGCTTTTAAATATTTGTATGCATTTTCAGGATTATAGTAGCTTTGTTGGTTTTTTTCCCGATTATAAAAATATTATGTGTTCATGGCAATAATGTGTATGTACTGTTCCCTCTGCCTAGAACATTCTTATCTCTGATATTATCTGCATGGTTTACTGCATCCCTCAGGTCTGCTCAGGTCTCATGCGGTCAGGGAGGCTTTCTCTAACTAAGTTTTAAAAATTCAGTAACCTCCTTCATAATTCCTTGCTCCTGATTCTGCTTTATTTTTCTCCGTGGTGCTTATCCACACGTTGCATATGTCTGTTTATTCGCTGTCTCCATCCACTAGACCGCAGGCTTCATCAGGGCAGACTTTACCTGTGTCCCTCTGTGTGGTTTGCTCATTCACTCTTCAACCCTTTCTTGAGTGACTGGCCACTGTGGCGGGTCCTCGGGATACATCGGGTTGACTGTATGCTGTGTGACTCCGTGATAAGCACAGGAAGGAATAGAGAGCAGGGAGAGGGCTTGGGAGTGAGGAATTGAAGTTTTAATCTGGGTGGTTAGGGAGGCCTCATTGAGAAGGTGAGTCTATTAGTTCGCTAGAGTGTGCCGTAACAAAATGCCACCAACTGAGTGGCTTAAACAACAGTTTATTGGCACATGGTTCTCTGAGGGCTACAAGTCCCAGATCTAGGTCGGCAAGACCATGTTCCCTCCGAAGGCGCTCAGGGAGGGCGTTTCCAGGCATGTCCCCTATTCCTTGGCTTGTGGCCGTAAGCCTCTGATCCTCACGTGGCCTTCTCCCTGTGTGCTTGCCTGTGTTCAGATTTCTCCTTTTTACAGGGACAGTTCCATTGGATTAGGGGCCATCCTCCTCTTCCACTATGACCTCATCTTAACTAATCACATAAGATCACATTCTGAGGTATTGGGGGTGGGGACTTCAACATAGGAATTTGGGGAGGACTCAGTTCACCCACGATGATGGCATTTGATCAAAGATTTGAAGGAGGTAAGCGCATGGGCCAAGCAGGTATTTAGGGAAACTGTTCCCAGCAGACGAAGTGGCCAGCGTAAAGGCGGGAGTATGCCTGGTGTTGGGGGATGGGGAGGAGGCCCAGATGCTCAAAGGTGAGTAGGTGGGGGCGGGGATCAGCAGGTGCTCAGGTGGGTGCTGGGGGTAGAGGAAGTGGGCGCTGGGATGGAGCTTCGTGGGCCCTCGCGAGGGCTTGGGCATTACTCCAGGTGAGGTGGGAAGCGGCGGGAGGGTTTTGAGCAGAGGAGCGATATGATGAAGCTTCAGATGTAAAGTCGATTGCACATTAAATGGATTCAGATGGTACAAAAAGATGTACGTTGGAAAGTGAAAATCACTAAGAGATAACCATTATGACATTTTGGTGGTTTTCCTCTCAGACTTCTTTTTCACACGTACAGGCACATACACATACACGCAAAGTAACGGTATCATCCTCGCCATGTTGTTTGCTAACTTGCTATTTTGCACTTCACACTTTATCATCGAATCTTTACGTTGTTAGGAAATGTAGATCCACATTATGATTTTGTTTGACGCTGTGGATGTTCTATACTTTATTTAGCCCGTTCTCCGTTCGTGGGTAATTCCGTGGCTTTCAGCTTTTGCTGTGATAAAAGACACTGCTGTGAGCATCTTTGTATATCTGCCTTTACGTACTTTTCTAATTATTTGCTTATAGGATGGATACATTCCCAGAGATAGAATTGCTGGACCAGGCAGTATTCGTATATTAACATTTGATACATATTGCCAAATTGCTCTCTAGAAAAGTTGAAGCAAGCTACCTTCTCTCTAGCAATGATTCAGAGTACGGGTTTTGCTTCTACGACCTCCATCATACAGGCTATTACGAATCTTTATTATCTTTGCCCGACTCCTTTACAGTTGCATTTCTTTGATTGCTAATTGGCATTGGGGACTGTCAGCTGAGGCCCCCTTTGCACTCCTTTTTCTGCTTCTATCCTGCAGAAATCTCAGGGCTGACCTGGGAATGATGAACAATACCCAACAATTAGAGAGTGCTAGCCATGTGCCAAACATCGTGCTAGGCACAGTGTATCTTTTTTTTTTTTTTTTTTAACATTTATTTATTTTTGAGACAGAGACAGAGCATGAACGGGGGAGGGGCAGAGAGAGAGGGAGACACACAGAATCGGAAGCAGGCTCCAGGCTCTGAGCCATCAGCCCAGAGCCTGACACGGGGCTCGAACTCACGGACCGCGAGATCGTGACCTGAGCCGAAGTCGGACGCTCAACCGACTGAGCCACCCAGGCGCCCCACAGTGTATCTTTTTTTAATCTAGACACTATCTCCGGGAGGTAGGTGCTGTTATGATCTCCATTTTACAGATGAGAAGGTAAAGATCAGAGAGGTTCACGAATTTGTTCAAGGTCACACAGCTAGTGAGAGCCTTCCTACCCCTGAGGTGGGGATGTGCACCCCAACCAGGGTTTCCTTCGCTCTGGGTCCACGCTAGAGAATGACTCTACCATTAAAACGTCTACTCAGAGGTTTTGCTTGCTTGGTGGAGTGAACTCTTTGGATGGAGCGTTGCAGTCGGGGTCACCTGTGGCCCCTGCCCGTGACAGAAGCCCTAGCTGTGCGGGCATGCCTAAGGCCCCCCACAGTGATAGAAACGAGGCTGGACCCAAAAGTCAAAGGCACAGACAAGGCTTTATTGCGACTACAGCTTCAGCCGAAGGGAGACACAGCGTTAACTTAGAGTAGGGGAGGCGCTGCTTGGATGGAGACCGTTCCCTTCCCCTGATTGGTTGGAAGGGCCTTGTCCTGATTGGTCGATATTAGTAGGCAACGGAGGCAGCTTATTGGTGCTTTTTGGAGCCGGGTCCTCTAGTTCAAGCGCAACGTGTGTGTGAGGTTGGCCTTCTGCTCCGTAAGAGAGGTGTGTTTAACAGCCAGCAGAAAGCGCCCCAGGTGCTTGATGTTTTTGACTCGGGTCTTGTTCCCTTGGTCCCTGACAGCCTCACGTAGAAGGTGCTCACCATATTGGTTACTCGGAATGAAGGAACAGGCTTTTGAAAGTTACAGTTGTGCGTGGAAGTGTCGTTTTGTTTGATCCCAGCAGATTACAAATGAGAAAGTTTAAAAATAAAAAGTTTCAGAAAGTTAATATTATGAGCCTAGCCTGTATTCCCTGACTTCCAGCCCAGAGAATAATATTTTTCTTAACACCAAGTGACATTTTTGTACTCCATTTCCTCTCTCGCGTTCTGGATCGGATCCTTGTGGGTTTGATAATATTTCTACTTTGTTTCGACTACACTTTTTTTCTGTGGTTTGTTTCTGACAGCAAAGCGTGTGGTTGTAATACATTCTCTTTGCTAGTAAATCGGTGTCGACCACTGGTTTAAAATCAATTTCTCATTAACTTTGAAATTTCGGTGGGAGTAAGTTGATGCCTTAAAAGAAATAGCTTGTTCAAAACTCAACCGGTGCACCTCACTGTCCTGCTTCCATTGTTTTATATGCCCAAGGCCTTTCTAGTTCTTCACAAAATACAGCGTATTAAAACCTGGAGTTCTTGCCTGGATCTGGTGTTAAAGTTTAACCTTCTAAATAATATCAAGAAATCTTAGGCCTGAAGCTGTCCTATTTTTTTTTTTTTTTCATCACAGTTTATATTGATTTTACTCATTGACACGCTTCAAGTTCCTCTTCTCCCTCTTTGCAATTCAGGATTCACTTCTTCCTGAGAGGAAAACCACATGTAGAATATGTATTCTGTCAGGATTAGCTGGTCGTGCTGCGGAAACAACCCCCAAATCTCAGCAGATTTCAACGTGTGGCTTCAGACTCCACCATGCTGTTACTTCCCTTTATCTCTTTCCTGTACCTTTTGCATTTTGTGTAGTTCTGGAAATTTCTCCATTCCATCTTTGTCTTGGGGTTTCCAGTGCCAGAATGCATGCCTGGAGGTAGACCCGGTTATATGGAGGTCCCATTCATCATACATGTGTGCATTTGCCAGCTGACATTTTCTGAGCTCTCACCACCCTGTGCTAGATGTTGGGGTACTAAAATAAATATGGCAGTCAGTCATGACCCTCAAGGAACTCAGTCAAGTAGGAGAGATGGTCCTATACATAAATAACTATACAACAGCATGGTCACTGCTGTAATAGAGGATGCAATGATGATACAAAGGAAGCAATAAGGATCAAGGAACTGTGTGGGATATTTTGTTTTTAAGGTGGGATATAAGATTGGAGCATTCTTTTAGGGCTAAAGAGGAGCATTGTTCAGTCATCTCTTGCTGCGTAACAATCACCCCCAAACTGAATGGCTTGAAACAATAATGATCTATTATTTCTCATGATTCTGTGGGTCAGGAATTTGGACAAGGCTCAGATGGGTGATTCTTCTCCCTGTAGCCATTAATTGGGCTGTTGGTGGTTCGTACCGGGATTGGGCTGCAAGGTTTAAGAGGGTTTCACTCATGTGTCCAGTTTCTTGGTGCTCCATATGCCCTCCCTCTCTCTTCTCACGTGACTGTCTTGGGCTTTCTCAAAGCATAGTGGCCTCAGGGAAGTAGGACTTCATATTTGGCGGCAGCCTTCCAGGAGGGATGAAGCAGAAGCTGCCAGTTCTCTTAAGATCCTCAGCTTGAAAGTTACCCAAAGAAGCCAGACTGTTGACGATAGCCAAAGTCTGGGAAGAGCCCAAAGAAGCCAGGCTGTCGACAATAGCCAAAGTCTGGAAACACCCTGAATGTCCATCAACAGATGAATGGATAAAGATGTGGCATATACATACACTGGAATATCACTCGGCGATCAAAAGGAATGAAATCTTGCCATTTGCTACAACGTGGATGGAGCTAGAATGTATTATGTGAGCAAAATAAGTCAGTTAGAAAGAAATATATGATTTCACTCATATGTGGAATTTGAGAAACTTAACAGATGATCATAGGGGAAGGGAAGAAAAAATAAGATCAAAACAGAGAAGGGGACAAACTATAAGAGACTCTTAAATACAGAGAACAGACTGAAGGTTGCTGGTGGGGTGTTGGGTGGGGGGATGGGCTAAATGGGTGATGGGCATTAAGGAGGGTACTTGTTGGGATGAGTGCTGGGTATTATACGTAAGTGATGAATCACTAAGTTCTATTCCTGAAATGATTATTACACTATATGTTAAATAACTTGGATTTAAATAAAAATAAAAAAATTAAAAAGAAGCAGCCACAGTGTTGACTCTTTTGTATATTGTTGGTCAGAACAACTCACAAGACCAGCCCAGACTCAAGGGGCAGGAGGGAATAGGAACTACGCATTGATGGATGGAATAGCATACACTTATGAATTGATGGTGGTCACCTTTGGAGATTACTACAAGCCCAAAATGGTTGAAAATGAAGAGGAAATGGAAAGGTACCATTACTGGAGCGAGTTCTCAGAGTGGACAGAAATAAATAATAACAATAGGCATGATAACAGCTAAGTAATATTTAATGTACATTTCCCATATGCCGGGCATTCTTGTAGGTGCTCAACATGTATTAATTGTGTTAATTTATTTAATTCTGACAAACAATGATTAACTCCCTTTCACAGATGAAGAAGTCAGCAGCATCCAAGGAGGTAAGTAACTTGCCTCAGGTCACACAGCTAGTAACGGGGTGGGGGGGGTGGGAGGAGGGATTCAGACTCCTTGGGCAGGAAAGATGGCGCCTCTTCTATGGAGGCAGGTGGGAGGGAAAGAGTGGTGGGTGCTGGTGAGGCTGGGAGGATCATGCTGTTGAGGAAGTTAATGCCCGATGGTCTCTTTTTTCTTTTTGATGGTGCTGTGATTATCATTTAAGTGTGACTTAAATGGAGCACACTTTGGGCTCCATGAAAAAGTTGTCTGATTGTAGTATCTGTGCATCACGACAGAAGGAGGAGAGCAGGAAACTCTGAAGGGATTGTTGAGTGGTTAAGGGCCTACGCAGGTGAGGACCACTTGTGTGCCGCAGCACACTCCCTTGGCCCTGTGGGGGTTTCTGTGGCAGGTAGAGAAGGTACACTGTGGGGCTGATCCCAGAGTGGCTCTGTGCACCCATGATAAAAGTCTCCTAGATCCATTTTCTGTCCAGCTGCTGGGACTGCCTCAGTCTCCCGAGAATTCCCCAGTGCTCTCAGCAGCATTTCCATCATAGACTTGAAGAGTGTCAAGCGACTCCCTGCGACCTTACAGATGTTCTTTGCTCTTTCATTGGGTGCCTATTCAAGGTCCCCTTCAAGTGCCAAACGTCCAGTCTTGAGCCTGCTCCTAGGACAACTTAGAATGGGATTTTACCTGTGCTCCCGGAGGAGACTCCACTGTGTTTTGGTGGAGGACAGGATGTGGGGATTGATTGCCACCTGGATCAGAGCCAAGGGCAGATGGCTCCTGCTCTTCAGGCTGTACTGCTGGCCTGCGAGGGGCCCGTCTGTCCACAGAACTACACGGAGAGAGGTTATGATGAACTTCCGGAAGAGACTGCACTTTGTGTCCCATCCACCTTTTTGCCCATATCGTGGGATCTGTAGTGCTCCTGCAATTTCCCAGTGTTTATCATTCACGTTCTTAGAGATTTTGATTCATAAGAGTACATCTTCCGAATAGCTTGATCTCTTTGGAAAATCCAGAAGGCACCTCCACATGTCTGTCGAGTCCTGCAGCGCCTTAGAAAGCGTTTCTTGAGAAAAGCACACTCAATATGGAAGGAACAGCTTTACCCCAGAAGGTTCCAGATAAACTGTGAGGTGCCTGCCATTGCACCTTGGGCTCCAGCCTGGGGTGTCTGGGAGGTTCAGCCCCTTGCTGGTGTTGGAAACATTTTAGTATGTATTTTTTGACATATCACGCTATCTGATAAGCCATAGGGCTCCAGGAGACAAATTCTGTTTCTCCTGGACCCCAGTGGCCCAGTAAGCCTTCGACCAGTTGGAGTGGGGACATCACTCTAATTCCTGCTTTGATTTGTCTCTCTTGGATTAAGTTCTGTGGTGTAAGCTGAATCCTCTAACGCGACCAGATCTTATCCATGTCAGGGGATCAGCAGTCTTCTTGGCCTCTGCCCTGTAGTCCTGAGAACTGACCTGAAACCATGCGGCCATGGCATTTGCTATTGAACATGGGTAGTCCTCAAAGCTAGTGTTTAAAGAAGGGTCATATCTGATTTAGAGGCACGGTTCCCTGCAGTTGCTCTGTGATCATTACAAGTGAGGGTGGCTCATGCCCTTTGACACAGCAGGTCAGCTCCTAGGAATTTAACTGACTTACGACTCTTTGATGGTAAAATTTACATAACTCTGTAAATACATTTGTTAATGGATCCTCTAATCGAGAAAAATTAATGTCTAACAACATAAATTTCAATCTTATTTTGCAACCAAACTTTCAAGACCTATTTCATGCTAAAACAACTGATAGCCAATGTGCAAACAATCATAACAATGATTATATTTTCTCCATTTACAAGATATGGGTTTTAACTGCAGGCTTTTTATGGGAAATAAATGTAAAGACCTTTGACCCTGTGCTGTTTGGGCCTCTCCACCATGATCCCTCCCTTTCCCTTTTCCCCCATAGTGTAAATCCCATTAGAATCATCTTTTTATTCCATGATGCCCAACACAGTGTCTTGTACTAGTAAGTGAGTGAGTGAATGAATGGGTGCATGGTACTTTTTCTAGTTGTTCATGGTCATGATTTGTGGTATTCTTTTAGTTTTTTTTTTTTTTTTAATTTTTAAATGTTTATTTTTGAGAGAGAGACAGAGTGTGAACAGGGGAGGGGACAGACACACACACACACACACACACACACACACACACACACACACAATCTGAAGCAGGCTCCAGGCTCCGAGTTGTCAGCACAGAGCCCAACACAGGGCTCGAATTCACAAACCGTGAGATCATGACCTGAGCCGAAGTCGGACGCTCAACCAACTGAGCCACCCAGCCACCCCAGAAGTACAGTTTTAAATGACAGTCCCAGGTGAAGTTGTCATCATGGGAAGTATGTGACAGATTGTAAAATAGTTCCTGAGTTAGAGAACTTTACAGCTGGGAAGTTATATAAATAATCACATGTATATGTCAATTTCTACTTCTGTGGCCTTGACAAGATGCCCCAGGGCCTGCATCTTCAGGATCCAGACTGTAGGAGTGGTGACTGTTCCTTCAGGGCACAGCCAGCAGGATGAGTTTTAGTCTTTTTATTATTCTGTCAAGATTCAAATCTGGGGGAGAGAGCCCGCGGCTTAGGATTGGTGCCCATTCCTTGGCCAGGAGAGAATGGGCATCTTGGGCAACCGATGTTCCTAGATCATAAACCATGGTGGAGGCAGCGTTCCCCAAGGCAAGACTGGGGGAGGCTGAAACCAACATCCGCTCCCATGTTCTGCATGTGTGAGGCCTGCAGGTGCCAATGTGCAAAACCATAATCAGAGATAAACATGCATGGATATTCAGAGGAAAACACTCATGCAAAGATGAGAAAAGGCAGAAATATACATTAATAGACATTTTCACAAATACAAAATATGCGAGACACATCAGTATATCAAGAAGCATTGTGTGTACAAGTTTCCAGGTTAATAGCAGTATGTACTGAGATGCACATATAGATATATATACATGGAAATACATGTATAAGTACAGACACACTTTCATGTAGATGCCCATGGTGAAGTGCATGGGTGCTTGGAGAGAAAGTGAGCAGCAGAAGAAAGACCGAATAGTAGAAGGTGGATAAAGGAGAGAGAGTAGAGGGGCAATGCAAATAAAGAGGAGACGGCAAATGATATGGGGGGTGAGTTGGGTTGAGGGTTATGTGCTTTAACAAAGTAGCTGGTATGGTCAAGGTTTAGAAATTGACTTCGGATTTCTGCAGTATTCTTTGTAAGCCTCTTGGCTTGTGTCTTCGTTAGTGTGTTCACTAAGTTCATTTGATCAGAAGGGCAATGTGATGCCCCAGATGGCAGTCTTCCTGTTCCGTCTTCATTTTCTGCGGTCTGCCTGTGTTAATGGCCTCTTCCCCCTTTCCTGCCTCTCCTCCTACCACACTGTCCTGGCCATATGGTCATTCCCCATAAGGGGAACCATGTTGAGTTCTTTTGTGCATCTGTGCCTTTTTTACATGCTGTTTCTATGCTGTTCCTTCTGCTTGGAGTGCTCTTTCTTGTCCTTTGCCTGATTTTACTCTTCCCTCAAAAATCGCAGGACAGATATCACATCCTCCAGGAAGCCTTCCAGGAATACCAGAATGGTTTAGACACCTTTCCTCTATGTGCATCCCTATTATAGCACTGGCTACTCTGTGCTATAGTTGTTTTTAACTAGATTGGAAACTTCGGGAGGGTAGAGATGTGTGTTTATATCACCATCTAGCACCGTATCTGGCTGTCAATAAACATGTGTTAAATCATTAAATGGATGATTGAAATTATGATTCTATGAAAGAATGAACGATTGTGTAAATAATCAAATGAACTAGGATAAATAATGATTTGGTGAGTTTGGTAACCTGAACTTCATAAAGCTGGGCTTCCCCCCCCCCCTTTTTAAATATAATTTATTGTCAAATTGGCTAACATACAGTGTGTACAATGCGCTCTTGGTTTTGAGGGTAGATTCCCATGATTCATTGCTTATATACAACACCCAGTGCTCATCCCAACAAGTGCCTTCCTCAGTGCCAAGCTGGGCTTTTATTTTTTACTGCCTCCTACCTGTTTCCTCCTTCTGAAACAGAATTCAGAACTCCTTTTCATACCCCCACTACTTTCTGGAAGATCTTAATCAGTCACCTCCATGTGGTTGAACCTCAAAACTACATCTTAACTTGAATCCCTGGAGATGATTGTCATTTAAAACAGTAGGGGCTCCTGCATGACTCAGTCGGTTAAGCATCTGATCTTCGATTAGGTCATGATCTCATGGTTTGTGAGTTTGAGCCCCGCTTGGGGTGAGCTCAAGCCCCCCTTCAGCTCCATGCTGACCAGACGGAGCGTGTGTGGGATTCTTTCTCTCTCCCTCTTTTCCCCACTCTCTCCTCTCTCTCTGCCCCTCACTCACTTGCACCCTCCTAAATCAATCAATCAATCAATCAATCAATCTCAATAGCATCTGAGTCTGAGTTCCTGGCAATGTTGATTCCTTCTGTGCTGGGGTAAGAAAGGTTTGTCTCTGGTGGCAAATAATACTCATTTATATGTACTTTGTAGAGTATGGAAATATATTTAGAAGAAAATAAGCATCTTTATTTCTAGCATCTAACTATTTTGTGAAGAGTTTGTTATGTATTTTTCCAGGCTTCTAGGAAATGTACATACTTGTATATATAATAGATTTGAATTTTTTTTTTTCATAAAATGGGATCATGCTATCTATATACTTTTGCATCTTATAATTCTTATTTTCTGGCAAACATTTCTCATACTATTACATATATTTTTTTAAATATTTATTTGTTTTGAGAGACAGAGGCAGAGCATGAGCAGGGGTGGGGAGAGAGAGAGAGAGAGAGAAAGAGATACGGAATCTGACGCAGGCTCCAGGCTCTGAGCTGTCAGCACAGAGCCTGATGTGGGGCTCGAACTCATGAACTGCAAGACCATGACCTGAGCTGAAATCGGACGCTCAACCGATTGAGCCACCCAGGTGCCCCACTATTACGTATTCTTTAAAATGTTTTTTTGTTGAATGCGTAGTATTCCTTTGTAGGGCAGAATTTTTCAAGTCATCCTTTAATTGTTTGGTATCTATTGCTCCCTATTCTTGCCTTTATATATGATGCTATGATGAACCACTTTGTACACAGATGTTTGAACTTCTAGTTATTGCCTTTAGGATGGGTTTATAGAAGGAGAATAACTGGGTCAAAAAGGATAGACTTTAAAAGAAAAAAAAAACCCTGTGTGTGTGTGTGTGTGTGTAAACCAGAATGCATTCCAGAGTAACTATTTCGAAATAATGCTCTCTGTGTTGGGATTTGCAAAATAGATTTATGGTTTGTATAGTTGAGCTGTTTTCCAGAAAGAGAATCTGGCCAGGGCTGATGTTTTTCCCAGCCCTGCTGTCTGGTTATGTACTGTTCCATCTCTCCTTCTGGACAGGTGTTTACCCAGAAGGAGGTCTCTACCCTATGCACATCTTTAAAGATTCAGAGCCCAGGAGACAGAGGGTGTGAGGATGGGGGCTGGAGAACTGGGCTCTTTTCTGGGGCCTCCCCTCTGCTGTTACCCAGCGTTGCCCCTCCTTTGTGCTGCAGCCGTTTTCCTTGTTTCTGTACTGCCTGTCGTACCAGTGGCTGATAGATCGATTGGCTGTTGTGGTAAATACAAATGACACAAGATTTACCGTTTAACCATTTTTAAGTGCACCATGGATTGGCGCTAAGTACATTCACGTTGTGCAGCCATCTCCAGAATTGATCATCTTGTACTGCAGCTCCTGTAGGGATTTATTTTTAATTCTGAGCAACTCGGGTCAGGGACAGTGTCTCCAGATCCCAGAAATCTGGTGCCGTCTGTGGCACATAGTAGGAGCCTGTCAGTGTTTATATAAGAGAAGGTAGAGCCACCTGAGGGCACTTCAGAGGAGGCCATGTGTGCAGGGACTTCATCGGAGTCCTGGCTTTACCCCATTTGGGGTCTTTCCTGTTGATCTGTGTGGCAGCGTAGGCCCCTCCAAAGGCTCTGTGACTGCGCTGTGACAGAATTAAACTGCACAAATGCAGGACGCCTGGTTGGCCCAGTCAGTGGAGCATGTGACTCTGGATCTTAGGGGTGTGAGTTTGAGCTCCAAGTTAGGTGTGTAGAGAGTACTTAAAAAAAAAAAAAAATCTTAGGGGTGCCTGAGTGGCTCAGTCCAGCTCTTAGGTCATGATCTTGTGGTTTGTGAGTTCGAGCCGTGCATCCGGCTCTGCACTGACAGACCAGAGCCTACTTGGGATTCTCTGTCTCTCTTTCTACCTCTCTCCCTCTCTCCCTCTCTCCCTCTCCTTCCCTCCTCTCTCTCTCTCTCTCTCTCTCTCTGCCCCTCCCTGGCTCACATACTGTCTGTCTCTCTTAGAATAAGTAAATTAACTTTATAAAAAAATTAAATCTTAAGAAAAACCTGTACAAATGCTCTCTGCTTCCTCTTCTTTTAGCACTTTCTGTCATTTGCCCGTATTAGTAACTAATTTTTATTATTGTCAGTCTAAGTTTTTGTGTATCTGTCTTGTTTCCCTGCTTCGATTATTAGCTCCTTGCCAGCATAAAGCTTTGACATAGTAATATTACTGCCGATTACTAGTGTGCTATGTCATTGAACCTAAGATGCCATCAACAGTGTGATGATGGACCATTTATTTTTCTGTACCTCTGAGAAAGAAAAATCATGAGTCGAAAGCACTGCCACTTAAGCCAGGAGACACTGTTGGTTGTTAAATGCAACCTAATTTCAGGTATCTTAGAATGTGAAAAAAAATGCACCTTTGAATGGACGAATCACAGTAAGTGTGAAATGAGCACTTGTTCCGTTGTTTTGTTTCATTGTGCGTATTTGTATCATGTGGATGATAGATGAGAATGTTTATACCTATTACAGGAAATAGCTTTAAAATTTTATTACGGTGAAAATTCGTAATTAAATTTCCATTGACTCTCTTCTGGAGAATATGGATCACATAACTTGCCCTTTTGAATTTAGCTCTATGTTCTTTCCTAGGGTGGCTGCCCTCATTTTGTTTTGCTTGTTTTTCTTTCATATTTTTGTTTTTCACTGTAGATTATTCAGCTTGTTCATTGTGGGTCTTTTTTCCTTTTTTTCTTTGGCAGTGTTTTCCTGTAGGAAGGGTGACACAGTTGGTTACCTGGGTGGCACAGTTGGTTGCGTGTCTGACTTTGGCTTGGGTCATGACTTCGGCTTAGGTCATGATGTCATAGTTCGTGAGTTTGAGCCCCGCATTGGGCTTTGCACTGATGGCACAGAATCTGCTTTGGATTCTGTCTCCCTCTCTTTCTGCCCCTTCCCCACTCGTGTGCACGTGCTTGCTTGCTTTCTCTTAAAAATAAGCATTAAAAAAAAAAAAGGCCTCATAGAACCTTCTAGAATATTTTTTCAGGATCCAAAAAAATCTTAAAAGTATCACAAAGTGACAAAACTGATAAGAGCAAGTGTTAGTGTCTTTAATGCCAAGTGCAGATTTCAGTGGCTGAAAAATAAATTTTTAGATGAGAGTATGAATATTTTGCTAAAGTGGCCCATTAGGTGATTATTATATTAGCAGCTGGTTGGATCTTCAGGTCCTGGAAATTCACATCAACAGTTCATAGTTCCTGCTGCTTAACTATGGGTGACCTTCATGAATACCACTTGATGTATAGAGTCCTTAATTTATTCCTGGGAACTACTTTTTTTTTTTTTTTTTTTTTTTTTTTTTTAATTTTACTGCTGAGAAAAGCAGGAACAAGAAAGCATGTTTGTTTTTAATGTGCCCTCAGACCAGTGTTCACTTAAGCTTCTTCTAGATTATTAAAACACCTGCCTTAGCTTGATTTCTTTTATGTGCCTAATCTTGTTTATGCCTAGAACTCTGAATTCTTATTTTTCTAGGCCGTATTATTATTATTAAAAAGATTTTTTTAAATGTTTATTACTGCGAGAGAGAGAGAGAGACAGAGACAGAGCACAAGTGGGGGATGGGGAGAGAGAGAAGGAGACAGAGAATCCAAAGCAGGCTCCAGGCTCTGAGCTGTCAGCACAGAGCCCCACGCGGGGCTGGGGCCCACAAACTGCGAGACCATGACCTGAGCCGAAGACAGGATGCTTAACTGATTGAGTCACCCAGGCACCCCTTCTAGGCCATATTATTAATAATTATATGAATAACTGACATGTGGTTTGAAAGCTTGCCACGGTTTTGTTCAGTGGCTCTTGACCTTGTACACATTAAATCACCTGGGAAAATGTAAAATTCCAGCCTATATCCAGACAATTTAGTTTAGAATCTCAGTGGAGCCCAGGCATCAGTATTGCAGCCGTGCATTATCTCCTTTAATCTAACAAACCTGTGAGGCATGTGTTCTTTTCCTCCTTTTATAGATGGAAACACTATAGGTAGGATTGGTGAACTCAGCATTAGTGGAGACTCAAACCTAGTTTGTCTGATTCTAGATACTGTTCTTTCCATATGTATTAGTTATTCATTGGTGCCAAACTGTTTCACTGAAACAAAGCAGTTATATTCTGCAGTATTTATAAAGGTAGCTCACATCACTTCATGAACACTTTCAAAGTCCTGGCCATTGTTCGGGCTTCTAGACTACTCTCTTCTTTGGTAATTTGCTCTTCAGGATGTATTGAATTTACCTTGGTTCCGGAGTATTCACCAAATTGGCATTTTATTAACACAGATGGTCCTGAATGATCCTGGAGGAACGACTTGTTCAGTCGGTGGTGCTTCAGATCAGTTGTTGGAGAAAGCCGTGTTATTGTCTAACAAGTGGATTTACAGCGTGAGCCAGTGCAGTTCTGTTCATTGGGGAGTGGCTCCCAGAACTCCAGGGATGGACATAAACAGTCCCTGGGGCCAGCCATGTGAGTGTAAACCTATCAAAGAGGACATGCAGAGAAGAGATTGCTAACGGTGCATTTCAGGAAATGCCCAAGGAAGGAAAGGGAAAGGAAAAGGAGAAATAGCTGGGGCAGCGACAGGATTAAGGACAAAATGTTCTAGGGACAAAAAGCCTCTGATGTTTGAAAGAGAGAAGATTTTAAGGATGGGTGAGACGGAGCCATGGGCGGAGGGAAGGTCCCGTGAGTCTGGCTTCTGTGATGCCACATTTGGGTTCAGGTTACTCACGAAGATGTGTTGGTGGGGCAGGGAGAGGCGCATTTGACCTTGGGGAGGAAGGAGTGTTGGGGAGGTAACTGTGGTGACAGAGATGGGCCAGGGTGAGGGTGAAGGTGGTGGAGACATCATATGGTGCTGATAATGTAGCAAAGCAGGGGAGACGATCTGATCAGAGGGTGTGGTTTCAGCCCTGGGGAAGGGTGGAGGGAGGAGGGAGCCCGAGGAGTGGAGAGGGCAGGGATCACAGGGCTGGTGGGTTTGCCTCTGGCTTCAGAATTGCGATAAGGGAAGGTGAGAAGCAAGCACTGGAAAGTAATTTGGAAGTGATTATTCTTGTGCTAAATAGTCTTTAGGTGATAAGAGTCCCCTAAGGTATTTACATATAATTCAGATTCCAGAGCTGGTTTCCATACAGATTTTTAAAGAATTCATCTCATCACACAAATTACAGCTCACAAAGCATATTCTCCTCTGGAAGACTAGTAAGGCTAGAAGGAAGATTATAGGCAACCTTTCCCTTTTTGAATAGCTTAGCTAAGTGGCTTAAACTAACTGACCAGCTTAGTTGGGAGTGTTGGATGGATCTGTTAGAAGTGTTTTAAGGGTTTTGCAAATTTGATAGAAATACAATTTTTGAAATTTTCTTTGTCTCTACACCTTTTACTTGTAGCTTAAAGTGTTATATATTATGTTGTTTATTATATATTATAGATATATAAAAGTACTCTTAAGTATATAGCTTGATGAATTTGCCCAGACTGAATACAGCTGTATAACAACACTGAGGTCAAGAAATAGAACATTACCTGCCCTTCAGAAGTGCTTCCGCCCCCGCCCCCCAGGCCTCTGCCTCTTCTAGTCTCAGATCCCTCTTTTTTGAAAAAAAAAAAAAAAAAAAAAAAAAAATGTTAATTTTTGTGTGAGAGACAGATATCGAGCGGGGGAGGGAGGGCAGAGAGAGAGAGGGAGACAGAGAATACCAAGCAGGCTCTCTGTCAGTACAGAGCCCGATGTGGGGCTTGAGCTCATGAACCATGAGATCGTGACCTGAGCCGAAACCAAGAGTCAGATGCTTAACTGACTGAGTCGCCCCTCAAACCCCTCCTAGCAAGGTTTTCCTCTTCCTGACTTCTAACAGTTAAAGTATTAAATTGATGTGTGTAATTATGTCAGACACCAATTTGAATGCGATGGAGACCACCAAAGTATTAGCCCATGTTGCCGGGTAACTTGTTTTTGTGCAGATCTTAAAGTGGCTTTAGCCATCTTCTTGACAATGTGGCATTATTTAGGAGGATTATGGCTTGGCACAGTCTGTTGACCTCAGATCTGGTCACTGGTCTCTTGAACTTGCACAAGCTGCCCCCATTCCTACGCTGGGGGCTGGCTCAGATGTGTTTGCTTAGTGTGTGTGACACATTCGTGGGGCACTGGGAGCCTGGTGTGTTATAGGCAGTTCTGGGGTTTGTCCAGGGTCCTCAGTGCCCCTGGGCCTCATCATTCATTCCAGGGAACACAAGTGATTATTAGGTAACTTTAAGATCTCTCAATGTTTTTATCATTTTTAAATTTTTTAAATAAAAAATAATTTTGGTATAGTTAACATACAGTGTTATATTAGTTTCAGGTGTACAATATAATGATTCACCAATCCTATACATTATACAGTGCTCGCCAGGATAAGTAGACTCTTAATCTTTCACCTATTTCAACCATCCCTACACCCACCTCCCCTTGGGTCGCCATCAGTTTGTTCTCTGTAGTTGAGTCTGTTTTTTGGTTTCTTTTTTTTTCTTCATTTGTTTCTTAAATTCCACACATAAGTGGCATCATATGGCATTTGTTTTTCTCTGACTTATTTCACTGAGCATTATAGCCTCTAGATCTGTTCATGTTGTTGCAGATGGCAAGAGTTCTTCCTTTTTTATGACTGAGTAATACTCCCGTGTGTGCGTGTGCATGTGTGTGTGTGTGCGCACGTATCACTTCTTCTTTATCCCATTCATCTATCAGTGGACGCCTGGGTTGCTTCCATAATTTGGCTATTGGGAACAATGCTGCAGTAAACATAGGGGTGCCTATATCTTTTCAAATTAGTGTTTGCATATTTTTCAGGTAAATACCCAGTAGTGGAGTTTCTGGATCATATGGTAGTTCTATTTTTAATGTTTTGAGGAACCTCCATACTGTTTTCCACAGTGGCTGTCCCAGTTTGCATTTTCACCAATTGTGCGCAAGGGAGGAACTCTCCAGTCTTGAGGCCAACATTTCCTGGTATTCCCGTTTTGAATTTTAGCCTGAAGAAGTTGGTTTCATTGGCCTGCAGACTTATTTATTTATTTGTTTATTTTACAGTTTATGTATTTATTTTGAGAATGAGAGTGAGAGTGGGGGAGGGTCAGGGAGAGGGAGAGAGGGAGAGAGAATCCCAAACAGGCTCTGCACTGTCAGCACAGAGTTGGATGCAGGGCTTGAACTCGTGAATCGTGAAATCATGACCGGAGCCAAAGTCGTATGCTTAACCGACGGAGCCACCCAGGTGCCCCGTATTTATTTTTAAAAGTTGGAACCATTGCCAACATTATCTTGAGGTAACAGAACCCCCAGCCTCACCAAGCCCACTTTTATGAATGGTGGCACCATACTGAGAATGTGTCTTTGTGGCTCCTTGTGCTTGATCTCAACACCCCTTATTTTGTGAGGTTCACTCCTTGTCTTTCTCCCTGGCTTCCTTCCGTAGCCATTTGTGTTTAAGAGCCTTCTGAGGCTGCAAAGTGAGGAGTTCAGGAAACTTTGCAACGTTTCGTAAGTTTGATTTAGGGTTTTTCTCCATACAGAGCAAGTTAACTATTTTTCAGGAAATAGTATTTAAATCACGGATCACAAATTTCCGGCCAGAATCGGCAGGCATGGTATTATTGTATTTTGTTACTTTAAAGTTGTTCTTAATCTTTTATTGAATAGGTCATACTTTCATGTGGTTCGAAATTCAAAAGGCAGAGGTCACAAACTCAGATGTCTGTAGGCAGGAATCAGGCAGGTAATAAATAAATGAAGCAGGCTCATCACAGGACAATAAGGGATGGTGGGGTCTGTGGAGAAGTGCCCCTTTAGGCATTAACATTTGAAAAACTATGTGCAAATGTTGGTAAGAGTCAGAAAGTGATTGCCTGGGAGTTAGGAACTGGGGATGTGGGATTGACTAGAAAGTGCCTGAGAGAACTTTCTGGGCTGATGGAAATGTTCTGTGTCTTGTTTTGGGTGGTGGCTACACGATATGTACTTTCATCAGATAAACTTCATCTAATTAACAAAAGGTACAAACTACAAATAGAAAGTGTCTCTCCTGGCCCCCCTGTTACCTGGCCACCCAGTGCCAGTCCTTGAAGGGTATCAGTATCTTCCGTATTCTTCCAGAGATTAATGCAAATACAAGCAAGAGCGTGTGTGTGCTTGTGTGTATCCCTTTCCCCAAACGACTTTCCATGTTCACTGTTCTGTCCCTTGCTGTTTTCATTTAATGACACATCTTAGAGATCATTTTATGCTAATATGTAAGGAGCTTCTTCATATTCTGTTGTATATATTGCACTTCTGGAAGAATTTTTAGACTAACTTGAAACTGGATGTTTGAGGTCAGGTGTGCACTTTCTGGGTCACCCAAAGCCCCCCCATCCCCTGAGCGCCCCCCCCCCCCCCCCCCCCCCCCCCCCGCTGCTTTGTGATAATATGTTCTCCCTGCTCGGCCCGAAAGACAAATGCCTTTGTTCTGTAAGTTTAGCCGTTTTTCAGTTCTGATCTAAGTCTCACTTGTGCTATGAAGGCCTTCCTCAAGCGCATCTCACTGTATTTTGGGAAATTCCATTGCTCTTGCAAACACACTTCATCGTCTTGCCACCCCCAGAATTTTCAAGTTCTTCTTGGCTACCTTTTTTTTAATGTTTCTGTGGCACCATTTATTTCATTTATTGGGTATGTAGTAGATACTGAGTAAATACTGACCAAGTGAGACTAGATTATTTGACCTTTATCAACATGGAGTTGGTTGGCCTTCTGAATTGTAGTTAAGACGTTAGGTGAGTCCTGCAGGTGTGCATTAGCTTCCTGTCTCTTTCCTGTGTCATGAGATACCAGGATGGGCTTGTCTCCAGGTGGGGCAGGAGAAAGGAGGAGAACTTTTACTTATTTTTAAAAACACCTATTTTGTATATAAAAATCAAGAAGAAGTTTTGCAATAGGTAATGTACGGGTTGACCCTGACACCCTCACTCGGTCTGTATGACAGAGGGTTTCATGTCACATACGGAGCATAAAGCATCCTGAGGGACAGACAGGGAGCCTGGGGCATGGGGGCGTTGGCAGTGAGTCTGTTCCGTTTGCCGTCTTTCAGTGGCTTGGGTTGGATGGAGGTGGATGGATGCTCTTGTGAGCAGATTTCCGAATTATATATAAACAAATTTTCGCTAGTAGACACGTGGCTTCAAATGGTTTTGCTGAGGGGGTAGAGACTCGTGGCATGTAGTCTAACTGTGCAAACAGGTAAGTGGGGACAGCCGAGCCTGTGCTCTTCCTGCTCCTGGGTGTGCCTTTCAGCCTCTTTGCTGTTAAGGACAGTGGCAGCATCTGTGTGGTCTCCTGGGGCTGCCGAAACCAAGTACCCCACACTGGCTTCAAACAACAGAAACATATCATCTCACTGTTTTGGAGGCAGGAAGTCCGTATCAAGGTGTCCACGGGGCCCTGAGTCCTCCGAAGGATTTTTGTGTGCTTCTTCCAGCTTCTGGCATTTGCCGGCTATTATTAGCCTTCCTGGGCTTAAAGATGCATGACTCCAGCTGCATGACTATCTTTTCCCTGGTCATCACCTTATTTTTCCATCAGAGCATGTCTGTGTCTCAATTTCCCCTTTCTTTAAGGACACCACTCTCATGACCTCCCTGTAACTTCATTACCTCTGTAAAGAACCTCTTTGCAAATACGGTCATGTCCTGAGGTAGCGGGGGTGAGAACTTCAACAGATCTTTTTGGGGAGTCATAGTTCCACCCGCAGGAGTATTTTATCAGATGTGGTAAGAAACTGGCCCCTGAATATTGATATTGAATAATGTCATTTATCACATATTTACATCCTTCTTAAATTTAAAAAAAATTTTTTTTTTTTTTTATTTTTGAGAGATAGAGACAGAGCACTAGCAGGAGAGAGAGAGAGGGAGATGCAGAATCCGAAGCAGGCTCCAGGCTCTGAGCTGTCAGCACTGAGCCTGACACGGGGCTCAAACCCATGAACCATGAGATCATGATCTGAACCAAGGTCGGATGCTTAACCAGTTGAGCCACCCAGACATCCCTACATCCTTCTTTTCTTTTCTTTCTTTTTTATTAAACAAACAAAAAAATTAATGTTTATATTTGAGAGAGAGAGTAAGTGAGAGAGAGAGAGACAGAGAAAGAGGGAGACACAGGATCCGAAGCAGCCTCCAGGCTCTAAACTGTCAGCACAGAGCTGACTCGGGACTCGAACCCATGAGCCTTGAGATCATGACCTGAGCCGAAGTTGGACGCTTAACCGACCAAGCCACCCAGGCGCTCCTACATCCTTCTTTTAAAATGTAGTTTGCATATGATTTGTAAGACTCCTAATATTAAAACATTAGGCTTTGTGTACAGTTTTTAAAAGAATGAAAGTATGTTAGTGGAGGTGTGCTTGGGAATTTTTTGGTGGAGTGTGTGACCCTCCAGTTTGCAGACCACCGCCCGGGCTGTCTGTCCAGAGGGTTCAGGCGCATGAGCACCTGGCGGCCGGCAAACCCGTGTATAGATCCCTGTTCCACATCCTACAAACAGGTGGCCCTTACGGATTCCTTAACCTACCTTTAGTTTCTTCGTTGCAGAATGGGTTCTTGGGGAAGTTAAGTGATATAATGTCTTAAAGGTGCTTAGCACAAAACTTGGCCTATAGTAGGCAGTCAGTGAATGGTAGCTATCGCTGATGTTAATAAATGGATTTTTGTTGCTTTCGATTTCATCTCAGGGAAATTGGTCAGCACTGCGACCACAAATTACACAAGAAACACAATGGATAAACAATGATTCTGTACTAACAGACTTAAAAACAATGAGATCATGTAGAAGGAAGTGGGAAAGTGTACTTTGATTCCCTCCTACTTGGTGTGAACATGTTGATAAATAAAATCCAAGGGAATGTACTGTTGTGGTTTTCCTATACCAGTTGGCCGAGGGCGGCTTGGGGTTGTTCACCTGTCCTCTTCCGCTCTTCTCCCCAGGCTGCCCCGGTGGAGATTCATACATGTCAGTGGTGCTCAGCTGGGTAGTGTCACCTGCAGGGGCATTTGTCCTTGTCATTGTTAGATTGGTGGGGACATTACAGACAGCGGGTGGGTCAGGGATTCCAAACACCTGGGGACCTCTAGATGCCCCTGCATAAGACTGCTGTAAATCCTTTATTTTTTTTTAAAGTTCTTTTGGTCTATGAGAGACTTTTCTTCCTGTCTCTGTAGCCAAGTGAAAGAGGCAGTGATTGTACCATGACAGTAGAGTGGTTTAAAATTCTCACTGAGGAAAAAAAAAAAATTCTCACTGAGGATGCCCTGTATTCTTTTTTAAATAGTGTCAGTAATCAGGACTCTTTTTTCTCTTAGAGGCCACTGATTCCTCTAGAGAAATCAACCAAGGCTTATATACAAGCAGAAAAAAAATTTTTTTAAAGAACAAATTATTACCAGTGTGTAAAAGTAGAGAATAATGAGCTCCACTCAGTAAATGTAACAATGAATATAATATATTATTTGGTTTCATAGTCTTATGTGAAACCAGCTGAGGAAAGGGAGGAGACAAGAGGCAGATGAGAACACAAGGACTGGGGAGACATCGGGGAGGGACAGTGGGGGGAGGGAGGTCGGTAAGAGATGGGGGAACCAGTTTAAAAACTACCAAAACTTGCCAAGCTTGCTGTTGATCCATACTGGAGATACATTTCACAATTGCCACTCGTATAAAAAAATTTACAATTTTATTTAAAAACTGGTTTGTCTTAAAGGATGATTTAAGAAGAAAGAAGAAACCATATTAATAATCAGGTTATGTTTTATTTTTTATTTATTAAACACTTCTTTAATGTTTTATTTATTTTTGAGAGAGCATGATTGGGAGGGGGGAGAGGGACAGAGAGAGAGGACAGAAGACCCGAAGCAGGCTTTGTGCTGACAGCCGCAAGCCCCTCGTGGGGCTCGAACCCACAAACTGCGAGCTGAAGTCTGACACTCGACTGACTGAGCCACCCAGGTGCCCCAGGGATCTGGTTTTAAAGTGAAGGTGGTCAGAAACCAATCATAGTTTTGGGTGAGAAGGCAAATTTAAATATGTAACACCGATAGATGAAGTACAAACATAGAAAACCAAAAAGTCTCTTCAAGCTCAAAAGCAAGATAACCATCTCTGTGGACCACAAGTGGCACAGAACTGCAAATAGTTAGAGGGCCGAGGTCAGCTTCTGCCTGGTGGAGGGGCTTGACTTAGCAAATGCAACTGAGAGCTAACACAGCAGATTCTAGCAGCTCAGAGGGAGTACCCAGACGGCAGCTGTCAGCATGTAGTAAGGAGGTGATTAACACCTTCCTTTTGAGAAGCTCCGGGGAACTGGTGGGAACTGGCAAGAACTGGTGGGAAGGACAGGGGTGGTGGGTGCTAAGGCACTGATTTCCCCAGTCCCATCCTCTTGGAGAGTTTGGGGAAATGCCTGGAAAGCCACATTTTTTAAAATGTTTATTTTTGAGAGAGAGACAGAGAGAGTGGGTGAGGGAGAAGAGAGAGGGGGACAGAGGATCTGAAGTGGGCTCCGTGCTGACAGCAGGGAGCTTGCTGTGGGGCTTGAACTCACAAACTGCAAGATGGTGCCCTGAGCCGAAGTCGGTACGCTCAACCGACTGAGCCACCCAGGTGCCCTGAAATCCACATTTTATTTTTTTTAAATTTTTTTTTTTAACGTTTATTTATTTTTGAGACAGAGAGAGACAGAGCATGAACGGGGGAGGGTCAGAGAGAGGGAGACACAGAATCTGAAACAGGCTCCAGGCTCTGAGCTGTCAGCACAGAGCCCGACGCGGGGCTCGAACCCACAGACAGTGAGATCGTGACCTGAGCCGAAGTCGGAGGCTTAGCCGACTGAGCCACCCAGGCGCCCCTGAAATCCACATTTTAAAAAGATCTTCAGGTGATTCTGAGAGCAGGATCATTCTGAGAAACACTGAGCTGATAGGAAAGTCAGCTTTAGTATAGCAGGCTTACCAAAGTTAAATTGGCATAAGGATGTTTAATTTGGAGTGTTTGTATTTGAGCCCTTGAATTGATTGCTTTAAAAGATTATAGTAAAATACACGTAACCTAAAATTACCATTTTAATTAAAGCGTGCGATTCAGTGGCATTAAAGATATTCACTGTGTTAGGCAACCCTCACTTCTATTTCCATTGCTCCCCTCCCCCACCCCTGGTAGCCACTAATCTGCTGTTTCTGTGGGTTTGCTGATTCTAAATACCTCATGCAAGTGGAATCATACGATATGTGTGTGTGTGTGGCGGGGGGGGGGGGGGGGGGGGGGGGGGGGGGGCTGCTTTCACTTAGCATAATGTTTTCAAGGTTCATCTGTGTTGAATGTATGACTACTTCTATTTGTTATTTATGGCTGAATAATACTGCCTTGTATGGATGTACCATATTTTGTCTGTTCATCAGTTGATGGGTATTTGAGTCGTTTCCACCGATTGGCTGTTGTTAACGGTGCTGCTGTGAGCATTCCTGTACAATTTTTTGGGTTTTTTTTGTTGTTTAAAAAAATTTTTTTTTAATGTTTACTCATCTTTGAGAGGGAGAGACAGAGTGTGAGCAGGTAAGGGGCGCAGAGAGAGGAAGACACAGAATCCGAAGCAAGCTCCAGGCTCTGAGCTGTCAGCACAGAACCGGATGTGGGGCTCAAACCCACAAACTGCGAGATCATGATCTGAGCTGAAGTCGGGCGCTTAACCGACTGAGCCACCCAGGTGCCCCCAAGTTTTTGTTTTTTAAACACCTGTCTTCATTTCTCTTGGGTTTACTTTTTTTTTTTTTTAACTTTTTTTTTTTTTAATGTTTATTTTTGAGAGAGAGAGAGAGAGGAGAGAGAGAGAGACAGAGGATGAGTGGGGAGGGTGGAGAGAGAGGGAGACCCAGAATCCAAAGCAGGCTCCAGGCTCTGAGCTGTCAGTACAGAGCCCAACGTGGGGCTCGAACTCACAGACTGTGAAATCATGACCTGAGTAGAAGTTGGACATTTAACCGACTGAGCCACTCAAGTGCCCCTACCTTTTTTTTTTATGTTTATTTTTATTTTTAAAAAATTTTTTTTTTTTCCAACATTTTTTATTTATTTTTGGGACAGAGAGAGACAGAGCATGAATGGGGGAGGGGCAGAGAGAGAGGGAGACACAGAATCGGAAACAGGCTCCAGGCTCCGAGCCATCAGCCCAGAGCCTGACGTGGGGCTCGAACTCACGGACCGCGAGATCGTGACCTGGCTGAAGTCGGACGCTTAACCGACTGCGCCACCCAGGCGCCCCATGTTTATTTTTATTTTTGAGACAGACACAGGGCGTGAGCAGGGGGGAGAGAGAGAGAGAGAGAGAGAGACAGACAGACAGACACAGAGAGAGGGAGGAAGAGGGAGATACAGAATCCGAAGCAGCCTCCAGGCTCTGAGCTGTCAGCACAGAACCCGACTCAGGGCTCAAACTCGCAGACCATGAGATCAAGATCAGACGCTTAACCAGCTGAGCCACCCAGGCGCCCCAGTTCTCCTGGGTTTACCCCTAAGTGTGGAATTATTGGGTCATAGGGTAATTCCGTGTTTAACTTGTTGAGGAACTGCAAAACTGTTTCCACAGCGGATGCCGCAGCAGTGTATGAAGATTCCAATTACTCCACATGCTTTCCAACACTTGTTTTTGGTCTCTTTAGAAAAGTATGGCTCTCCTAATGGGTGTGAATTGGTATCTCGTTGTGGTTTCTCTAATGACTGATGACACTGAACATCTTTTCATGTGCTTCTTGGCAATTACATCGCTTTTAAGTTAAAATTTATTCAGATGGGTGTTGTTTCCTTAATGCAGGGTAGTCATTTTGTATGTTGTGATCGAAGCTGCAGACAGACCAGGGTCCTCGTCCTGACTGTCTTGCCAGGCTTGGGACCAGCTGGAGTTCTGGGCGCCTCCCTTCCTGTACCTTCCAGTAGGGCTTTGTGAGAATTGAGGTTTACAGGCAAGGTATCCAGGAACAGAGGGAGCACTCTGGAGCCATTGTGATCACCGTTTTCATGAAGAATGAGGAGCTCTCTGATTATGTCCCTGCTTTTCTTGTGGGTCTAAAAGCATTCCTTAGTGATTGAAGATAGACAACCTGGAGAACACATTTTAGTTGCCCATCTGCTGTGTGAGACCCCAGGTTGCTGGGGGTCACAGGTCCTTTGGTCCTTTTATTCCTGCCTGAGTTTTCCTGCTGCGGGCCCCACCTCCCATTTGTCCTTGCAGGTGAGGCAGCGAATGCGTTACTGGCCCAGTGCCCAGGAAAGCTCATCACTGGGAAAGTTCCCAGCCCTTTCCCGGATCGCCTCTTTGGGCCTCCTCACGGGCCTAAGCATCCTTTGCCAGGTACACTGTCTTTCCGCGGCAGCACCCACAAGCGGTCCTGATGCACAGTTGGCCCTAGAAGCTAGTTTCATACCCCTCTGGATATAGTGTCCGACATGTTATTCTTACTGTATCACTTGTTTATTTCCTTAGGTATGTATTTATGTATTATGTTTATTTATTAGAGAGTGCGCATGTGAGCAGGAAAGGACACAGAGGGAGAGAGAGAATCCCAAGCAGGCTCTGCACTGTCAACTCAGAGCCTGATGTGGGGCTCAATTCCACGATCCTGGGATCACAACCTGAGCTGAAACCGAGAGTTGGATGCTCAACTGATTGAGCCCAAGTTTGATAAGCCTGTGTTGGGATGCAATGAGCATAGTTTTCAACCTGGGAAGCCATTTTTAATATGTAGAATTCTTGTTTGCCGTGTAATTAGAAAGATTTTTGTGCATAGCTATTCAAGAATAAAAATGATAATCTAGAAATGTTCCTTGAAAACCCTTAGGTGCAGTTTAAGATCTGCCTCCCCACAGAGGCGGTGTGGTGCTGTGGAGAGACAAAGGGGTTTAAAAAAAATTTTTTTTTTAACGTTTTATTTATTTTTGAGACAGGGAGAGACAGAGCATGAACAGGGGAGGGTCAGAGAGAGGGAGACACAGAATCTGAAACAGGCTCCAGGCTGTCAGCACAGAGCCCGACGCAGGGTTCGAACTCACGGACCACGAGATCATGACCAGAGCCGAAGTCGGCCGCTTAACCGACTGAGCCACCCAGGCGCCCCTAGAGCAAGGGGTTTTGACGGCAGAGAGATCACCCAGCGTGGAGGGGTGGTTGTCGCGGACATAATCCTGTAGGCTCAGCTGACCATTGCAACTTTTCTTATTGCAATAGAATACACACAACATAAAGTTTACCATTTTAATAACTTTTAAGTATACAGCTCAGTGGCAACCATTGCAACATTTGAAACATTTCTGTATTCAGGGAGTTCAGCCTCCCTCATCACCATCCCTGGAGGTCACACCTGATGGCAGGGCACCCCCACTTCCCTCCCCTACCACTTGGGCCAGGCAGGCATGTTCAGTGAGCTGCAGGCTCCCTGCCCCAGGGGGACATGCAGGGTGGCCTGGGAGGCTTGGCTATTAATAGAGACTTTCTCAGGGTCATTAAATGATTCCGCAGAAGGTATTAACTAATCTCCAGTGTCGGAGGCGGGGAGGATTCTTGCTTTTGTCCACAGAGGTATTAAAATGTTTATTAACTTCTTGACGTATAGGACAGGGAAGAAAAAGATTAAATTCTTTTTTGCTGTTTTCTAGAAGCTCCTGCTAAGGGGTATGGAAAAAAGTGAAATTGAAGCTGTTTGACCATCATGTTTTAAGGTTATTTTAGTACTTTGTTCATGTCTCCTTTGGGAAGGGATTAAAATAAAAGTACCACTTTGGAGATATTCTGACGTTTTATTTCCTCCTCCATAGTTCTCTTCATTTCCAAGATTTCCTTTATTTTTTATTCACTACCTTTTAGGAACTTTGAACTTCAGAGAGTGACAGACAGACATAAGGCTTTATTCTTTTATGTGCAGAGTTAGTAATTTATCTGTAATCTTTCTAAAGAACAGTACAGAATTCAACATCTTCGCATTGAATTCTTAATCAGGTGACTTAAGAAATGTTCTCAAATGCACACAAATATGTTGTTATGTAATTATGTTACTGTTTCAGACACCAAATAATTATTATTCTTTCTGCGAATATATCTCGGAAGTGTTAGGAATATCTTTTAATTAACAGAGGCTTGAAAACCTTCCAACCTCCCTAATAGATGTAAGCAATAATCATCTTGACTGTTTAATCATTAGGTGAAAAGTTGATGAAGAGTCTTACCATGGATAGAACAGACTGTCACCACCTAAAAGCCCTGATAAATTTTAGTGTCCCTCATTGTGGGACAGCCAGATATCAGGCACGTCCTGATGTGATGCAATGGGAAATATGAAAGACCACCTAGAAAGTATTCTTGCTAAAAATATTGATCCTGAATGTAATGAAGCCTCTCGATGTAATGACCAGTTTATAGAAAATTTGAGGGTTAGAAGAACATGCTAAATGACACCATGAGACTCTAGTCAGCCAAATATGGACTATGGGCTGGCTACAGGGACAAATGACCTTTTTCTTTAATAAGTAAATCGTGAGAACTTAAAAAAAATAAATAAAAAGGAAGAGGAAACTAGTATAGAGTAAAAGAGACTTAGGAGACATATCACCCAAAGCAGGGTGTGTACCTGGTTTGGATCTTGATTTGAAAAAGGCAGTTGTACAAAAGTATTTTGAGGCCATCAAGGAAAACTAAGTGTGGAATGGGTAATTAGATGATATTAGGAATTATTTTTAATTTTGTTGGCTGTGATAATGATTATGGTTATGGTTTTTTAAAGTCCTTATCAGAGATACCAAAGTATTTATTGGTGAAATGAGTTGTATCTGGGATTTGCTTTACTGTCACTAAAAAAAGAGTGAGCATGGCCAAAAGTTAGCGTTGAAGCCTGGTAATGGGTTCTAGTCTTTCAGGTTTTTTTTGGGTATTTCTGAAAATTTCATCATAAAGAGTTCAAAATGCTGAAATTGGTTTGCTGCTGGCATTTAGACACTTCAAATAGCAAAAACAAATATAGAACGCTGCATACTGGTAAAGCCTCAATTTTGGAAAATTGCCTTTTGGCTTATCTACATATTTGGTCTGGTTAGTTTCTCGGCAAATTAGTATTTACATTAACTTCATGTTATTCCTCATCCTGGAGTCCCACGGAGCCCTCAAATAGACTAAGAGAAGTCGTAATTATAGATACTTAGAGAGTTAATGCTATGGATAATTGCTAATCAGTAAGCTCTTCATACCAATAAGCAGGCAGAAGAGGGGGTTTGGGAAAGATTGTCAGTGACTAGAAATAAATTAAGTAAGGATGAGAATAATTTGTGTGCTTGACTGAATTGCATTGTAGAAAAGTGTATGTAAATAGCGCTCTATTTGGTGTGATTGCTAACGGTGGCCCCTTCTGATTGCTGCCCCTTACATGAACCAGAGTATGGGAGTTGAACTTCGTTTCTCTCTCTCTTCCTTGATGGGGGTCATTTGACCCCCATGATCATCTTTCCGCCAATAATCACCAAATCTTTATCCTCAGCCCAGATTGCTCTTTGGAGCACTAGAATCACATCTCTGCCCACCTGGGGTTGGCTTTGTGCCTTCTGCGCCAGCCTCGCCCGGAGCCGGGCTCCCCTTGTGCTGTGCGCACCAGCTCTCCTGTGCTCAGCTGTGCACACCGGGCTCTCCTCTGTGCTGTGCACACCGGCTATTTTCACATCTGTCTTTCAATCTTTCCTGCTTCAGGCTTTTGCATGCACCATCCGCTCTGCCTGGAGTGATTTAATCTCCTATGCTTTTTCTCCTGGCTCCTTGTCTTCTAGGCGTTGGCTCAGACACAGCCTCCTCGGAGTCAACTTTCCTGACCTTCGTCCATCATTCTGGGTCACCAGCACTTTGCTTGTTCCTTAGTGGCCTCCTTAGACCTTTCTTTCTTGCTAGGGTGCTAAGCCAGGAAGGTTGAGGACACAGACTCTTACCTTAAGTGGTGGTGATGAGGATGAAGAGATCTGAGAGTTAACCGGAAGACCGGGACTGAGGGTGGGTGTTCACTGGCCCCGACGGGGGATCAGGGTTTTCTTAGGGGCCAGTTTGGTACTCAGATGGAGTTGTCTGTAGTGGGCAGTGGAATCTGTGACTCAGAAATCACCTCGGACTTCTTCTTCTCTCTTCCCTCATGCATCCCGCCAGCTGCCAAGTTTTATCATGTTTTACCTTTGTGCGGTCTCTCTGAGTTGTAACTTCTTTCCATTCCTGTGTGATCATGCTCTGCTTACTGTCACCCCGTTGGCTGTGTCCCTGAGCTGTGTACCTGATGGATCACTGGTTTCTGCTTCTTTCCACTCTGCAGTGTGATTTTTCTGCAGCGTAACTGAGAAAAAGGCCACTTTGCTCAAAATACCCACTGGATCCCCATTGTCCACACGGACTTTCTCACATTCCTCAGCCAACTTTTCTAGCATTCTCTCCAACCAGTTGGAGCCACTACTGTTTGTTACGCAAACACATCCCACGTTGTCCAGACATGGAGCCTTTGTCTATGTGGCTGCTTCCAGCCGGAATGGCTCCCCTCTGTCTTTTAAACCTCTTGCTCCCCTTATGATATAAAAGCTTAATTTAGAGCTGAATTAAGGAATTGAGCCTGTAGCATAAGAGCATAAGCTCTTTACTGTTCGTTGGAATTGGACCCACCCAGTGAGGCGGGGATGTCTCCTGGTCACTTAGTTATGGGCTTGTGCATTTGTGTGGAAACTAATGTCTGCTGGCCCCTGTGTTTGGGAGGGAAAGTGCCTCCTCATGCTGAGTCATGGATGTCGTGTGCCACTCCAGGCCTGAGTGTAACCAGAGACGGGAGATTATCTTGAGGCTGACGGTGTCCTTTTCCCTGTTGTTATGGGACTGTGTTTTGAATTAAATTATTTTAGAAACAGATGGCTGACTGAGAATTTTTCGCCTTTGTTCTCAGTGAGCTGAGAGAGTTTGGTTCGGTTTGTTTTTGTTACTTCAAGTGCTGACAGTCTTGCTTTTGCAGGTTGGTAAAAGAGGACTGCGTTTCATTTCGGAAAGAATAAGACAAAGCAACACGACATCTTCCGATAAATACTCTGTCCCATGCTTTGAATCAAGCTGACGTTTCAATACCCTTGTCTGCTCAGATGAGAAAATCATGCCAAGAATTAGGGAGTCCCTAAATCCCAACCTGAAGCCTATAGAGTGGCCCCCCCTTATTCACGAGGTATGCGTTCCAAGACCCATTTCTGTGGATGCCTGCAATGGTGGATAGTACCAAACCCTATATATGCTGTGTTTATTCTTATCAGACATACCTTTGGTAAAGCTTAATTTATAAACGAGCACAGTAAGAGATTGACAACAAGGACTAATAACAAAATAGAACAATTTTAACAATATGCTCTAATAGAAGGTGAATCTGCTCTGTCTCTCAAAATATCTTACTATACTGTATTCACTCTGCTTGTGTTGGTATGTGATGACAAAATGCCTACGTGACAAGGTGAAGTGAAGTGAATGGTGTCACGTTAGGCCGCTGTTGACCTTCTGACCATATGTCAGAAGGAGAATCATGTGCTTCTGGACTGTAGCTAATGGAAGTTGTGGAGGCAAACTATGGATAAGGGATGGGGCACTAGAACTACTGATGTTTTAGCTGTAATAGTATGAAACTTTTTTTTAATGTTTATTTTTGAGACACAGAGTCGGGGAGGGGCAGAGAGAGAGGGAGGCACAGAATCCGAAGCAGGCTCCAGGCTCTGAGCTGTGAGCAGAGCCCGATGTGGGGCTTGAACCCTTGGACCATGAGATCATGACCTGAGCTGAAGTGGGCTGCTTAACCGACTGAGTTACCCAGCCTCCCCAATAGTATGAATTTTTAAAAAAGCTTTGTGGTACCTTTATTTAGTCTTGCGTGCAGTTGTTGTTTTCTGAAGTTACTCACTAGCTCTCTTCGTGTTTTAGTGAAGTCTTAATTGTTATCTGTGTCCCCATCTCCTAGAGGAGGAAGTGGAAGATATGACTAATTATAGGGGATTTCTCCAGGGAAGTGAGCAAGTTTGAGATAGAATGGGACCCGCTTCTGTTCTCTGTGGAATCTTCTGGAGCTTTTGGCCCTATTGTCTCCTTCTCTGACGGGGATCATATTATACCAGTGTTGAAGGGCCGTGCTTTTTATTGGCTAAAACCAACCCCCCCTCCCCCACCCCCCCACCACTGATGTAGTGGCCATTTATCATTTTGAGAAGCTGCCTTTTCCCTTTTCAGGAAGTCTTTCATTGTGCGAGGGTCAGAGGACTGTAGGGTTGATGGGCAATGTGGCATGTGATTTAGGCATGGACGGTGGGACCCTCCCAGCTAGACTTTGAATTTTGCAGAAGTTTTGCCACGAAGTAGAAGAGTTGGGTGGGGGAGGGTGGTGGCCGTCCATTGGCAGCTGTGCCCGCAGAGTTCCAGCGTGTGTCGTCAGCGGACGCTGTCTGTGGCAGGCTTCTCTGCTGCCCGGTCGCACTTGGCTTTTGTGTCTCTTCTGAAATTGAGCCCCTTGTCCATTCTGTGGGCCCTCTGGTATTCTTCCATTGATTTCCCCTCCTGCTTATGTAGCCAGAATTGTTTCCGTTGCAAACAACAGAAAACCCCGACGGAGAAAACCTATAGCGTGAGCACAGGGTCATATTTCAGGCCTGCACATAGAGAGTCAACACTTGAATGCTCGTTTTTCAGGTAGTGATTTTCAGGAACTCTATATCTTATTAGCTGAAGAAGGAACTGAGACCCAGGAATGTGAACTGAGTTACTCAAAGTCGGCAGTTAATTGGAGCACCTGGGTGGTTCAGTTGGCTGAGCGTCCGACTTTGGCTCAGGTCATGATCTCACGGTTCATGAGTTCGAGCCCTGTGTTAGGCTCGCTGCTGTTGGCACAAAGCCCACTTGAGATCCTCTGTCCCCTTCTCTCTGCCACTCCCCCACTTGTGCTCTCTCAATAATAAATACCAAAAAAAAAAAAAAAAAAGTTGGCAATTAACTGTGGTAGACAAGGGTAGGGCCCAAAGCCTGTAGGCTCCTGTTTCCGGTAATCCCTACTCCATCCTAGTGCCTCTTGTTAGAGTTGGGAATGAAAGGTGTTGTCTTAGTCACTTGGGCCGTTAAAACGAAATGTCACAGACTTCAGGGCATAAACAACAGACCTTTATTTTCTTATGGTTCTAGAGGCCGCAAGTCCAAGATCGAGGTGCCAGCAGGGGTGGTCTCTGGTGAGGCCTCTATCTGCTTCCAGATGGTGCCTTCCTGCTGTGTTCTTACGTGGCCGTTTCTCTGTGCCAGTGCTCCAGGAGAGTGAGCTCTGGTGTCTCCCCCTCTTCTTACGAGGAGGCCCTGTTGGATTAGGGCCCAACTTGTATGACCTCATTTAACCATGTCTCCCTCTGGAAAGGCCCTGTCTCCAAATACAGCCTCACTGGGGGGTTAGACCTTCAACATACGTATTTTTATGGTGGGGTGGGTGATGTAATTTAGTCCACAACAGATGTGCACTATGGGAATATAGGCATTTTAATGTTGCCTGTGACTTAATAAAAGTTGAACAACAAAAGATGTCACAGGAAGATTTCTAAAAGAAATTTTACATAGTCTGAGATCATCAAACACTGGGGCTATGCCGTTGGGTACTGCCATTCACTCTGAGGTTGATACTTTTCTTTGCAGAGTGCTCATCAGCCATTGTTCTTTGGGTAAGGCCCCACATCCAAATGTAGGCTGAAAGGCTGATTTGGGAACAGCATGGGACACGGAGAACCTCCTTTCTGTTTTAGACTGTGGCTCCTTGGTAGAGCCTGGCCATGTTGTTTATGTCTGTAGGCAGCCCTGCTCCCCGCTCCGTGTCGACTTCACACATTCTCCAGTGTGCTCTGCCCCGTCCTTCCTCTGACCAGAATTCCCTCCTGTTCTCACCAGCATGTGTGCACAGAGGCCCTGTCTCTGCACTCCCCTTCTCAGTCTGTCCTCCAATTGAGGATCAAAGGCCAGTTCCCCTCTGGTTGCCATTTCTTCTTCCTCCTCTCCCACCTGGGTTCCTCACTTATCCACTGCATCTTCCATCTCTTCCTCTCTTCTGGATTGTTCCATTGGTATTGCTCTAGCCCAGTACCTTTCAAAGAAAAGTCCCTGTACTTGCAGTAGAATTACCCATGGCATTGGTTCAAAACGTTGATTCTGAAATAAGAGCAGAAGCAAACACAAGCACACCCCAATTCCTAAGCCCCCGCCCCATCTACTGAATGACAACCTGAATTTAGCTTTTATTTTCACACAATCCTAGACATATAACAAAGTTAAAAAATTAATACACAGAGTTCCCATAGACCTTTAATTATCTTTCCCTAATGTTAGAATCTTAGATCATCTTAGAGTTATCAAAGTGAAGAAATTAACCCTGGTACAATTCTGTTAACTCGACTACAGACTTTACAGGATTTCACCAGTTTTCTCCCTTCTGTTTTGGAATCCAATCCAGAATCCCAAATTGCATTTGGTTGTCACATCTCCTTAGTCTTCTCTAGTCTATGACTGTTCCTCAGTCTTTCCTTGTCTTTTACGACTTCGAGGTCTTTGAAGAGTCAGGTCTTTAATAGAATGCCTTTGGGTTTGTCTGATGCTTTCTCTTGATTGGGTGACATTTTACATTTTTAGAAGCCTGCATCTTTATTGAGCTCTTCTGTGATTCTTACCTATTATCTGAGAACCAGACACCTTTCCCTGGACCCTTCTGGTTGTCATCCTGTTCCTCTCCTGCCCTGTACAGCTAAACCTCCCCCAAAAGTTGCTGCACATATTCCCCATTACATCACCTGTCAGTCACTTTTCAACCCACGGCAACCTGACTTCTGCCACCACAAGGCTAAAGAGACCTATTGTCACATCTAGGAGGTGCTTCCCAGCTTTCCTTTTCTTGACCTCTCTGGGTCATCCAGACCCCTTCCTGACTCCTAAACTCTTTTTCTGTTTGCTTGTCATCTCACATTCCTGGTTCTCCCTGCTTCTCAGATTTCTCCTTCTTACTTTTGCAGGTTTATCTCCAGGCTCACATATCTGTTTGCAAACTTGATATCTCCATGTGGATTTCTCTAAAAAAAAAAAAAAAAAAAAAAAAAAAAAAAAAAAAATCTCAGGCTAGTGCTCTCACACTTTCACGGGCACACGAATCACTTGGAATCTTGTTGAAAGCAGTTTGTGACCTAGTAGTGTCTTGATGGGCCAGAGAGGTTGTATTTCTGAAACACCCCGGCTGATGCTGATGGTCTTCTGGCCCCACTGAGTAGCAGAGTTCTGAAAAGACGACTCTGATGTGAGCCACTGTCTTCTCAAGCTTCAACTGCTGTGACCATATAACCAGTCTCTCCACATCTCCTCTTGCCTCCTTTTAACCTGTTCTTCATACTATAGCAGGAGGGATTTTTAACCACCATTCTGATCATGTCATGTGTCTGAATGCCTTCAATACTCCCATTGAAATGCAGTCCTCCCATTGTGTTTATTAAATTGTTATCTGCAACATCATGGCTTCCAAGCCTTGAGTGTTCTGATCCCCTGACTCCCTTTAACCTTGTCTTTGGGCACTTTTTCCTTCCTTCCTTCCTTCCTTCCTTCCTTCCTTCCTTCCTTTCCTCCCTCCCTCCCTCCCTCCCTCCCTCCCTCCCTCTCAGACATACTGGTCTTCTCTGTGTTCTTCAGTGGGCTGCATTACCAGTTCTGTCCCCACCCGCCCCACCCCACTGGACCCTGTACAGATCCCACATCCTCTGCCCAGATGGTACTGTGCAATGAGCTGGCCTGCAAACTCTTGTCTTCCATCCAAGATGAGATAAGGAACTCAGACCAGAGCATAAATTGACCACTTGCAGAGCATGCTTTCTGGTTCAGCTGACATATTTTTGTAGCACGACCTACTCTCTGAAGAATCAATGCATTGAGTTGTATCCTGGCTCAAGCACCTTATTTCATCACAGGCCAGTAACGCAAAGTGCAACTGCTTTGAGTGGCATCGGTCTGGGATACTCTTGTCCATGCTCACATTATGTACATGTGTACACACACACACACACACACACACACACACACACTTGCATGCACACACTTTACACCTCCAGGCACACGTGGCTTTAAGTGAGAAAGGCAAAACTTTAAAACCTTTGTATGACAATATAAGACTATTGTTATGGCTTTTGATGTAGGGAACGATTTCTAAAACCTTCTGTCTTAAGACCAATGCACATCTCAAACAGTAACAGAAAAGATTGGTAAATTTGACCATATTAAAATTGAGAACTTCTGTTCATCAAAAGGCCACATAAAGAGAATCAGTCAACAAGCCACAAACTGGGAGAAGTTATAACTGACATAGTATTATGTATTCGGAATGTATTAAAAATGCCTGAGAAGGGGGCACCTGGGTGGCTCTGTTGGTTAAGCATCTGACTTCGGCTCAGGTCATGATCTCATCGTTCGTGGGTTCAAGACCTGCTCCAGGCTTTGGATTCTGTGTCTCCCTCTCTCTCTGCCCCTCCCCTGCTTGTGCTCTGTCTCTGTCTTTCGAAAATAAATACAACGTTAAAAAAAAAGGAAAAGACAGGCAACCCAATAGCAAAATGGGCAGTAGAATTGAAAAGACACTAGAAGAGGCAACACCAATGTCTGTTGTAATCAGGGAAATGCAAATTAAAACCTTAAAACCTTTCACATCAGCCAGATTAGTAAAAACATGAATGGCCAGGAATGTTTAAGTATGAGTAAGAATTTGCAGGATCAAGAGTGGGATTATAAATTGATTCAACTGCTTTGAAAGATTATTTGGCATCATTTAGTAAAGTTTCAGATGAACATCTCCTCTGACCCAGTAGTTCTATTCTCGTGCGTGCATATGTACACAACACATCAACACCCATACACATACACATGCGTGTGCACATGCATATACATTCTCAAAAGGCAAGTGCACACGAACAAGCATACCTATTCACACACATACGTGTACACACACGTACTCACATGAACATCTATACTTTAGGTATACATTTGTGTACCAAACGATGGGTAAGAAAATTCATATCAGAATTGTTTGTAGGGGCGCCTGGGTGGCTCAGTTGGTTGAGCATCTGACTCTTGATTTTTGGCTCAGGTCATGATCTCAAGTTTTATGAGTTCAAGCTCCACACTGAGGTCTGCGCTGACAGCATGGAGCCTGCTTGGGATTCATTCTCTCTCTCTCTCTCTCTCTCTCTTTCTCTTTCTCTCTCTCTCTCTCTCTCTTTCTCTTTCTCTCTCTCAGCCTCCCCCGTGTATACACACACACACACTCTCTCTCTCTCTCAAATAAACTTAAAAAAAAGTTTGTAATAACAAAATTGACAGTGGTCCAGCTGTACATCAACAATACATGGTTAAATTTTAGTATGTCCGTACAATGGAATTCATGTTGAAGTGAGAATAATAACTACATGCGAAAAAAGTACACTTGGATGAATCTAAAAAAATATGCAGTGAAAAATAAGTTGTAGCAGAATACATACAATATAACACCATTTTGATAAAGTTTGAAAACGCTCAAAGCTGGAGAATATATTCTATTTACGGATACACACATGTGAAAAGACTAGAAAGAAAAGCAAGGCTGTGAGAAAGGCAGAGTTCAAGAGTGACTCAGTGGAAGGGAAGGGGTTGGGAGGGATCCCCAGGGGATGCCAGAGGGAAAGGGTAATCTTTTTTCTTAAACTAGGTGATGGGATCTCAAGTCTTCTTTGTACTATTACCTGTATACCTGGCAAATATGTTTTTATAAGTAGTATTTCTTATCTACCTGATAATTTGATGAAAAACAAAACAAAACAAAACAGGACCAGTTGGAGGAGAGAGTAATCTGGCAGAAGGTATTCGTGTACAGTTGGGTTCTGAGAAAGAAAGTGAAGAAAGATCCTGTTTTCTAAACTACGGAGAAGAGTGGGAAGGGGGAAGGATGATTTTAATAATGGCACTAAAATCATCATTAGGACAACCTGGGGACTACACGAAGAATAAAAGTTGCTAACTATTGACCAAATTGGGTAGTGGTTAGATGATCTGCTTTTCTTGTTAAACTCTTGGAAACTCCAGGGGGCTCTCGTCTGGTAGTAGGCTGAATGTCTACACAGAGTTGAGATGACTCCTCACGTTTTGAAAACTTCCCAGTTTCACACAGAAGCAGAAGTTATCGATCCCAAGTGTTTGGATTAAAGCTCTTCAGAGATTTTTGTCGCTGGGTTTCCCAGGCTAGCCCTCAGAGGGTGTTTTGTTCTCGTAACACCCTTGCCTGTACCTGAGAGCTGTCCCCAGGTGGACGGTGGCTCCTCACAGCTCCAAAGGCAGGCCTCTGCATGGGTTTCAGCAGCACAGAATTTAGCCTGTGCTTTCGGCTCCTTTCCAGTATAATAGAAGTTAGCGTGTTTTCCAGTGTCATTTCCTCACTAGTAATTGTAATTAAACGGACTGATTTGACTGAATGTGCTGTGGCAGTTGAGGAGTATTCAGTCACTGAGAATTTATGAACCTGCCTCTCTAGGCTGCCGTACGGCCCGGGTGCTATTTTAAGCAAGTCAGCTTAAACTCTGAGCCTCCTCTGCAACATGATCGGATTGGCTCAGGTCTTAACGATCCATTCAGGTTAGAAAGTCCATGACTTCATGATCGACTATCATATTTGGGAGATGATTTCCAGATAGAACAATGTGATTAAAAAGAAAAAACATGGGGCGCCTGGGTGGCGCAGTCGGTTGAGCATCCGACTTCAGCCAGGTCACGATCTCGCGGTCCGTGAGTTCGAGCCCCGCGTCAGGCTCTGGGCTGATGGCTCGGGGCCTGGAGCCTGTTTCCGATTCTGTGTCTCCCTCTCTCTCTGACCCTCCCCGTTCATGCTCTGTCTCTCTCTGTCCCAAAAATAAATAAAAAAAAAAACGTTGAAAAAAAAAAAAAAAAAGAAAAAACAAAAAACCCACCAAATTATCTTGCTTGTGTAAGACCATCAAGTTCCTAGAGATGGGCATCTCCCTCATGGATTTCTACAAAAGTTTTTTAAGAGCTTCATAAATATGTTTTTTCAAAAGATTTTGTATTTTCAAAGAGCAGTTTTAGGTTCACTGAACAGGAAAATTGAGCAGAAGGTGTAATTTCCCATATGTCCCCTGTCCCCACACATGCATAGCCTCCCCCGTTATCAGCGTCCCCACCGAATGACACCTTTGTTACAATTCATGAACCTACATTGACAAATCATTTGTCACAGTCCAGAGTTTACCTTAGGGTTCACTCTTGCTGTTGTGCATTCTGTGGGTTTGCCTTGTGAATTAAAAGAAAATTTTTTTAATGCTTATTTTTGAGAGAGAGAGCAGGAGAGGGGCAGAGATAGAGGGAGACACAGAATCCGAAGTAGGCTCCAGGCTCCGATCCGTCAGCACAGAGCCCGATGTGGGGCTCGAACCCATGAACTAGGAGATCATGACTTGAGCCGAAGTGAGAGACTTACCTGACTGAGCCATCCAGGCGCCCCTGCCTTGTGAATTTTTAAGCACCATGACTCAGCACTGGCACTAGGGCAGTCCCTACTCTTGTTACCTACAGCACGGTGAGATCCCAGCCCAGGTTGAGTGAGGCACAAGGTAGGCACCTAGTAGGTATGTGTTGTGTGGTCTCCGTGGCAGAAGGTGTCTCGACACCGGCTGTTCAGTGTGGTTGCAGATCTGGCACCACCTGAGAGCCACACGGAAGCTCAGCGTCCGCCCCAGCCCGCATCTTAACGCTGGATGGTGCCCGCATCTTAACAAGACCCCCACGTCATTTGGGTGCGTGACGAGTGAGGAGCACTGGTGTTTCCCCAGCCCCTTCCTTTCTCTCTGTCATCACAGAGACAGCCTTGCACTCTGGTGAACTAACGCTTTAGAGCTTGAAAATTGATCTCCGGGGCTTGAAATTCGAGTCTGTGAAGCCTTTTCTGCTGGGAGAGCCTCGCTTGGGTTTTCTAACCTCTTCCTGAATTAACCATAGAAGTAATTCCCGTGGCATTTCAGCTGCTGTCTCTTTCAGAGCCGGCTTCTCCTCTCCTGGGGCTTGGCCAAAAAGAAGAGAGCTTGGCACACGTCACATTTCTTAGAAGTGTTTGTTCCTCTCTTTTACTATCTGGTGAATTTTTCATCTTTTTGACCGCTTTGCTTTCCCTCTTCTGTGTCCTTTGTAAGTAGAGTTGATGGAATTCTAATTTACATCGGATACTTGGGCTCATAAATTAGCCACAAAATGTTGTTTTTCTTCACTTTTTTTTTTTTTTTAATTTTTTATTTTGAGAAAGAGGGAGAGAGCACACATACAAGCAGGGGAGGGACAGAAAGAGAAAGGGAGAGAAGGAGAGAATCTCAAGCGGGCTCTGTGCTGAAAGCAAAGATCCTGACTCAGGGCTCTGTCTCGTGAACTGTGAGATCATGACCTGAACTGAAATCAAGAGTCAGGTGTTCAACTCACCGAGACACGCAGGCACCCTTTTTGTTACTGTTTTATCCTCGCTAGTGTATTTTCAAACATGTTTCTGATTCATTTTAAAAGGGATCTTGCTGTCTATTCAGATCTTATATTTCAAAATAAATCATAGCAGAGTTTTAAAGCACATAAAATGGTCTGTCCTTAGAAAAACCTTAATATCTGTGTGCTTCGTAGTTGGATAGAATGTTGATTTTATTCCTTCTTAGATTTATAACCATTTAACCTTTATTGTGGAAAAGTAACAGCCTCTACTTACTTCAACAGAGTTGTGGGAAGTACCAGGATTACTTTTACCCATGCTTGGAATGGGATAGGTAAATAGTAAAAGTGCATAGACAAGAAATCCTAGAGCCAGGTTGTAACGAAGACAACAAATGCCTAACAGTATTGAAATCTCTAATATTATTTTTTATTGTATGATTTATTATTTTTTATTGTTTATTTATTAAAATTTTTTTTAACATTTATTTTTTGAGAGAGAGCATGAGTGGGGAAGGAGCAGAGAGAGAGGGAGACACAGAATCTGAAGCTCTGAGCCATAAGCACAGAGCCCGACTCGGGGCTTGAATCCATGAACCGTGAGATCATGACCCGAGCTGAAGTCGGACGCTCAACCAGCTGAGCCACCCAGGAGCCCCTAATAAACGATAGTCTCATTTTTTATTTTATTTTATTTTATTTTATTTTATTTTATTTTATTTTATTTTATTTTATTTTATTTTAATTTTAATTTTTTTAAATATGAAATTTATTGTCAAACTGGTTTCCATACAACACCCAGTGCTCATCCCAAAAGGTGCCCTCCTCAATACCTATCACCCACCCTCCTCTCCCTCTCACCTCCCATCAACCCTCAGCTTGTTCTCAGTTTTTAAGAGTCTCTTATGCTTTGGCTCTCTCCCTCTCTAACCTCTTTTTTTTGTTTTTCTTCCCCTCCCCCATGGACTTCTGTTAAGTTTCTCAGGATCCACCTAAGAGTGAAAACATATGGTATCTTTCTCTGTATGACTTATTTCGTTTAGCATAACACTCTCCAGTTCCATCCACGTTGCTACAAAGGGCCATATTTCATTCTTTCTCATTGCCACGTAGTACTCCATTGTGTATATAAACCACAATTTCTTTATCCATTTGTCAGTTGATGGACATTTAGGCTCTTTCCATAATTAGGCTATTGTTGAGAGTGCTGAATAGTCACATTTTTAAAAGTCACATTACATAGAAAGGAGTGTGACCCTTTAAGCAGCTTATATCTGGTGTACGTTTGTGACATTCACATGCTGGTGGAGCCAGCTAGAAATATTTTATCTAAATAAATAGATGACTAAATATCATTTACTAATTTTAGTGACTACGCACAAAATCTGTTCACAGAATTTTGTCTTAGTCTTGATTTCCATTTCTGCCGATGAGTCACAGATATCTCTGAATGCCCTCTCTCAGCTTCTGTGTGATTGTAATAAACTATTTTAATTCTGTAGTACATGTTTTTTAACCTCACAAATTACATAGTAGTAATGTTGTCCATTTATACCACCAGTATTTGTTTAGATTTAGCCATATCTTTATCATTTATTTGTCCTCTGTTCTTTCTTCTCAGATCTTCCGTCTGGGATAATTACCTTTCCCCTGGAAGTATATCCTTTTTTAGGGAGGTTCCTCTACTGAAGGTCTTCTGTTGGTATTACCACTTTTGGTTTATCTGAAAATGTCCCTAATTTAACAAATAGAAAGTAGTAGTTATTCAAATCTAAGATGTCGGATATTTTCTCTTTGCACTTTCAAGATTTTCCTCATTATCACTTGGCTCCTAGTTCTCTGAAGGGGTTACCTGATGGTGTAATTGCCAGTATTTTTCTCTGGTTCATTTACAGTTTCTCTCTGTCTTTGGTGTTCTGTGGTGTCATCATGTGTGTAGGTGTGAATTTTTACAAAATTCACCTGACTTGGAATTTCTTGGTTTTCTTGAAGGATTCATGTCTCTTACTAATTTTGGACAGTTTTTAGCACTGTTTCTTCAAATACTGTCTCTACCCATCTCCCTCTATTATTTCTTTTAAAAACTTGGATCAAATGTATGTTGGACTGTGTCATTCTATCTTCCATACTTCTTAACTTCTCTTTTTTATATTTCTCACCTTTCTGTTTCTCTGTACTTCCTTCTGCATAGTTTTCAGATCTATCTTCCAGTTCACTAAATCTCTCTTTAGCTATATCTAAATTGCTATGTAAAAAAAAAAAAATTAATGTTTATTTACTTCGGAGAGAGAGAGTGTGAGTGGGGAGTGAAAGAGAGAGAGAGTGAAAGGGAGGGAGGGAGGGAGAGAGAGAGAGAGAGAGAGAGAGAACCCAAAGCAGGCTCTCTGCTGACAGCACAATGCAGGGCTCAGAATCACAAACTGTGAGATTGTGACCTGAGCCAAAGTCAGATACTCAACCAACTAGGCCACCTAGGGGCCCCTCTAAATTGCTATTTTGTATATTGCATATTGAGTTTCAAAATTTTAACTATTAAAATTTTTAAATTTGTTTAATCTCTATACCCAGCGTGGGGCTTGAGCTCTCGACCCTGAGATCAGGAGTTGCATGCTCCTCTGACTCAGTCAGCCGGTGTCTCTTTGTTTTTTCATTTCTAAGTATTCTTTTAATTATTTTTCAAATCTTTCTGGCCATTTTTACAGTCTCTTGCTCCTTACTCATGTTTTCAGTCTCCTCTTTACTATTTTAAGTGGATTAAACATACTTTAAAAAACGTATCCCACATTCCAGTATCTAAAGTCTTTACAGCTCCAACACTATTTCTGTGGGCTTCTCTTGACCTTTTTTCATAGTACCTTATTTCTATACATGTTTTGTAATTTTAAATGTAGCACTCATATTTATTGGAACTCTAGCTGCACGAATACTTTGATGCCTGCTCTGTGAGTGTTCTTCTAGAGATGATTTATGTTAACCTCTGATAGGCGTTGGAGAGTCATGATTCTAAACATACAATTTTTAGGACCACGCAAGTAATAAAGATTCCAAAGTTGGGAGGACATTTTATAAAATATCTACATAAAGTCAGGGTTGAGACAGATATTTTTTCTTACTGTTCTCGGAGAGGTGGCTGTTTTTCTTCCTAATTCACTCTTGCCCGGAGAGTATGGTCCTTCTCAGGTCTCACCTTTTTGGAGATGGTCTTCGTTTGTGTTTTTTACCTGTTCAGACCCAACACTCGTCCCTTATTCCCCCGTGTTCTAAGTGTCCCTCTATCTGAGGCTCTCTGGTCCAGTGTCCCTCTCTCCAGTGACTGCAGTGCTTGATGACTACTCCAGCTCCTCCTTTGTTCCTGTGTATGGCACACGTCCCTTATCGCCTTGCAGGCTCATCTAGTCACGTAAAAAGATGTTTTCGGACATTTAGTAAGCATAATTCAGCGTTATGATGTGAGAAGACATCGAGATCTCCAGTCTGCCCTAGTGCCAGGAATAGAACAGAAACAATTTACTTCAAGAAATAAAATAAAAAGGTCAAGTTCAAGATTGTCTCTAAACGATTCACACACTCACGTTCTGATAGACTGTTTGGACAAGCAAGAGGAGGGTCTTGTTATGGGTCATGATAGCTGCTCAGTCCTCAGCCTGTGCTTCAGTGGACATACCATGTGCTCTTGGCCTTCATTAGGGGCCTGGGCCAGTACATATCCTGCCTCTCTGTATCCAAATTATAGGTGGAGACACCTCAGCTACGTCCATGATCAAGACAGCTGTCACAAGGGTAAAGAATACAAAAGTTTTGAGAGGAAGATAGGATGTTGTGGGCACATAACAGAACTTGGTTCTCAGACACCCTTCCTTCCTTCCTTCCTTCCTTCCTTCCTTCCTTCCTTCCTGCATTCATTCATTCATTCATTCATTTAGCACACATGTATTGAGCTCTGACTATATGTCAGTCACTGTGCTAGGCACTGGGAAGGCAGATCAACTGTCCTTGTCTTCAGGAAGCTCGCAGTGTAATGAGCAGACCGTTCATTTCAGTGAGGCCTGCTAAGGGATACGACAGGTAGGAAGCCTTGGGAGAGGCACTCACTCCACTTTAGAGCATTGAAGGAGGAGGCGGTATCTGTGTTGCATCTGCAGGGCCAGTAGGAATAATCCCGGTGGAGAGCCGGGGAAGGGTATCCCAGGCAGAGGGACAAGAATGTGCAGAATCCCTAAGCCAGAGGGAGTTTGGATGGGCCAGAGCGTAGTCAGGAAGGTGTGAGAGTGGAACAGGGAATGATGGGAGCCGAGCCTGGAGGGAGTCTGGGGCCTTGGTGTGGGTGGCCCTAAACTAGGATCTTTTGAACTCTCTTACCTGTGTAGAGAGTGATGCTTTCAGGGTTCTCGTGTTCATTTCTCTTGAGAGCCGGCTCTTGTGGAAGAGAAGGAATGTGGGCTTGGAATTCAAGGCAGGCTTCTCTTGAGGTTCTCACTCCACCTCTGTCTGGGTGGTCATGTAATTGATTTAGTTACTTTCTCTCATCTCTCTTTCTTGTGTGATAAATGAGACAGAATGGACCACACAGCCTCCTAAGACCTCCTCCATTTCCGGTATTCTGTGGTGTCGTTTGAAAGTAAGAGAAAAAATGGCAGGATCTGCTTCCACACAAGCTGAGGTGAAGGTGGTGCTCACATTGATGAATATTTGTGGATATTACCCTGACGGTTGTTCTGGCAATTTCTGGCTCCCAATTAGCTGTTTTACTTCCAACTGTGAATTGCACATATTCGTAGTCGAGTGGATATTTGTTCAATGAATAAATTCTTACATCTGAAACAAAGCGTTAGCAGTATGGCTTTGATTGCAACTAACCCAGCTTTTATTCTCTCTGTAGATGAGCTCTTTCTGGAACAGCACAACCTCTCTCTATCCTCCGTGGAGCTCACGATGAAGAAAAGCACCGTGCACAGCACTGCACATGTGGCCTTAACAGAAACTGCTCCAGGGTCCCAGCAAAGCCCTTCTCTCCAGGTCACGTCATCTCCATCTGCCACTATTTTTGATACAGTCTTTTTAAACCCAGGAACACTGACCCAAAGTATGGCAGATCACAGCATCCTTGTGGCCAATTATGTGTCGATGACGAGCAGTGAGGTGGTCAGAGATGATGATGAAATGGATAACTTTTTGCCGGAAACTCCCTGGGCCACTTCGCGCGCGGTTTCTCCGCTCCAGCATCTCCCGGTCAGCCCGCCAGTGCTGACTCCCTCTTTGCCCATTATTTCTTTCCAGGATGAGCAAATGACGTCAGCCTGGCAAAACACAGTGCCACAGCCAACAACGTATGCCGAAGCCGCCAGTCATTTCAGTGCTTTTTGGTCAGCCTTTTCCACTTCTGAGGGCATACTGCCGCGTCCCAGTAGGAATTTGGTGCTTTATCCTACTGACACTTACGGGCACTCAGCAAGCAGGACTTTGCCGGAGATCGCGGCTTCAGGAACAGAGGATGGAGAAACCCTTCCTTCTGGCTCTCTGGCCGCACAGCCTCCCCTGTCAGGCAGTGGCATCCCTCCACAGGCTTTTCCCTCCTGGGACGAGGTCTCCCCACCTCCGGAGGATGTTCTGGCCACAGGCACGGACACATACCCCGACATGCCCACGGCTCTGAGTCGCAGTCTAGAAGAAACCATCTTCCCCAGAACAGACCCCGCTGCGAGTCTGGCACAGACAGCCCTTGCCTGTGGCCGCGGCCGTACAAAGTCGACTTTGTTCTCATCTCTCGCGCTTGTGTCCTTTTCTACTCGGCCAGCGGATGTTTCTCATAACCCCTTTCTTCCTGGCAGCGCCAGGGAAGCGTCAGGGTTGCCTGGCGAGTCAGGGGTCCTGAGGCCCGTGGACGACACTCACGTCCCGAGCCCGGCGGCTTCGTTCAGGCCGTACACGTGGTGCGTGTCCTGCGCCGTGGCGTCGCCTCGGCACGTTGCATCAGCGAGCGTGGTGGAGAAAGACGTCGGATCAGGGGATGGTGCCCTGACGGTGACCACGCTGGGAGTGAGCAGCCTCTCTCCGCCGAGCAGCAGCGTAGCGGACTTCCCTGAATTTGAAGACGATCCCCAGGAATTTAATACACTTTTCCCCTCGCGACCGGTCATTCCGCTTTCTTCTCCATCCGCGGGCGTCTCAGGAGCCAGCGTCGGTCTTTCGGCCGACGTGGGTACGGGGAGCGTTGGGACCACTCAAGCGGATCCTTCCCGCGGCCGCCTCTCTGTGCCACTGTCACCCGATACTGCCACTCTGGGCTCCTCCTCTGTCCCCGAAAGCCCGGGAACGCCGTCCGGCGTGACAGCCGTGTTTCCCTCGCTCCTCGGCAGCGTGCTCCCTGACTCGGGCACAGCAAACCCAAACACGCCGTCGCCCGCTAGCGCAGACCAAGGTCCTTTTATGTCTTCTACTCGGGGATCGTCAGTAGAGCCTTCACTCTCCCTCGACTGGGAGCCTGGCAGCTCTTCCCAACATGCCACCGGCCTCGGTCTGGATTCCGCATCCAGTTTTTTCTCAACTCCACCCCTGGAATCCAGCAGTTGGGTGTCCCCATCTTCAGAAACACTTGCCTCTCCGTCTTCAGGGACATCGAGTGATGCGTCGGCCTTCATTGCTCAGGCGTTTTCTTCCTTGGTTGAGACACTCCCGTTGTCCGACTCTGTCGATTTGGAGGCCCCTCCGCTTTCCGTTCCTAATCCCACGAGCTCTGAATTTTCGCGGCTCTGGCCAAGTTCAGACCTCCTTTCAAATACATTCACTTTTCTTCCTGGTTACTCTGAAATGCCCCTACTCTCCAGCTTCCCTTCGGGTTCTCTCAAGGTCTCTGAGGCGTCCACGGTTTCGCTGACCGGTCCCGAAGCTCATTTTACCTCAGCCCTCACTGAAACTACCTCCTATCTTGAGTGGTCACTCATTGCCCATGAATCGGCGGTCACCACCCTGGCGCCCTCCAGTTCTGAGCCCACCCTCGACATTTTGACTGTTGGGACTCACTCCGCATCACCTCTGACTGCTTCTCGTACAACCCCCGTTGTCGTGGAGGCTTCCCTCTTTCCAACCCCGCTACCTTCCGGCGACGGTGTCAGTGCTTCGGACGGTCACACGTCGGTCTTCCCCTCTTTCTCCAAAGTCATTCCCGGCACTACGCTCCCGGTCACCGACGTGTACCTGTCGTCAGCCTCCTCATTTGTTTCTGAGGCGAGCCCCTCACCTCTTCCAACAGAGCCAGTCCCCGTGGGCCCGTCGTTCACACCCACAGACTTGCCAGTGCTTGCCTCCACTGATCCGAGCACCCCCACCGCCGGTGCTGCCCCTGGGGATACCGTGGACGGCAGCACCCTGAGCAGCAGAACCGCGAGTCGGAATCCCCACGAGAGCAGCTCTGTGCACCCCCCACCATCCCTTCATCCCGTGCCCACCTCCACTTCTGAAGCAGCGGTTCATAGTCCAGCACTGGTCACCACCAAGCCGCCGTATGTGTGTGATATTACGGTTCCCGATGCCTATCTGATCACAACCGGTAAGGCCCTGTTTCAAGTCACTTCTCTTGGTCGGGGCGATCTCTCTTCGGTGCTTGGATGGAATGTTCCAAGACACGGCATCCTGGGAAAGAGCACGGGCTTCGGGCCCGGAGAGCTCTTGGGCAGTAGCCCTCACTCCTTCGCCTTTCTCCTGTGAGTTCTCTGGACACTTAACGAGTCTCTCTACACCTCGGTTTCCTCCACTATTAAACGAGGACGATCATGGCACGTACTGCATTGGGTTATTAAAGATTTAAATGCATCACTGCATATAAAATACTTAACCTAGCGTTTGGCACGTAAGAAACACCCACAGAGTACTGCATGTTCGTTAATAGTAGCAGTAAGAAAAATAAAAGATTTAAACGACCATAGAAACATCTGTTAGGATCTTTGTCTTTGAAACTCATAACCCAGTGCACACGTAGTTGGTGTCGTGAAAACAAAAACCTTCAGGTGTGGGTCGAACAGTTAGTTGGGCAAATGTGTAAGGGCAGCCGCTGTAATTTCTTCCTCATTTATTATTCTCTTCCTTAAGGGGGCCGCTGTGCTCTTACATGTTCCTGGAAATGTCATTTGGATCCTGAGAATCCAAGAATGAAACAGAGAGCGGCCCCGTGTCCGCTGATCTCGGTCCACAGACTTTTATCTCTGCCCCTTGTCCACAGCCTGAGTGATTAGCTTCAAGCAGACGCTTCCCCCGCATCTGCCCCACTGCTGTAGTCGCACGAAATCGGAGAGAACAGGGAAAGGTGGGGTGAGGAAGGAGGAGATCACGTCAGTGAGGTGAACCATGTATCCTCTGCTCATCATGGCGGAGACACCATCCTCTGAGATGGTGGGAGCAGCTGAAGCCTGTGCTCTCCTAACTCCCTCCCTCTCCCAAACAAGGAAGTATTTGTGAATTCACGTGACAAATAATTATTGAGCACTCAGCATGCGTGAGGTGTCTTTAGAAGGTTTAAGTGTTATCTAGATGAATGACGTGGTTCTGACCTTCAAGGAGCTTAGATTCTAGCAGGGTGGACACGAGCCGTGTTTTCTTGGTGGCTGTGATAAGAATGGTTGAAGCTGTTCAAGAAGAGTTCTAAAAGGGTGGCCCTGGGATGATGAGGGATGGGTTTGGAAGGATGTGAATTGGACTGACATACTCAAGAAGGCTGTCGTCTGGAGATGGAAGAAAGTGTCCTCATGGTGGAGGGTGTGAGCACAGGTGGAGAGGTCAGACAGCCCAAGGAGGTTCAGCTTGGCAGGTAATTAGGCTGTGCAGTGGGAGGAGGAGGTAATTATGCTAGGAAATGAGGTTGGGGCAGGTGATAAACGTTCATCTAGGGGATAACAGTAGTCCCGATGAGAGAGAAGAGTTTCTTATAGACGTGATACTTTTTCTGCCTTTCTACAAAACTATTTCATATGGTCCGCTACAAGAAGCTCATTGAAAGAGCTACTGAAAGCTTCTTTATTTCTTGAATTCCATGACATTTATTGATACTTAGAGTTGCAGTGTGTCCTTTCAAATTAAAAAAAAAAATTGTTTTCAATGTTTATTTTTTGAGAGACAGAGCGTGAGGGGAGGAGGGGGAGAGAGAGAGAGGGAGACGTACAGTCCGAAGCAGGCTCCAGGCTCCGAGCTGTCAGCACAGAGTCCGGCACAGGGCTCGAACTCATAAACTGTGTGAGATCGCGACCTGAACCGAAGTCGGACACTTAACTGACTGAGCCACCCAGGCGACCCTCAAATTTTTCTACAAATAATGAGAAACCATTTTAGAAGTGTCTCTTAAGGATATCATATATAGAATGGATTAACTTTCATATAGGACATACAGTTAATGGATTTGGCATCCTTTGTTAGGGATTGTGTATTTTTTAATAGCCTTTGGGGTAAACTTGACCCACTGTAAATGTACCCATCAGCAGTTTTAGTAAATGTGTAGAGTTGTGCATAGGTACCCAGGCTGTTGCATTATGGGTTTTTTGCTACGTTGTATTAAAAAAAATTTTTTTAATGTTTGTTTATTTTTAAGAGACAGAGCACGAGTGGGGGAGGGGCAGAGAGAGAAGGAGACACAGAATCGGAAGCAGGCTCCAAGCTCTGAGCTGTCATCACAGAACCAGAGGCGGGGCTTGAACTGGAGGGGCTCGAACTCAGGAGTTATGAGCTCATGACCTGAGCCGAAGTCAGACGCTCAGTCGACTGAGCCACCCAGGCGCCCCTGCATTGTATTTTTAAATGGAAACAAATGCTATCTTTGACCCATAAGAAGGATCACTTCGTGTAGAATCCTCATTTAGATTTGGCCTTGGTTTCTTTTAGGTAATTACTTAAAAGAGAGAGAGGGTTGGGGTGAGTACTTGTCCTCTCAAAGGGTTCTTTTTATGGAGTTCTGTAGTAAAAGTAAGAACACTCTGTCGATCCTTAGTGGACTCTCGGGAGAGTACTTGACTGGATGTATCTTCTTCTTTTTTATTTTTTTATTTTTTTGAGTTTATTTATTTTGAAAGAGAGAGAGAGCAAGGGAGGGGCAGACAGAGATGGAGAGAGAGAATCCCAAGCAGGCTCTGTGTTGTCAGTACAGAGCCGGATGAGGGGCTTGAGCTGAGGAACTGGGAGATAATGATCTGAGCTGAAACCAAGAGCCTGGGACTTAACTGACTGTGCGACTCAGGTGCCCCCGACGGCATGTATCTTTTAAGGGGTGAGGCTGTGCTTCCCATTCAGGACCTGTCAGACCCTGGCCACCCCTTTTGCCTCTCTTGGCCTAAATTAGATCTTTGGAGAAACTGTGAGATATATGTTGCCGACGATCCTTTTCCCCCAAAGACTCCTACACGTATAACCTGATGTTACAGTTTTAGGTCTTACCCAGATTAACCAGAGAAGGTGGAGTTGATCATGGTGGGCCGTGTGGACTATTCAGAGTAATATTTGGATGGTTCTCCCGAGTGATACCTTTATTTATTTAAAAAAATTTTTTTGTTTAATGTTTTTATTTATTTTTGAGACAGAGCATGAGCAGGGGAGGGGCAAAGAGAGAGGGACACACAGAATCCAAGGCAGGCTTCAGGATCTGAGCTGTCAGCACAGAGCCCGACATGGGGCTCGAACTCACAGACTGTGAGACCATGACCTGAGCTGAAGTCGACTGCTTAACTGACGGAGCCACCCAAGTGTCCCCCCGAGTGATACCTTTAGATGGGGCTATGTACGATGTGTGCTTCCTCGTGTCCTCTTTTGGGTTTATCTGTCACTGATTTTCCATTCTGTCTCTACATTCCCCAAGTTCAGCTTTTCAGATCTTTCCTCCCTCCTTCCCTCTCTCCATTCCTCCGTGCCTCCGTCCCTCCCTTCCTTCCTTCTTCCTTTCATTTGCTTTTTTCCTTCCTACTCATTTTTGTCTTTCCCTTTAAAATCAGTGTTGCAGTCTAGTCCTCCTGGAGCCCATGCAGGCCAGGCCAAGCTGGCCATTGGTGTCACTCAGCAAGGCAGTCAGGGGGTCTGGATTTGTTCTCCTGGTCTCATGAACTCTCCTTTTTCCTATCAAAAGTTACTGATCAGTAGAGAAAACAATCAAATGTAACTTAAACGCTTGGGTTTTTTCAAAGAATGAAAGATACAGCATGATTCTGTCTCTAGTTTTAAAAACTTAGACTAGGGAAGAGGGAAACTGAATCATAATTTCAAATGTATTTAGATTCTGCATTATGAGAAGTTAATGGAAGAGGAAAGAAAAAATGGGGAAGAGAAGGGGGAGCAGGACATGTTTCCAAACCCCGAGAAAGAGGCTTACTTATTACAGATTTTAAAATAGAATTTCTTAGATGTGAAAGGAGAGTTAAATATAGCTAGACTGTGTTATAAGAAATATTTTACTTCCTACATAAAATTTTAATACATGGGAATTGTGAACATCTTTTCCCCCATTACTAGTGAAACCCCTTCACTTCCCATGTTGAAAAGCTGGGGTAGGAGACCTCGTTTTATAGTGGAAGAGGTCATCTAGTTTTGTTGAGTAACATCTTAAGGCCTTTTAAAATATTCCTGCTGAGCGTTTTTAAAACTTGGTGTTTTACCATTAGGGACATAGCCAAGAGAAAAACCTACTATTTGCCCAGTCGACAATGAGAACTCTGTGTTCTTTGTTCCCTGGCGGGGCCCCAGCCACTGATCCCTGGTCTCAGCCCCTGGGGCAGAGACAGTCGAGGGTTTTCTTAGTGTGGTGAGCACGGTTTACCTGGTAGCCTCAAGATCCGCTGCTGTTCCTCTGTTCTTCCTAGTCTGGGCCTTATTTTAAAAAATGGTTCTGGGCCCTGCTGTCGCAGTTTGGCACAGCATGGGCTCTGCCTTGGGGACCAGAAGTGTGATGCCCACAGTATTCATAATGAAACTGATGTGCATTTGGTGGTCGGCTTTGCCTTGCAGTGCTGGCCCGGAGAGCCGTGCAGGAGTACATCATTACGTCCATCAAAGAGGTGTTGAGGATCCACTTCAACCGTGCTGTGGAGCTCAAGGTGGGTCCCTGTGGCCCTGGAGCCCAGGTTAACGGCACCTCTCCGTCCTAGCACGCGCTTTCCTCTCCCCCCTCCTCCTGTTGGTGAACACTTGCTCCTGCTTTGGCTAGCCATTCAAACGTCACTTTATCGGGGAAGCCCTGATCTCATGTGAGGCCAGGTGTAGTCCACTGGAGAGATGTGTTGGCAGAATTGGAGGAAAAAGTCTCTAAGACCAGAGATGGGGATGATGATGTGATACTTTTGCGCCCCTCGATTTACGTAAAAGGACTTGGATTAGAATTTGAATTAGATGTTAAAATGAGCGCATATGCATATATCTGTACACTCAGTGAGATAGATGTAGATCTCCGTACGTTTTACAGTGGCCCCTGTGCTCATACCTCCTGTCCTGTGGTGAGGTCAGAGAGCCACGCTGCAGACCTGCACCATCCTGAACAGAGCCACGAGCCACACGTGGTTCCCGAGCACGTGACATTTGGGCTTGTCTGAATCGAGATGCGCTGTCAGTCCAAAATTTACACAGGATTTCAAAGACGAGTGAAGAAAGAAACGTAAACTATCTCACCAGTGATTTTTTAGGTTGACCACATATTGAAATGTCATTTCAGATATATTGGGTGAAGTAAAATTCATTTCACCTGTTCTTTTTATGTTGTTTAATGTGGCTACTAGAAATTTCAAAGCTGAGTTTGTGGCTCATGGATGTCTTTTGGCTAGCACTGCTCAACAGAATAAGGGCTCCTTTATATGTGGATTAAATGCGACAACTTTGAAGTTCACCTTGTAAAATACAACCTGGAATTCTCCATAACTCATTATTCAGTTCATATTATTGGCTGCTCTTCTTTTTTGCTGTCTTTGCTCTTACAATTTTATGCTGTTTTTGAGAAGGTCGGCAGGTCTGTAAAAGGGAAAACTAAAATAAAATTTTGATGACCTTTGCAGCCCTCCCCCTTCATTTAAAGCTCCCCATTTACTTTTCACCTTACTTACTCTGTTATTTTTCTACTTTGTACAACTTCCTTTAATTCTGAGTTACAGTACTCTCAAATTTGATAATTATTGTCTTTTGTATTTTTAAATTTTCATAGGTTTATGAACTGTTCGCTGACTTCACTTTCCTGGTAACATCTGGGCCTTTTGTTTACACGGCGATATCAGTCATAAATGTACTTATAAACAGTAAACTTGTACGTGACCAAACTCCTTTAATCTTGGCTGTGAAACCTTCCTTCCTTGTGCCAGAGTCCAGGTTCCAAGTGCACACAGGTGAGAAAACTGAGCATAGTTGTTTTGATTTGTCAATAAAATGTCACTGTATTTTTTATGTTTTTCAAATATTGGGGGAGGACTTAAAAAAATTTCTTTAAAATTATGGGGGTGGGAGGGAGGGGGAAGTGGGTGATGGGCATTGAGGAGGGCACCTGTTGGGATGAGCACTGGGTGTTGTGTGGAAACCAGTTTGACAATAAATTTCATATTAAAAAAAATAAAATAAAAAAAACACGTTGTAATTATGGAAAATTTCCAGCAGATGTGAAAGTACACAGAATAGTTGAATGAGCCCCCCATGTATTCCTCATATGGCTTCAGCAAATTTCAACTCCTAAGTCAGTCTTGTTACATCTATGTGCCCTCCTCTCACATTATTTTGAAATGGCACCATGTCATCTCCCTCATAAAGCCCATGCTTCTAAGAGACAAAGACCTTTAAAAAAAAAATTCATGGGGCGCCTGGGTCGCTCAGTCAGTTAAGCATCTGACTTCGGCTCAGGTCATGATCTCGTGGTTCATGGGTTCAAGCCCTGCGTCGGGCTCTGTACTGACAGCTCAGAGCCTGGAGCCTGCTTCGGATTCTGTGTCTCCCTCTGTCTCTGCTCCTCTCCCACGCACGCTTTGTCTCTCTCTCTCTCTTTCAAAAATAAACATTAAAAAATTAAAAAAAAATAAAAGTCATTATATTTTTACGTAAGCTCCATGCCCAGTGTGGGGCTTGAACTCACAACCCTGAGATCAAGAGTTGTGTGCTCTACCGACTGAGCCATCCAGGTGCCCTAAGAGATGAGGACTATTAATACACGCCACACACATCCGCACTTGAAAAATTATCGATGTGTTCCCAGTTTTGTTTCATCTATCCCCACAGTGTTTTTTTGGAGGAGTTGAGTGTTTTAAAGTAATACCACATATCCTGTCATTTCACCTGTAACTATGTAAGATTTCACATTTCATATTTGGAATGTTTTGGTCGGTTGAATCTTTTGATGCTGATTGTTTTTCCATTAAAAAAATTTTTTTTTTAATGTTTTATTCATTTTTGAGACAGAGAGAGACAGAGCATGAACAGGGGAGGGTCAGAGAGAGAGGGAGACACAGAATCTGAAACAGGCTCTAGGCTCTGAGCTGTCAGCACAGAGCCTGACGCAGGGCTCGAACTCACGGACCGCGAGATCATGACCTGAGCCGAAGTTGGATGCTCAACCGACTGAGCCACCCACGCGCCCCTGTTTTTCCATTTTAAAATGATACGAGCCACCTTCACATCGTATATATATATATATATGCTTGGTGCAGAGGCAGCCCTCTTAGGTTTCCGTGCTACCATACCCATCAGTGATACCTCTTAGTACTTCATCCCGTGCTATGGATGTGTTAGTTGAGCTAGATAGTATTTTTCCCATCCTCATTCGTCAATACTAAAGCAATGCCTGGTTCGTGGGCCTGTGATTGCTTTCCTTCTCTCAGTACTTCAGTTTGTGCCTCAGAGTGTGGATACTGGCTTGTGCAGCTTCACCCAGCGCATCGAGAAAGGCCTGATGATAGCTCTTTCAGAAGTGAGCAAACACCACCAGGGGACGCATAACCTCACTGTGCAGGTGAGAATAGCGCGGGATGCAGAACAAGGTGCTTTGTCCTTGGAAGACGAACTAGCTTCACATGTTTCGTTTAGGCCATAATGCACTCTTCCTCATTTCCTCTCTTAGAAGAGGTTCTGTTCACATGAATCAAGGTTGATCTCTTTCCAGGGCCCTGAGTTCACATGGCGTGAGTAGGCTAGGCATATTTGAAGATTATAGAGTAACAGGATAACTAGGGAGCTCAAATGTGGCGAGCTAGAGAGAGATGAGCATATGCCAGAAATTCTAGAATGTTCTAAGAAGGAATGGTATCAACCTAAATGCCTAAATACACTAGCATTTCACTTTGTGGAATACCATGAAATGTAGCACTTCACTCTAAAAACAGAGAATATAGCCACGAATTAAAGAACAGGCTTTGGGGACGCCTGGGTGGCTCAGTCAGTTAAGCAGCCGACATTGGCTCGGGTCATGATCTCATGGTCCTTGAGTTTGAGCCGTGTATTGGGCTCTGTGCTGACAGCTCAGAGCCTGGAGCCTGCTTTGGATTCTGTGTCTCCCTCTTTCTCTGCCCCTCACCAGCTCACACTGTCTCTCTCTCTCTCTCAAAAATAAATAAATGTTAAAAAAAAAAAAACCCAGCAAAACAGGCTTTGTATGTATTGTATGGAAACTGCTAATGTTTTTATATTTCTTTGATATTTTTCTCCACATTCTTTTTTCTCTCTTTCTATGGCTTACACATTTTTTACAGGTTATTTATTTATTTTGAGAGAGAGAATGTGTGTAAGAGAGAGAGATTGAAAGAGAGAGGGAATCTCAAGTAGGCTCCACACTGTCAGTGCAGAGCCTGATGCAGGGCTCGAACTCACGAATTGTGAGATCATGACCTGAGCCAAAGTTGGACGCTTAACCGACTGAGCCACCAAGGCCCCTCTACAATTTATATTAAATAGATTTTGGTGTACCTGGATCCACCTTTCATATTTCTTATTTTTTCTTCTATGGTCCATCTCTTTTGAAAATTCCCTATTTTTACTGATTTTCTAAACTTTGTCCCCCGAAGTCATTAATTTCATCTTCAGCTGCATCCATCATGTTTTTCAGTCCCTCTGCTGAATTTTCTTTCAGCTATCCTTTGTTGTTGTTGTTCTTTGCTCCTTTTTCTTTGTGGCTTCTCCTGCAAAGATGCAGGATTACCTTGAATGAAGATGCCCTATCACCTGGAAAAGTCTCTGAGGAGATTACTGAGAATTTGCTAGAAGTTGCCTTCTGGTTCCCAAGTTGTCTCTGTTTTCTCTGCAGCTGTTGTTCTGTGTTGATCTTGTTCCTTCGCGTTCATGCTCCTAGTTTACTGTAAATATTTGGAGACCGTGGGTTGGTCGCCGTTAGAAGTGAAGAAGCAGGTTGTTGATTTTGGCCGCTCTCCCCTTCAGCTGTGGTGTCTGTGTCTGTATCCGCCCTGTCTCCTGCTGGGAGAATTCGCTGGAGCACCGGGTCGGGCAGAGTATGCCACTGCAGGTGGTGGGACAGACTGGGACCCCCGCCTCCCTGTAGGATAAGGATTCCTGGGGATGGAGTGCTTCGGTGTAATTTGGTGTAATTTGCACCGCAGCTCTGCTGCTTTTTTCCTTTTGTTTCCTTCTCTGTCTCTTGTGTGCATTGGGGTTATCGCAGTCTCGCTCCACCTTCTTGTTAGGGTCCAAACCCACAGTCTTTAAGCTTGCTCTGACGGGAAGATCCTTTCTGCCCAGGGAGCGGTTTTTTGGGCCGGTCAGGGTGAAGATGTGGCTGCCGCCAGCTCCTGTGTGTTGGCCTGTGTGTGGCAGTTAGAAAGGAAAGAAGAGGGAGAAAGTCAACTCGACTTCTTGGCACACGGGCTTTGATTAATTGTCCTGATTGTCTCCTCTGGTGACCGTTGCTGCAGAGCTCTCCTGGGGCAGCCAGCTCTTGGCTCCTGGGCTCCAGGCCTGTGTGTGGTTTGGGTCTCAGTTCCCTCAGTTCTGGCTTCTATCATGATGATCCCATCCTCTCTCCATCTTCCAGGAATTTGACAGAATCTCTGATTTTCTTCCATTCTCAGCCCTGTTGTGGGTTTACTCCCCTTTGTTCAGCTCTATTGTTATTTCACTGGGGATTTGGGGTGGGAGGGAGCGGGAGGGACTATAAATACTTGTGTTCAGTGCACCACTCAATGTAAAAAACATTTTCAGTAAACAGAATTTTAAGTATCGCAGACGGGAACCAGGTGGTGAAGCCAGTTCGTTCCTTTGAAAACGTTACCTCCTTCAAAAAAAAAAAAAAAAAAAAAATCAACGAGAGAAATGGTGAGGGAGAAATCACAGGCTTTTAGCCGAATGTTTTCCTTCCTTTTGGAAGCTCATCCCACCTTCCTTCTTTCAGATCTTGAATGTCACCATGGGTGCTTCCAGGCCCGCTCCTCGGCGGGGCCCGGTGAATATCGTCTTTGCGGTCAGAGGCGCGCAGGGGTTTTTGAACGGGACGGAAGTGAGCCAGCTGCTCAGGAACTTGAGCGTGGTGGAGTTCAGTTTCTACCTGGGATACCCAGTGCTCCAGATTGCTGAACGTGAGTACTGCCGTTGCCTGAATCCCTGGGGAAGTGACCACGGATATTTTCATTGCTGGACTTCTTCTTTTCACTTGAAATACTTGGCTGAAATCCAGACTATAAATCAGCTAAAATTGGAGCTTCTCAGAGTCAAGGCAGGGTCCCCAGAGCCCTCCTCACCCCCAGGCCTGGGTGTAGTATTGTCTTTTGAGAGTAACCTGGGCTGTTAAAGATGAGGACAGTTCTGGAAAAGGTGAAGCCCAGAGGCACAGAGAGCAGACCTATGGTTGCCAGGGGTGATGGGTGGGAGGAAAGCTAGACAGCAAGAGAGTAGCAGAAGGCAATTTTGGCGGGGGGCGGGGCTGATGTGCCTGTTCTGTTCTTTATGGTGGCGGTGGTTATGCAAGTTTGTGCGTTTGTCCAAAGCCATAAAACTGTATCCTAAAAAAGAGTAAAATTTACTGCGTGTACATGTAAAACTGAAAAAAAAAAAAAAAGGAATAATAAACAACACCAAACAATACCTTTCTTCCTGGCTGAAGCAGTTAGGTTCACAGTGCAAATGGAGTGGGGGTGGGGGTGGGGAAAACGTTTACTTCAAAAAAACAGCAGATTCCAGAGTTGAAGTCAGGCAAAAAAAAAAAACCACATCAAATTCTTTTTCAAAATGGAACAGCCAAATGGTCTAAGGACCTTTCTGTGTTTTAGTGTGCTGTTAATTAAATTAGAAAGAGTAACTTATCAAATGCAAGAGCAGGCAGGGAGAGAATTGTTCTTTACAAATAGCACCTTTCAGTTCTGTGCAGTGCAGATAGGGATAAAATAATAAGTATGTGGGACAGCCGGGGTGCCCTGGGACTATCCCAGGCAAGCCAGGACATAGGGACCCTGAGTCATTGCTGGGAAAGCCTAGGACCCTGGGGAACACAGTGTGAAAAACCATTGCTCTGGAACTATGAGATTTCAAGGGGACCTTGTGGGCGGGCTCTCTCTCTGAAGCACTGTCCACAGGGTCACTCAAACAAGTCTTCTATTTTGTTCTCTGTGTCTTTCTCCTGGAGACTCTCATGCTCAGAAACTGCATATTGTCTGTGCCTTCACACCAGTCTGGGATCTTGTTCTTCCATATTTTGTGCTCGGTAGTATAGGAAAGTGAGTGTGCTGTGACTTACCGTGTACTCCCTAGACTTACCTTTCTGATGGTTGCAAACCTGCTTTTTACAGATTTCCCTCCTTTTCTTTTTATAGCCTTCCAGTACCCACAGCTCAACTTATCCCAGCTGCTGAAGTCCTCTTGGGTGAGAACAGGTATATTTAACTTACATAATGTTTTGGAAACTGTAAGAATAAAAAAGTCTGTGCGGGCGTATTGAGCACGATACTGCCTTTCTTGTTTCCGAGTCCTAAATTCAGGGCATAATGTACCTTAAATTCCTGGCAAAGAATGAATGAGAAAGGAATTCGGATTCAGCTGTGGGAATGCGCCCCACTGAGTTATGGCACAAAAAGAACTGGCTTTCTTTAAAATCCATACGTCAGGTCCGGGGGAACGTCTATCAAGAATTGACTGTCTTCTGATCCAGAACAGGATGAGGTTCCAAAGCAAGGATTTCTTTTTTTCTAAAAAGCCTTATTTATTTGGTTGTAGGAGGATGAAAGCTTGGTGAGCAAGTAAGAAGCTTTTTTGTTTTGTTTTTGGTTTTTTTTTTTTTTTTTAAGAAGCTTTTTTAAAAGTTGTGTCGGCCTGGGTCAGATATTTATAGCTGTGGCATTGCAGATAAAGGCTTTCTAACTGGGTAATCAAAGTGTAAGACGTAGTTACACCCTCACTGTGCGCCCAGCATGTGAGCGGCACAGTAAGGAACTGGAAGCATGTACAGTGGTCATGGTCACAACTTATGGGTTCTCGATACCTGCAGACCCTCCTCGCTTCACATACAACAGCCCATGTAAAGCCTCTACCTCTTTGATAGTACAGTGGCACCATTTTCCAGATACTTTCCTTTTTATTTTACTTTTTTAGAGAGACAGAGAGCAAGAGACACATAGAGTCTCAAGCAGTCTCCAGGCTCTGAGCTGTCGGCACAGAGCCCAACGCAGGGCTCGAACCCACGAACTGTGACATCATGACCTGAGCTGAAGTCAGACATTTAACGGACTGAGCCACCCAGGCGCCCCTCCAGATAATTTTCAAAGCACTTAAGGGACTTGTCTGTGGTCCTGTCTCAGAGCAGATTTGAGCCAGTTCTGGTTGAAAAGCACAAGCCTTTTTCTCCTGTAATACGCCGACCAGCCCGTTATCTGTTCGATAATCTTGTTTATGGCAGATGGTTTAAGGCAGGCACCCTTCTCTCTTGGGTCAGTTTACGAGTCTAAGTCTTGAGTCAAGATAACATATGAACTCAGACCATTTCCAGAAGTTTTGAAATAAGTGCAAATAAAATGTTTGGTCTTGTGTGGGAGTTCTTAGCTCCAAAGCTCTTCCACTGCTGAGTTCCTGGGACTTCTGGCCACCAGTTTGTGTAGCGCTTGGAGCTGTAAATGAGACCTCTGAGCAGCCCTTCCTGGCTCCCCGTGACCCTGTCCACGTTCCCTTTTTCTCCTCTTAGTGTGTCCTCCCTAGGGACTGGCACTCTATAGCAATCCTATGTTAACATCTCCTGCGCACGCACCCATGTTTCCTCCGCTGCTAACTTGTTTTGGCGCCTGCATGTGTTTTGTTTTGTAAATGTAGTTCTCCTGGGCGTGGTGGAGAAGCAGCTCCAGAATGAAGTGTTTCAGGCTGAGATGGAACGCAAACTGGCGCAGCTGCTCAGCGAGGTGTCCACCCGGAGGCGGATGTGGAGAAGGGCCACCATCGCTGCCGGGAACAGCATCGTGCAGGTACTCTGAGAAGGCCAGGGGAGGAGGGGAGGAGGGGGGAGGCACTCGTCTAAAAACACGCTGTATTTTCATGCAAATGGAAAGTGCCTGTGAGAAAATTCTCATTTAGACTGGTGGCAGTATCAGGTAGCGGCTGAACGTGGGAGCATTTCAGTTCAACTAGCGTCTAGACAAATAGACCCCGTGGGGAGCAGAGGAAAGGAAGTGTGTCACTGGGTTGCCCTGCCATCAGGTGACCTTATTTGCAGAGTAGTTTTTTAATTACCAAAAATGTCCATTTTATGCAGTGGAAGTATTATTAATAGCATCCTCGCTGTAAATCATCCAGTTGGAAGAGACCTTAAGCCATCGGAGAGAGGAGAATTTCGTGCCCTCTCTGCAGGCGCTTCATCCTTCCTGCCTCCTGTCAACCGTGGTTGTTTCGTATTACCCAGTGGTCTTCACTTTTTTTTTTTAATTGAAGCAAAATTGATATATACCATTATATTAGTTTCAGGCGTGCAAGATAATGATTGGATATTTGCATACACTCCATCGTGACCGCCACAGTAAGTCTAGGTACCTGCCATCTGTCACCATACGTCTCATTTCGTAAACTAGCAGAAAGGTTATGAATGACAGAACCGAAAAATGATCTCTGAAGAAATTCACATGCTCCCAGAGAGTCGGAGGTTCGGGCTATAATTTATTCCCATCTCAATGTGAATTATGTTATTTTTGGATTTTTTTTTTTTCTTTTTTGACTGCTGACTTACAGAGCTAGCAAACTGGGATATTTAGAGCCATGGCATTGCAGAGACAGGAAAGTGGGATGAGACCCGGAAGTGCAGGGGCAGAGAGGTGGGTGGTTTGGAGGCAACAGAGAGGAAGGTGCACAGCTGGACTTGGGGTGGGGGACGACGTGGGGGGGGGGTGCCTTGAGCTGGCATTATTGTTCTGTCACCCTCTTAGCAAGTTTTGCCCATAAGCACAGTTCTTGATTCCCCTCCCCTGAGTAGTTCCCTTGTCAGGTGCAGTAGAGTATAGAGAAATTTTTAAAAACTAATAAAACATTGAGAGTAATATTAAATAAGCAGAAAATAAAAAATTAAAATGACATGTAAAAAGCCTTGCCCTATTTAGCAGCCCTGGCTTCATAGAGCTCAAGGTCTTGGTGGAGGTTAACTTATGCACATGAAGCAGTTATAGAGCACCGTTGTAGACTCTGGGTCTGAAGTTCTCTCTTGTCCAGCAAGAGAGCCGATGGAGGATTAAAATGTGAGAGAGGCTAATGTCCGGGAGGAGACAAGAGCCCGGAGTAAGGGTCTTTGCTCCATTTTTATTAGGATCAGAAGGCTTATTAAGCGTGATGGACGTGCACAAAGAGACAATGAAACCGTGAACATTAACTCATGGGTATGAGGGAAAAGGGGTTTTCGAAGATAGGCAGTGTTAGGGATTTTAGTCAGTATAAAACAAAATCCTGGTTTGGTGCTGGGCAGATGGTTGTTTACTGCGGGCATGAGGCACCAAGGTGTGTTTATCTAGCTAGCCTAGGGGACAAGGGGAACAGAGCATGCCACCTCAGGGTCAACATGGCACCTTTCTTTTGCTACTTAGCTCTGCTCTGGGCAACTTAGTCCTGCTGTGGTCTGTAGCCCCGCTTACCTATTTTGGTCCTTCCTTGCTGTGAAAGCAGCTTTCTGCTGTTGTACTAAGTTGGGGGGCGTTTCCTCCCTGAATACCTAATCTTGTTTACCTGATTTTGGACGCTTTCATCCTGAGGCTTCCTATTCCTATATGCCCTGTTAACCCATAGGTGCAAGCTCAGGGAATTCCTAAGCTTATTCCCCGCAGAGCACCACAAACTGCATAATGAGGTGCTACTTTCATTGTGCAAGTTCCCTAAGGTAGGAATATGAGATTTGTGGGAGCCAAGCCACATGGCTAGTGGTGCCATCTGATGGATTACGTAGAGGCCTGCCCGACATCTCGTCCCCCTTAGAGTGACACAGTGTGAAGATGTGTGGACAAGGGTTCATCTACAGAGGTGCAGGACTCTTTATCAAAATATAATCTGCAAAAGTGAAAGTATTAAAACTACCTAAATGTCCTGCAGTTGGAGAACGAGTAAATAAATTACAGTGAATCTTCTTATGTTGGAATGTTATGTAGCCAGTGTCATTTTTTAAAAATTATTGAGTGATACAGAGAAATGCTCAAGTGAAGAGAGACTACCAAAGAATGTCTGTACTCTCATCCAAATATTAATATAAAACCTATGCAAAAAAATGGCAATATGCCAGAATGTTGGCAGTGATTTTCTTTGGTTGGTTGAATTTCAGGTGATTTTCATTTTGTTCTTTATACTTTTTGTGTGGTTTTCAAAATTTCACAGTGAGCGTATAATTTGTAGAGTAAACATGTGATTTGAATCAGAAAATAATTTAAAAAATGAAATTGAAAATGTTGCCCCAAATGATGGCCACGTTGTACTATGGTTGTATGGATTCCAGATATGAATCTGATAAATCATCTAGAAAGGGTGCTAGAATTAGAGTCTACTGATCATTGCTTTCAGACTGAATAAGCTTGTACAATCTTTAATTATGTACCCAAGTAGATGGGTACCTGGTTTCTGCAAGAAAAACCCATTTCCGAAATGTATCAGAACTTTTCAGTGTAATAAACAGGCATGCAGGTATTGACACAGGTGGATATAATCTCCTTGCTTTTCAGTTGCCCTTTGATAGTCTTCCACTCTAAAGGCTAATAAAAATTAATCACTACAGCCCAGTTCGGGGGAGGAGGAGGTGGTTAGGGAATAGAAGTGGTCAGGGAATTAGCCTCGAAATAGCAAACAAAGGGCAGGATAGATGAGCCCTTCTCAGGATGGAGAGGTATAAAGAACAGATTCTTCGGGGATGAGAGTTTGGACCTGTGTTGTTAAGGAGCTTATAAATAATCTGAAAGAAGGCATTCACAGTGAAATCATGAAATGGTTGATTTGCCAGAAGTTTCCGGTGATGAGGGAGGAGTCTAGCAGCCAAGTCCAGAACACGGGGCAGCATTACAATTCTGCACACGTGGCTGGCCAAGTAGCAGCTGCATTTTGCCAGTTGCAAACGTAGAGACCAAACATTCAAGTTGTCTGTCTAAAATTGAGGGCTTGGACTCATTGTTGGCATTTCCCCAGAACATCAGTCGTGCAGTTTGCTGGAGTCTAAAGGGGCAGCGAAATTGTTGCATATTAATAAGAGAAACAGCAACAAAATAGAAAGGTATATTTGTATACAGCTGATATAGGAGGTACACAGATTCCGAAGTCCTAATGTGAAAGGACTACCTTTAACACCTGAGAGATAGCAATTTTGGGACAAAGTACTGTTTGACCTAGGAGATTGTGAATATAAGCATGGCTTTCTAGCTTGATTGAGATATAATTGACATATGACACTGTATAGGTTTAAAGTGTATCACGTCATGACTTCATGTATGTATATACTGCAAAATGATTACCACAGTAAAATTCGTTGACACATTCATTACTCACATAGTTCCCTTTTTTGTGTATCTGGTGAGAATTTTTAAGATCTACACTCTGAGCAACTTTCAAGTATATAATACAGTATTGTTAATTAGGGTCACTATGCTGTGCGTTGGACCCCTGGAACTTATTTATCTTGTCGCTGAAAGTTTGTACCCTTTGTCCACCATCACCCATTTCTCCCACCCCCTGCCCCTGGCAACTACCACCTACTGTCTGTTCTTGTGAATCTGGCTTTTTTAGATTCCACATATAAGTGAGATCATACAGTATTTGTCTTTCTCTGTCTGACTTATTTTGCTTTGCATAATGCCCTCGTGGTCCATCCATGTTGTTGCAAATGGCAGGATTTCCTTCTTTCTTATCACTGAATAATGTTCCATTTGTGTGTGTGTGTGTGTGTGTGTGTGTGTGTGTGTGTGTGACATCACATCTTTATTCATCCAGAGGCGGACACTTAGGTCGCTTCCATGTCTTGGCCATTGTAAATAATGCTGCAGTGAACAGGGGTGTTCAGATATCTTTTCAAGATTTTGTGGATTTCACTTCCTTTGGCTATGTATCTGGAAGTGGGAGACCTGGATCATATGGTAGTTCCATTTTAATTTTTTTGAGGAACCTCCCTACTGTTTTCCACAGTGGCTGCACCATTGTACATTCCCACCAACCATGCATAAGGGTCCCCTTTCCTCTACTTCCTGATCAGCACTCATCTATTATCTTTCCGATAATATTCTAACAGGTGTGAGGTGATACCTCATTGTGGTTATGATTTGCATTTCTCTGATGATTAGTGATGTTTACCTTTTCATATAATTGTTGGCCATATGTATATCTGTTTTGGAAAAATGTCTATTCAGATCTAATGCCCATTTTTTAAAAATTTTATTTTTTACTTTTATTTTTTTGGAATTTACATCCAAATTAGTTAGCATATAGTGCAACAATGATTTCAGGAGTAGATTCCTTAATGCCCCTTACCCATTTAACCCATCCCCCCTCCCACAACCCCTCCAGCAACCCTCAGTTTGTTCTCCATATTCATGAGTCTCTTCTGTTTTGTCCCCCTCCCTGTTTTTATATTATTTTTGTTTCCCTTCCCTTATGTTCATCTGTTTTGTCTCTGAAAGTCCTCATATGAGTGAAGTCATATGATTTTTGTCTTTCTCTGACTAATTTCACTTAGCATAATCCCCTCCAGTTCCATCCTCCAGTTGCAAATGGCAAGATTTCATTCTTTTTGATTGCCGAGTAGTACTCCATTGTATGTATGTACGTACATACATACATACATACATACACACACATCTTCTTTTTCCATTCATCCATCGATGGACATTTGGGCTCTTTCCATACTTGACTGTTGTTGATAGTGCTGCTATAAACATGGGGGTGCATGTGTCCCTTCGAAACAGCACACCTGTATCCTGTGGATAAATGCCTAGTAGTGCAGTTGCCGGGTCGTAGGGTAGTTCTATTTTTAGTTTTTTGAGGAACCTCCATACTGTTTTCCACAGTGGCAGTACCAGCTTGCTTTCCCACCAACAATGCAAAAGAGATCCTCTTTCTCCGCATCCTTGCCAATGTCTCTTGTTGCCTGAGTTGTTAATGTTAGCCACTCTGACAGGTGTGAGGTGGTATCTCATTGTGGTTCTGATTTGTATGTCCCTGATGATGAGTGACGTTGAGCATTTTTTCATGTGTCAGTTGGTCATCTGGATGTCTTCCTTGGAGAAGTGTCTATTCATGTCTTTTGCCCATTTCTTCACTGGATTATTTGTTTTTTGAGTATTGAGTTTGATAAGTTCATTATAGATTTTGGATACTAACCCTTTATCTGATATGTCATTTGCAAATATCTTCTCCCATTCTGTTGGTTGCCTTTTAGTTTTGCTGATTGTTTCCTTCGCAGTACAGAAGCTTTGTATTTTGATGAGGTCCCAGTAGTTCATTTTTGCTTTTGTTTCCCTTGCCTCTGGAGATGTATTGAGTAAGAAGTTGCTGCGGCCAAGATCAAAGAGGTTTTTGCCTGCTCTCTCCTCGAGGATTTTGATGGCTTCCTGTTTTACATTTAGGTCTTTCATCCACTTTGAGTTAATTTTTGTGTATGGTGTAAGAAAGTGGTCCAGGTTCATTCTTCTGCATGTTGCTATCCAGTTTTCCCAGCACCATTTGCTGAGGAGGCTGTCTTTATTCCATTGGATATTCTTTCCTGCTTTGTCAAAGATTAGTTGGCCATACGTTTGTGTGTCCATTTCTGGGTTCTCTATTCTGTTTCGTTGATCTGAGTGTCTGTTCTTGTGCCATAATGCCCATTTTTAAATCAGAGTTTTTTTGTGTTTTTTGCTACTGAGTTGTTTGAGTTCCTTATATATTTTGGTTTTTAACCCCTTATCAAATATTTGATTTGTGCATAATTTCTTCCATTCTGTAGGTTGCCTTTTCATTTTGTTGAATCTTTTTTTCCTTTTTTGCTGTGCAGAAGTTTTTAAGTTTGATATAGTCTGCTTGTATATTTTTTGCTTTGTAGCTTGTGCTTTCAGCGTTATATCAAGAAAATCATTGCCAAGAACAGTGTCAAGGAGCCTTGCCCTTATGTTTTATTCTAGGAGTTTTGTGGTTTCAGGTCTTACATTTAAATCTTTCCATTGGAGTTAATTTTTGTGAGGGGCCCACTTTCATTCTTTTGGATGTGAATATACAGTCTTCCCAGCACCATTTATTGAAAAGACCATCTCTTCCCCATTGAGTATTCTTGGCTCCTTTGTCACCATGGTCCTCTGTGGTTCCATATGAATTTTAGGATTGTTTTCTGTTTCTAAATGCCACTGGAATTTTGACGGCAATAGATGGCACCTATAGATGGCTTTGGATAATATGGATGTTTTAACAATGTTAATTATTCCAATCCACGAACACAGGATATCTTTCTATTTATTTGTGTCTTTAGTTTCTTTGATCAGCATCTTATATTTTCAGTGCACAGATCTTTTTTTTTTAATTTTTCAGTGTTTATTTTATTTTTGAAAGAGAGCAAGAGACCACAAGCAGGGGAAGGGCATAGAGAGGGGGACAGAGGAGCCAAAGCAAGCTCTGTGCTGACAGCAGAGGAGCCTGATGTGGGGCTCGAACTTATGAACCATGAGATCGTGATCTGAGCCGAAGTTGGGTGCTTAACTGAGTGAGCCACCCAGGTGCCCCTCAGTGTACAGATTTTCTAATTCCTTGGTTCAGTTTATTCCTTAGTATTTTATTATTTTTGATGCTGTTGTGAATGGGATTGTTTTATTTATTGTTTTTTCGGATACTTTATTGTTGATGCATAAAAACATAACAGATTTTCATGTGTTAATTTTGTATCCTGTAACTTTACTGCATTCATTTATTCTAATAGTTTTTTTTTTTTTTGGTGGAGTCTTGAGGGTTTTCTATATATAATATCATGTCATCTGTAAATAGTGATAGATTTTACTTCTTTCTTTTTGATTTGGATGCCTTTTATTTCTTTTTCTTGCCTAATTGCACTGGCTAGGACTTCCAGTACTGTGTTGAATAGGAATAGTGGGAGTAGGCACTCTTGTTTCTGATCTTATAGGAAAAACTTTCAACCTTATACCACTGAGTATGTTAGCTGTGGGTTTGTCATATATGGCCTGTAGTATGTTGAGGTATTTCCTTCTACACTTAATTTGTTGAGAGTTTTTATCATTAATGGATATTGAGTTTTGTCATATACTTTACTTACATCTTTTGAGATGATCATATGATTTTTATCTTTCATTTTTTTTATGTGATATATCACACTTACTGATTTGCATATGTTGAACCATCCTTGTTTCTCAAGGATGAATCCCACTTGATCACGGTACATGATCTTTTAAAAAAAAATTTTTTTTTAATGTTTGTTTATTTTTGAGAGAGAGACAGAGGCAGAGCATGAGCCTGAGCATGAGCAGGGGAGGGGCAGAGAGAGAGAGGGAGACACAGAATCTGAAGCAGACTCCAGGCTCCAAGCTGTCAGCACAGAGCCTGATGTGGGGCTCAAACTCATGAAATGTGAGATAATGACCTGAGCCAAAATCAGTCTCTTAACTGACTGAGCCACCCAGGTGCCCTGGTGCATTATCTTTTTAATGTGCTGTTGCATTTGGTTTGCTAGAAATATATTTTGTTGAGAATTTTTACATCTAATTCATCAGAGATAGTGGCCTGTAGTTTCCTTCCTTCCTTCCTTCCTTTCTTTCTTTCTTTCTTTCTTTCTTTCTTTTTCTTTCTTTCTTTCTTTCTTTCTTTCTTATAGTTTTCTTTCTTTCTTATAGTTTTCTTTCTTTCTTTCTTTCTTTCTTTCTTTCTTTCTTTCTTTCTTTCTTTCTTTCTTAGTACCCTTATTGGAGTTTGGTATCAGGGTATTATTGGTCTCATAAAATGAGTTTGGGAATGTTCCCTTCTCTTTATTGTTTTGGAAAATTTTGAGAAGGATTAGCATTAATACTTCAAATGTTTGGTAGGATTCGTCAGTGAAACCATCTGGTCCTGGGCTTTTTTTGTTGGGAAGTTTTTGATTACCGATTCAATCTTCTCAGTCCTTATTGGTCTGTTCACATTTTCTATTTCTTTGTGATTCCGTCTCAGTAGGTCATGTGTGTTTATCCATTGCTTCTGAGTTATCCAATTTGTTGGTGTATAATTTATGGTATTCTCTTATGATCCTTTGTATTTCTATTATCTGTTACAGTGTCTCCTATTTTATTTATAACTTTCATTTAAGTCCTTTTTTTTGTTAGTCTCACTGAAGATTTGTCAATTTTGTCTTTTTAGAGCCAACTCGTAGATTTGTTCATTTTTCCTATTCTCTGTTTTATTTATTTCTGTTCTAAACTTTATTATTTTCTACCTTCTGCTAACCTTGGGCTTAGGTGTTGTCTTTTTCCTTCCTTCCTTCCTTCCCTCCTTCCTTCCAGTTCCTTGAGGTGTAAAGCTAATTTTTATTTGAGATCTTTCTTTTTTCTTGATGTATGCGCTTATAGCTATAAACTTTCCTCTTAAACTGCTTTTGCTGTATCCCGTAAGTTTGTGGTATGTTGTGTTTCTTTCATTTGTCTCAAGATACTTTTTAAATTTCCCTTTTGATTTTTTCTTTGGTCTATTGGTGTTTTCAGGAGTGTGCTGTTTAATTTCCCTGTATTTGTGAAATTTCCAGCTTTTCTCCTATTATTGATTAGTTTCATACCATTGGGGTCAGAATAGATACTTGATATCACTTCTGTCTTCTTGAATTTGTTGAGACTTGTTTTGTGGCCCAACATATGGTATCCTAGAAAATGTTCCATGTGTGCTTGAGAAGAATGTGTATGCACTTCTATTGATACTGGATGGAATGCTCTGTAAATGTCTGTTAGGTTCCTTTAGTCTATAGTGTTGCTCAAATCTGCTGTTTCCTTATGATTCTCTGTCTGGATGATCTATCTATCACTGAGAGTGGGATGTTAAAGAACTTGTGAGATTTATCATCCTGAGAGCAGTGGTTCTCAAGTGAGGGTGATTTTGCTGCCCCTGTCCCCTGCCATGTAGGGTACATTTGGCAATGTCTGGTGACATTTTTGTTTGTCACAACTAGTGTGGGAGGGTATGGTTACTGGTAGTGGCATCTAGTGAGTGGAGGACAGTGATGATGCTGAATATCCTGCAATACTTGGGATAGCCCCCCACTGAACCAAAATGGCAGTAGAGAAGATTGAGAAACCTCGTACCAAAAAAAGAGAGAATCCTGATAAGATTCAAGATGAGATTGGATAGAACCAGTGATAGTTTCTGGGAACCAGGGGTGTACCTAACGGTTACGATTCATGTGGGGAGGACATTAGTGTTCTCTTATGATGTGCTGGAGCTGTTTGGTAGCAATTCTAGACTGCCTGGACTTGGCAGCCTTGTGTTCTCTGTATCCAACTTGCCTATGTGTCTCAGAGCAGACTCTGAGCAAGATGAAGCACATTTGTTATTCCGTACAGAGTAACTTTCGTTTTAACCGTCCACCTTCCCATCAAGACAGCCTCGTGGGGATTGTGGGATCCAGAATGGTGTAACGAGCTCAGTATGAGGACTGGAATGAATCCTGAATACCACAGTCAAGATGGAGTGCCCTGAGAAAGGGCATCTGGAAACATGAGCTTTGAAAATGCTAATGGTTTCTGTTATCTTTCAGATGGTAAACGTGTCAAGGCTAGAGGGAGATGACAATCCCGTGCAGCTCATCTACTTTGTGGAGGATCAAGATGGAGAAAGATTCAGTGCAGTCAAGTCTTCAGATCTGATTAACAAGATAGATATCCAGAGAGCAGCCATTATCTTGGGTTACCGAATTCAAGGTGCTGTTGCCCAACGTAAGTGCATGAGGCATAGACCCTAAGTATTGTCAAGTATTGTCAAGCTGTGCTGTGGTCAAAAGCCAGTCTGTTTTCTGACAACGAAATCTGAATTTAAAGCATTCTTATGTGCACAGAGTAGATTTCTGTCTTAAACCCTTATTACAGGACGCTCGAATAAGATGTCAGTTGTGAAAATTCACTCGACAAGTCCTTCTTTGTTTATTTTGTTGATTTAGCCTTCACTGCTGTTTTTCTTACCTGGCATTTTGTATCCCAAGTGTTAGAGTGAGTTCTCGTAGCTTAAGTTAACTGTAATATTTTTTCCCCTGCTTCTGTACTATTTTTCTTTTGAAAATTTTGTCTTCGGTAAAATAACTTGCTTTCTCTGTATTTATTCCAAAATCTTGTCTGTCGTATTTTGAACGTTGGTGGGGACAGTTAGTCACACAGGAAGCTGGGAGGTGCCCTCTGCATTTACTGGCTTCCTTCTGAGTTTTTTAACACAAAGAAGTCCTTGATCCGTCCCCTTTTCATTGCTATTTCTCTCCCTCCCCATCCTCACAGTACTTCACAATTTAGAAAGAGGTATTTTGATATTTCTGTATTATTGTTGGAAGATACTTGGCCCCCTGGCAGTGATTGCTCTCGGTGCCTTATTTTTCAGCTCCCAGATTTTGGGTATTTAAAATGAAGGAGAAGGAGGGGCGTGGAAGAGCGTATTTCTCTAAATGTTCCCTTATGAATCAGGCTGCTATTTTAATGTGGATGTTCTTGCATTATGAGCCAGAGAGCAATCCTTGTAGGGAGCTTGGTGATATTTTCTCCCAAGAGTAAGGGGATAAGTAAGTGTTGAGAAGTAATTGAGCATCAGAGACTCTTGAAAAGGTCTTTGTAGGGAACACAGAGGAGGCAAAGGCACTTTTGAAAAATGACAGCTTCACGGTTATCCTTGATAATGGAAGATTCTTTGTGAAATCTGTACTTGTCCCGGAAACTAAGCAGGACGAGGACTCCCGGGCACACTTTGCCTGATTCATAGATGACAGTGGAGAGAGTTTAAGCAAATAGCTGTTGGTGGTTTGTGTTTGTGTATTTCAGATATGGTCGCATGTTAGTATGTTCTGTTTCAGAGCAGTGAGAAAAAAAATAAACAAAGCTCTTAGTTTTCTTCATCTAGGACGTTTTGTATTTTATTTTATTTTATTTTATTTTATTTTATTTTATTTTATTTTATTTTATTATTTTATTATTTTATTTATTTTATTTTATTTTATCTTATTTTATGAAAAATAATTTAAGTTTATTTATCCATCGAGAGAGAGAGAGAGAGAGAGAGAGATGCAGGCAGGCAGGCAGAGAGAGAATCTCAAGCAGGCTCTGTGCTCACAGCATTCCAGCTAAGCACTTCACTTTTGAAAAAAGATCGATCGCGATATGGTACGGGCACCTTTCCCACTACTTCCATTTGCTCTTTGCACATCTCTTTCCTCAGTTTCTTGCTAAAATCCACAGGGTAAGGATCCTAGGATTGGAAGCCTCAGCCAACGTCAGGCCCTAGGGCAGCCATAGACCCTGGTATCAGGGCCTCATTTGGTGAATCCGTGCCTCCCCCACGGTGTTACTAGGTGAGATCCAAGGAGAGGATCCACTTGTCCCAGCTCCTTGGTTTGATTCTGTCACTCTTTCCGTATGGTCAGTTGTTTTCATGCAAAATGAGTCACATATATAGACTATATTCAGGTCAAATTCAAAAATAAGATTAACACTTTGTCCTCTTTTTCACTTCTCGCATAGCCTGTGCTCTCTCATTTGTGCTTTCTGCATAGTGCGTGTGCTTCAGAGGGCTCGCTCCCTTCCCTTGTCACCCTCTCAGGGCCTAAACCCACACTTAAGCCAGCACCGGGAATGTTTGTGTTGTTACATCTTTGAGCAGAAACATTCTGATCCCATAGCACATGTTAACCATTATAGGATATGAAAAAAGCGTAAGACTTAGCCCGTGCCTGTGGAGACTGAAATGTATTGCAAGAGACAAGACTTAGAGTCATGACCATATTAATGAGTGGAGTGGCGCCGTATGTCAAGATAACACATTTATGTAATAAAATGCATTTTAAAATATAGTAAGGTACCGTTTGCAAGGCCACAGTAACCAGAGTAAAATAACTTAGAAAGGGAGGAAACTAGTATTGTCATGGAGAGGTCTTTAGGAAGTGATCACAACGGATGAGGAGGTTGGGCAGAGGGGAGGGGGACATTTGGGTTTGGGTTGTCGGGTGATTGGAACCTGAGCTTTGAGTGGAGCTGAGACCTTTGAGAGGATGGGTGCAGAATGAAGAGGTCAAGGGCCCTGGATCAGGAGACAAGGTTAGGGAAAGGAGCTGGTGAAGGAATTGAAGGCAGAGGGGTTGAAGCCTATCCCTCCAAGATCACGTCAGATGGGAGGCTTGGCAGTGGTTGGGGTGGTCAGGAGGGTGGGGAGTGGCAGATTTGGAATAAGTAAGTGGGATTTCACATAATTTAGAAATTGACATCTGGTACCTCAAATCTTGCTTTAGGGGTTTAGAGGGAGAAGCAGGTGAGGAAGTTAACGCGATGCTCACAGATTACTTGTTGGGGTTTCTGGTTTTTAGTATGGAAGCGTTCCTAGAGTGAGGTTACAGTGGAGCTGGTGGGACACACTGGAAGTCAGGAGACCTGGAATTAACCTAGCTCTGCCATCAGATGAGCCATGTTCCTTTAGACACGTCACCTATGTCACCGTGGTCGCTAATGCATTGAGGACGTAACAGTCTGTGTTGTGTTTGTTTACTGAGTCATGTTTCTAGCCATCAGGAGATCACAGCCTCCAACTACTTGTTTTGACCTGAAACGACAAGGACTCTCCAGGTTTCTCACAGAAGAAAGCATGTTCTTCGTGTTCCTCACAGAAGGGCTGTCCAGTAAACGAGTGCAGAATTAGCGAATGACCTGTCTTCTTTGTCTGCAGCCTTGGACAGAGTGAAGAGGCCGTCCCCAGAGTCCCAGAGCAGCAACCTCTGGGTCATTGTCGGTGTGGTCATTCCAGTGCTCGTGGTGACGGTGATCGTCATCATCCTCTACTGGAAACTCTGCCGCACGGACAAGTTGGACTTCCAGCCTGACACGGTGGCCAACATCCAGCAGCGTCAGAAGGTAAGGGGCGTAACTGCCCCGTGTTCACATAGGCCGTCTTACGGGCTAGGGTAGGCTGAGTTCAGGCTCTTGATACTGAAAGACAGGAGAGGGAGCTAGTAGGGACATTTTGTGGCTTTAACGGTGGTATCCCTTTGCCTCATATTTGCTTACTGGAACCCCATTTCTTCTTAGAATTAAATATGTGCCAAGAAGATGAAGCTGTATCAAGGCTTAGGAATGTTATAAGCTCCCAGGTTGTGTGATTTTATTTATGAGATGATTAAAGATCACATCCATTTTTGTATGAATTCTGATCTATTTTAACCCTGGATAGCTTCAGAGAACAGGAGCTAAGGGAGGGTTTCTCAGATCTGTATCTCAATTTCGTTCATACACGGCCTCACTAGACAGTTTATTTTCCATGCACCATATTGGAAGTCCACTATCCACTTTGATTAAGATCATGTAATCATTAAAAAATGATACTGCATGCCTTAAACATTTTAAATATACAAGTGGGTTCTTATTTGCCAATCTTTTGATATACTCTGAATCTTTTTTTCTTTTATATTTTATTTTTGGGATTGTTGGTTTACTGAGAAGATTCTGTGTGGTTTTTCTTGTAAGAAATAACACCTCTAATGCATCAGCTGCTGTTTCCAGCTTGGGTTTCTTTAGAGAAGAGCAAGCAACCTGAGTGCAGAATTCTCTAGATTATTTTTTTCAACACCCACTCCAAGTCTGCCATCTTTTGGAGTTAATTCACCTACCCCTAATTTGACAGCAGTGTTTTTAAAACATCTTTTTCATGTCATTCCAAAGCACTCAATTTAGTTTTTATAATAATAGCAGTTCTCACATTTATGTTTGAGTGGTTCCTGCAATGTTTGTCACATAGCAGTTTCAGAGCAAAGATATTGACTCTTAGTAAGTGTCTAGTTTTGGTTGATCTTTTCTGAGCAAAAACATGCCAAATACCCAAGAAGAAGTCAGTAGCTGCACACGTCTAGCCCACCGTGCCAATTAGCCATTGCCAAGGGAATGGAAAATGGTAGTCCATCTACTGTGTTTATGAATGTACACCCTCTGTGCGTCTCACACATTTAGAGGGCTCATTTGACTCTAGAAGTTTGATTTAAAAAAGCAAGCAAGAGGCAGAACAAGAAGAAATAAAGGGCTGCCTGTTAGCCTTTGAAATTTATTCTGTTTGGCTGTAAGAAACGCTGCCCATGACAAACCTATACCTATTGAAAGAAAAAAAATAAGTATTTTTTTCTTATGAATTAACTAAAATGCAAAGCCGTGACTAAGTTAGAAGCTTATGATTATCAAATGTATTGGAAGCGTTTTAAATTTTTTTTTTTAACATTTATTTATTTTTGAGACAGAGAGAGAGAGAGCATGAACAGGGTAGGGCCAGAGAAAGAGGGAGACACAGAATCTGAAACAGGCTCCAGGCTCTGAGCTGTCAGCACAGAGCCCGACGCGGGGCTCGAACCCACGGACCGTGAGATCGTGACCTGAGCCGAAGTCGGACGCTTAACCGACTGAGCCACCCAGGCGCACAAATGTATTGGAAGCATTTTATACACTAAGGTTCTATTTATTACCTGTCTTCATTTATTATTTACATAGTGTGCTAAGGTTGTTTTGTTGTTAGGCGAGGTAGTGGCGTGGAAAAAACCTGGAAAAAATGCTTGATGTGCTGAATCATTCATTGCGTGAATTTCATTGTACTAAGATCAACAGTAGGTTTGGAAATGTTTTTGTTCCGGTGAAAGAGTAATGTTACAGAGAGATTTACCAAGTATAGATGGTTATGTCGTCAGGTCTTTCATGTTCCATGTTGCCCAACATAAACACTCCCCATGGAAGCCCATCTGTCATCTGTTCCTTCATTCAACTGTCAGAGGACAACATCCCTTGAGTTCAAAACAGGATATTCCCCAAGTTTTCTCCTTCTCCTACTTTTACTTCTGAAATATTTTCGTGCCCCAGATGTTGCTATAAATCAAATGGACAGAGTTTCAAATAGAACCTCCAGCCCTCGGAGTTGCCCTTTACGGCATGTTTGTAGGAAGTTCTCCTGCATGAAGGGGACCCCTGAGGGAGTGTCTTCTGACACTGGAAGGGGGGCCAAAGCCCCGTGACATTTCAGAAGCGTGGTCTTTGTTTTGCTGGCATAGGAACCCACTATATAGGTCTTGTCTCGTGTTTATGATAGGAAAAGGATGATCTGTGTTTAGTTTAGAAACAAATATCTCTACTTTACAACTGTTTCTTCTAAGATTTACGTGGCAGTAGTGAGGGGCCTCTAGCCCATCCCTTGGGACAGTTTGAAAAGATGCCAGCTTCCCCTGTGACGTCAAGAGTTCTTTCTCCTTCTTGTGCTCACCCTGTCCCCCCCCCCCTCCGATGTTGCTGCACTGCTACTCCCCTAGATCCCCCGAGCAAATCTCAGAGCTACAAACATCTGGAAACAATAAATGTGCTGACCAAGAGTCCACACCCACTACCCCTTGTAATGAGCAGGAAACCTCTTCAGATTGGGAGTGGATTCGTTTTGACATATGATAAGTGGGAGAGACCATTCTGTTACATTTGGAGACAGGGTCCTTTTTTATTTCCACTAATTAAAAAAAACAAACCTAACCCATATCTTTCTTTTTTCTGTAGTCTCTTTAATGTGTAGCCCAAAGCCATCACTTTTTACTGGTATCAGAAAAACTGCAGCTTGGACCCACCTCGCCCTGTTTGAGGCTCTATTTAAAGACATGGATGGCATTGGCTAGATGCTGCTGATCCCACGGAAGCTTGTTCCTTCTGATGGGGTAGTCCATACTCTGTTGTTGGCGTGGGACCATGGTTCCTGACCTGTGGGCACTGTGGGCAGCCAGAGGGAGCTGCTTCAGTCACTGCTTATCTGTTCACCCAACACCCAGCCTTTGCTCTGAGCCAAGCAGGGCCAGGCTGGGTCACAAGCCCAGATGACATGCAATCCCTGCCTTCGAGGCCTTTAGTAAGAGAGGACAAGTGACCCAGACACTGACACATTGCAGCCTAAGTCTGTCCAGGCTGCCACGGAAGCAGGGAGGAGGGGCAGCTACCCCATTGGGCAGTGGGTTGCCTCTGCCCTCTGGGAAGGGGTGATGCTGGGGCTGAAGCTCAGAGGTTGAAGAGATGAACCAGATGAAGTGGGCTCAGGTGGAGGGAATGGTCCATCTGTCAGGAACGATGGAGAAAAGGTTTATGGAAGGGCACAGGAAAAACTGAGGGGACGGTAGGCAAGAGCCAGGCTGGGAGGGGTTGTAGGACAGATCAGGGGTTGGCAGTGGTGCTGTAGGTAGTGAGGAGCCAGTGATGGATTTTCAGCAGGGAGAGCAGCTTGAACATATTCATGCCGGGAACGACCACTGTGGAAGGCTGTGTGGACAGCTGATGGAAGAGAGAAGCTTCATGGGCATTTCTTCCATCTCAGCCAAATTCCTCTCATCCCCTGCGGTTGCTCTTTGATTCTCTGCAAGGACCCCGTAGCACCTAGTTTGTGGGGAGTTCAGTTCCCCCGCTGTCACTTGGCTGCTACCTCCAAGACTGCAGGGTGACCAGAGGTCCCAGGGCTGCAGCAGGGACAGACGGTGGTAACGTCTCCTTGTCTTCGCCTTCTGAATGGAATCAGCATGGCGACCGTGGTGACTTTTCACAGATCACATCCACCAAATAAATGCATAGACAGTGCTGCGGTCTGCGAGACTGCACATTTTTATTCAGGCACGTTTGGGGTTTGCTCTGTGGTTTCTATTGTCATCTTAACTGCTCCTTCCCAGGGGTTCAGGCTAACTGGAGAACTGGGGATTCGCTCCGTCTTGTTCCACCCAGGTCGTATTATATTTATGGCTCATGCATTTTAAAATTCATCAGGCATCTCTCCTATTCTTTGGCTGACCTGCTTTACCAGCCCTCTCTGACTCGTCGGCGACGTATTCCAGTGGGGCACGGACAATGGGGACTGCCCCCTCTGTGACATATTAAAGAGGGATGGAACAAAAGAGAGCCATCTTTCCTCAGAAATAATGGGTCCTTAGAGAAATATTGAAGGCCCTAATTAATTGTGGCTCTTCTTTTATAAAATACTGATTGAAGCTTATTCTGCATGGGGAAGCCGGAGACACAATACAGCCAGACTTAACTCTAGATTTTTTGTTTGTTTGTTTGTTTTTAAGAAATGGAAAAACTAGAAAAAAAGCATTCTGGAAAGTAGGGACAAAACAAAAGGAGCTAATTGCATAGGTGGGCAAGGTTTCCTCTAATTTCTTCCTTTTGTGTGTTCTAAGGTAGCTTTTGTTTTGTGCAGAAGCACAGGTTAGTTGCCAAATTTCTATTGTTGAAGGTGGTGACTCACCCTGCCTGTAAGTAGTGCAAGATCTAATGGATATATTCGAAGACGTTGGTGGGAATCAACAGTGAGCCGGCAGGGCCTTTCCTTGGTTCCCCACAAGATCCAGTAAGTTTGGAGCCCCAAATGACTTTTTAAAATTCATTTAGTGGGCGCCTGGGTGGCTCAGTCGGCTGAGCGTCCGACTTCAGCTCAGGTCATGATCTCGCGGTCTGTGGGTTCGAGCCCCGCGTCGGGCTCTGTGCTGACAGCTCAGAGCCTGGAGCCTGTTTCGGATTCTGTGTCTCCCTCTCTCTCTGACCCTCCCCGTTCATGCTCTGTCTCTCTCTGTCTCAAAAATAAATACACGTTAAAAAAATTTAAAAAAAAAAAATAAAAAAAAAATAAAATTCATTTAGTTATCAAATATTTATGGAGGGTCTACCCTGTCATATCTTGGTGCTGAATTAGAAAATTTTGTATCTAACTTTATAGCTTTTATCTGACACCTGAGAACACTTAGCAATTTCTGTTAACTGCTTGACATTTCATCAGCCAATAGCAACAGCGATGTTGTCAATTGCACCTGGATGGTACTTAGACATTTATGAAGCATTTTGACATATACATGTGCTTGTTTCTTGCACGAACTCTGAGAGTTTGTCAGGGTAGGTGACCAGTATTAATCCCTAGACTTGGGGTACACAGACTGGACCACAGAGGCAGTGCCGTTTGTATTTTTTCCTTTATTCACTTTGGAGACCTTTACTTGGAGGAGGCAGTCTGTGGCTCCTCCTTCAGTTTTTCTAAAGCTGACCGTCTACCTTGCAAAAGTGATTGTTTCCTGGTCATTAGAGGCATTTACTTTCTTACTGGGAAGTACACTAAAGAAGATTTTACCAAGATTTACTAAATGGTGTTGATGGGGTTGACTCAGTGACTATTGATTATAGCCGTGATTCTTCCATTTAGAGGCAGTTTGTTTATGGAACTAACAGGAGGTGTGGCAGGGGTAAAAAGCAAGGGAACGACTCTTACGACAGGAGGTAGGAAAGGGGAACCAGAGTGATGCCCAGACCACAGGCACACTCACGAACAGCCCCCGTCTATGGTGGAGTAGTCCGCTCTGGTCACACGGGATCATTAATTTAGAAAACAGAGCCTCACCGGGTCTTTGCCTCTTGTTTCCAAGCAACAGCTTTGTAAACTACATTTATAGTAAGTTTTGTCCCCCTCTGCTGGAATAAGTCATTATTACCGACTACTTCCTTTCTAGTCACAGATTGTAGACTTTTAGTGCTAAAAAGACCTTCGAGATCACAGATGTAAGCCTTTGGTGTTGTCACTCGTTTGGCATGAAGTTAGCACAAATATGACAAAACCTTTTGCTCCTACACATAGCCCATTGTCTAAAATAACTCCTTAGGTTGTTTTGGCCTTTGTCTTTGACTGATGGACTCTCTTTAGGAATACAGCCTCGCCAAGGGCTTTGGTGTGCATGTGGCTTTCCTCCCAAGGAGACCCGTGGGGCAATTATTGAAACGCAGTTTAGTTTCCTATACTCTTCAAGTTCCAATTAATGACACATAATGCCTCCCCCCGACCCCCGACACTTTCAGTGTCACCGCAAAGGGTGCCTCACCTTTATTGCCCACATTTCTATATACTTTTGAGCTCTTTTCCTGTGTTAGCGCAGCCCTGGGAGCTGAGGCGTGGACTCCGTCATGGCAGGTCCACGGGGTGTTGGCTGTGGGTTTGGTGTTGCCACCACGTACCTAAGGTAGGACTTCCGCATCCACCAATGTGAGAGCTGGGCTTTTTCAAAGACCTCTTTCTCCTTTCTCTTTGTGCCCGCATTACTTATTTCGGCCACTCCTTTCTAGAACTTCTCTATCCCCTTGCCTTCTATTACGTTAGACTTCACAAATTCTTTTATTTCTTTGAAAGTCACCTATTTATTTCCCTCGCCTCTTCCTCTGAGCCCCAAACTATTAGATGTTACCCAGCATTTTGTCCACAGACTCTGTTTCCATCTTTAAAAATATCTCAGGACCCCTTCACGTCATCTTCTGTACAGATGCTCTCCAAGTCCTATCTCCAGCCTGAAATCTCCCCCAAGCTGTCATCGTCCATGTCCAGTGACACCAAGCTCTTCTCCTTTGGAGCGTTGCCTGCTATCCCAATCTGAAGTGTGTCTGAAGTGAAACTTGTCTTTTTATCTCCTCAGGTTAGCATTCTTTCGTGACGAATGTGCCTTCCACTGTTCAGGATGCCTGCCTATAAGTCATTCAAGTTATCACTGGCTGCTTTCCCTCCTTTGCCTCTTGCGTCTATATTTGGCTTCCAGATCCTTCTGCCTCGTCTTTAGAATTGTTCATTACTTCCCAATTGGTCTCTTTGTGTCCTGTCTGCTTGGATTTTGGAAATCTGCCTCTTTAGAAATGCTTAGTGGTTTTCTGCTCTAGAAACTGGCACTTGGTGTTAGGCAGCCTTCTCTCTGTCCCCACATTCTGACCCTTCTAGGGCAGCTGATGTGCTCTCTTCCCAGCTTTCAGGTGTTCTCTGGCCCCTGACACAATCTTAGGACATTCTCTGTGTAGCTGCCCTTTTGCATTTATTTCCAAGTTCTTCCTGTCCTGCGAATCCCGGCCTCAGTCTCCATTTCTCGATAAAGAATATCTCGCCTGTGCCACTGTCTCCATCTAATACGCTGCATAGCACATGATCATGCTACTGTGATGGTGGCCAGGTATTGTCTTGCAGTGTCTTTTGTATTATGGTCTAGATATTTGGTCCCATAATCTTCTTTCATCTTTCGCAAGTATCTGTCTTTTCTGCCAACTCTAGGTATAAACAGCCCTGTGCGCACTGTTGATGTTTTAGAGATGCTTGTTCAGTTAGATTGGTGGGGTGGCAAGCACGATCTCGGGTCGGAAGTTGGCACTCACAGTCTTGCCGGCCCTCACAATCCCCTTTTACAGTCCCCGGACTTCAGATTGACTCTCTCGCTTGGGTGTGTCTGTGTGTTTTAGTTGCAGATCCCTAGCGTGAAGGGCTTTGATTTCGCGAAGCAGCATCTGGGTCAGCACAATAAAGACGACATACTGATTATTCATGAGCCAGCACCACTGCCGGGACCTGTCAAGGATCACACCACACCCTCTGAAAACGGAGATGTGCCCAGCCCCAAGGCAAAGATCGCTTCCAAGAACGTCCGTCACCGAGGAAGGTTCTTATTGGGCTTTCTGTATTGTTCTCTATCTCAGAGCATGTTTCTGTTTTCAGTTTGTCAGTTTCCAGTGTCAGAAGAGCTGATGGTGAGTATTCCCTGGGTCTGGAACCCCAGGAGACTGGCGCCAGCTTGCCCAAAGTTAACGAACCCAAGGGCTCTTGATCCACTCCGGTGGACTGCCATAGGAGGCCAGGCGCTTTTCTCAAGTATTTAGCGTTATAAATCGCTGCCTCTCGTGGTTTGGTGGTCCCCCTGAGACTTGGTGAGGTATTGACTAGCTCAAGTGTGTGTATTCTGGGGTGGGTCATTCTAGGCCCTCAGGACATGATATCAGAAGTCCTAGATAAAACATGCCTGACACATAATACACACTCAGTCCATATTGGTTTTGCCCTTGACATTATGCCAGAGGCTGGCTATGACTTGGTAGCTTTGTCTGCAGGTGACTTTCATCGCATCCTCCTTTCTTCGCCTGTCTTTTCGCCAGCCGTCTCTGTTGTCTCTCTCGTTAGCGTGTTTCCATGGGCTCCGCACCACCTCCCCCCTGCCCAGCTCCCCATTCCCAGTGTATTTCCATTCTTCCTATCAAAGCAAAGTGCACGGAGGACTGCCTGTTAACACGCCGCCTGGAAGTCCCCCTTTCACCCTCTGATCCTGTGAGAAGGGCTGGAGCTTGGTCAAAGATCAGGATCAGGTTTTATGCAGTTGACTGTAGAACTCAGCCTGGTCACGCCACGGTATGGAAGCTTCAAATTATCAGCCCTCCTTGAAGCTTTGAACTCCAAATCTTGATCTCCTGCTAAGAGGGGGAGAAAAATGTGTGATCATACCAACACTTGAAACGATGTCACAATTTCTGACTTATCAGAAAACGTACCCCGGGGGTTCTGGCCTAGTTTTAAGAATTTAATGGATGTTACAACGTGATCTTTACAAAAGAAAGCGAATTATGTAGAGAGATGTTACTTGCTTAATTATCTTGCAGGCTAAGAATAAATCAAATCATTAAAGATCGTCAAAAACGTTAGTATAATTTTGCCAAGTTTTTTTTTCCCCCTCCCTTGGTAGTACCATTCTAAACATTAGTCACATTAGACCATTTCAGTGGTCTGTGGTTAAGGTAGTATTTCAGCATCCCTTAGGGACACACAGAGAAGGGCTACTAACTGCTTAAGGGTTTTCATTAGCCTGGTGCAGCCTGGGTTCTCTGACATCCTTGCTCTTTATATGTAGAATCAAATCTCAGGAGTGATTGTTGCTTTTGTGTTATAAGTGTTGGCTTCTGCCGAAGCTGTGGGGTTCTTTGGGGTGTCTTCAGGACCACCCTGGGTTCCTAGGAATTCTGTAGTCTCAGTTGACCTGGAACCGGGCCTTAACCCCAGATCTTCTGATACAGTCTCTGCTGGACCCAGACTGCCAGGCCAGGGCCCTGGTAGCCGAGGGACCATCCTCCAGTGTGGCACTTAGTTTCCTGGTATTTGCTGAAACACAGCCTGCTGAGCCATATAAGCCCTGTTATACTGTCTTCACGAGGGGACTGTGTGCTGTGAGTGTGTGTTCCTTGTAGATGATTTTTTGGACGGTCTCATTTCTGTCTGTTTTGCCTCGAAGGCTGCCTTCCACACCTAAGTTAATGTGACCTTCCCCTCCCCTCCCCTCCCTTTCTTTCTTTTTCCTAATGCTTGTGTTTGTTTTGTGTCTGTAGAGTTTCTCCATCAGATGCTGACTCTACCGTAAGTGAGGAGTCCAGTGAGAGGGATGCAGGAGACAAGACGCCAGGAACGGCGAACGATGGCCAGCCCCACAGAGCCCCACAGAGCGGTCAGTGATTCTTCCCATTCTCCACGTTAACTGTAGTAATTAGGAGATTCCAGTAGGATAAGGTTTTATGCTATTTCACATGCTAAACATTTAACAAAAAATCTGCAGTGGAATATTTGTTATCCATATGGTGAGTTTCTCAGCATCGACCGTCACTGTCTGATGTGGTACTGGTGTCTGGATGGAGGCGGGGGACTGTGCTAGAGGTTAGGGATTCACTCAAGTACGTTTGGAAGTTCATAGCCATGTTCCATTCTAGTGGAGAGTCCAAATGGTTTGCCTCCCCCAAGAACAAAGAGGAAATCAAACTACAACCAGACTCGCAAACACTACCTCCAGGATTTAGTGACCTTCTTAGGATCCAGTTCCAGTATTTCCCAGCTGCCACTGCCAGAAAGTCGTTTATGTATCGTGGGTCCAAATGCATTATATTTGGTTCTGTTCCTAGATCATTCTTCCTATAGGTCATTCGGTGCAATCGGGTGGCGTAGCATATTTGAATCTGTAGTCTGTGGTTGTTTAGGCCAGGTATGAAATGAACTTCGTGTCCGTCCCAAAGACATGAACGTGGAGCTCTTGCTCCGTGACAAAACTAAGCCCACAGGTCTAACCAGACTTAAGAGCATTTTTTGGTGTGATGGCAAGGTAGCTTGGCTTTAGTTTAAGAGATTCTGTTAAGTAAATGTGCTAGTACAGCTGTTGTATTTGCTGGAGTTTTATTTATATTTCAGGGCCGTTTCAGTAATGCAAAGAAAATTGGGATGCCCCAGGATACTGTTTTTAATAGTAATTTTTATACTTTAACATTTGCCGTCATAAATTTCTTTGTTTCAAAATGCAGTACCGAGTGAACCATATTCTATAAATGAACAGATTCTAGATGGAAGCTAGAGGGCCTGATCTATCATTGTCATGCTGGTGACCTTGCAAGTCCCTTAGCCTTTGGAGCTTCTGTAGGACTAAACTAGCTCATTTTTGAGATTCCTTCCAGCTCTTTTTTGATGTTAAAGAAAACTCCCTTAGAATAAAGGAAGAGTTTTTTCTTTGGATCCAGTTTCACAGAATTGTAAAAGTTATTTAAGCACCATGGTAACAGGTGCCCTGTTTCAGACAGACAGAACTAAAATCTAATTTTGATTCTAGGAAGGAAATGTTTGAGAGGGAAAAAGAAAAAAAAAGAATCAGTTCTGGAGTTTCTCAGTTTCTGTTCATTGCTTATCTGAGAAAATCTTGCTTTTAGTTCCTGCATTTAACTCCTTACTAACAGTATTAAAACCAGTATCTTCTGTGTGGCTAACAAAAATCAAATATCAGTATCAACACGTACTCAAAATCCAACTAGTAAGCATGTCAGGTGTGGGACTGAGTTGTCCGTGGAAGGAGGCAAGTACACTAGATGTTGTGAGTTCTGGAAGCTAAGATGTCACCATTATGATTTGAAGAGACGCCACAATCTGTACGTTATTTTCATATTTTAGAAAGATGATTTTCTCACTACAAATATCACTTCGCTTGAAAGATCTTGTTTACTTCTTTAAAGCTACCATGAAGGTATTTTTTTGCTTGCATAGAACTTAAATACCCTACAGAAAAGATTGGGAGTTTTAAAAAAAAATTTATTTATTTTTAAATTTACATCCAAGTTAGCATGTAGTGCAACAGTGATTTCAGGAGTAGATTCCTTAATGCCCCTTACCCATTTACCCCATTCCCCCTCCCACAGCCTCTCCAGCAACTGTCAGTTTGTTCTCTGTATTTAAGAGTCTCTTATGTTTTGTCCCCCTCCCTGTTTTTATATTCTTTTTGCTTCCCTTCCCTTATGTTCGTCTGTTTTGTAATTTTTTTTTTTTTAACGTTTATTTATTTTTGAGACAGAGAGAGACAGAGCATGAACAGGGGAGGGGCAGAGAGAGAGGGAGACACAGAATCGGAAGCAGGCTCCAGGCTCTGAGCCATCAGCCCAGAGCCCGACGTGGGGCTCGAACTCACGGACCGTGAGATCGTGACCTGAGCTGAAGTCGGACGCTTAACCGACTGAGCCACCCAGGCGCCCCAACGTCTGTTTTGTATCTTAAATTCCTCATATGAGTGAAGTCATGTGATATCTGTCTTCCTCTGACTAATTTCGCTTCGCATAATACACTCTAGTTCCATCCACGTTGTGGCAAATGGCAAGATTTCGTTCTTTTTGATTGCCGAGTAATACTCCATTGTGTGTATATATATATATATATATATATATATATATATATATATATATACCACATCTTCTTTATCCATTCATCCATCGATGGACGTTTGGGCTCTTTCCATACTTTGGCTATTGTTGATAGTGCTGCTATAAACATGGGGGATGCGTGTGCCCCTTGGAAACAGCATACCTGTGTCCCTTGGATAAATAACTATTAGTGCAATTGCTGGGTTGTAGGGTAGTTCTATTTTTAATTTTTTTGAGGACCCTCCATACTGTTTTCCAGAGTGGCTGCACCAGTTAGCATTCCCAAGGATTGTGAGTTTTTAACATAGCTTTTGAATTATTTTGTGATTCATGTAAAAGTCCTTCTTTTGTGACAAGTCATAGTTGCCTGAGAACCACTTGGGTCCCTCCTCCATGTTGCCCTGGGACCAGTGTTCTGTCTTAACACAGCAGGTGCCCTGGCCTCTGACTCGTTGGTAAGACTTGCGATGGATGTCACAAGTCCTCTGACCCACACTGCAATGGTGGCTGAGAAAAGAGCATCATTGATTTTGGTCTATTAGAGGTTGTGCTTTATCCCCTGCCCAGCTGACTATTTTTGGAAGGTGGGTAGACCATGATGCATATATATGACCGTCTATGGACCCTTAGGAGGTTACTTAGATGTCATTGTGTTCACAGTTACTGTGGTTTTAGAGTAAGTCACATTGTTACCACGGGTTCCCTTTAGCAGAGCTGTGAAGAGAGAGATGAGCTAGGGAGACGATGCACCTTCCTCGTGTGAAGGCAACGGCATTCAGCCTGGTACTGTGCCACCATTGTGGTGTTCTTGCCTAATGTTGTGTCCCTCCTCCTCTGTCATCGGGAATCCACTGAGTAGGTAAGGACTGCGAAACGTGTGTGCAAGGATGTGATTTAAAAAAAAAAATTTTTTTTAATGTTTATTTCTGAGACAGAGAGAGAGCCTGAGTCAGGGAGGGGCGGAGAGAGAGGGAGACACAGAATCCGAAACAGGCTCCAGGCTCTGAGCTGTCAGCACAGAGCCTGATGCGGGGCTCGAACTCACAGACTGAGAGATCATGACCTGAGCTGAAGTCGGACGCTCAACCGACTGAGCCACCCAGGCGCCCCAAGGATGTGATTTTTAAGTAGTTGGCACTTCGTTCATGAGAATTCCACAAGTTCTGAATTGTAGAATGGACTTCTAGAAGTTTCAGTTGGAGCTAAGCCGATACCTCCTTTGGCGTTGCTACGGAGTTTGCAAAGCAAATGAATAATTTGGGGGAGATTGCAGGGCAACTGTTTTGACTGCCTATCACATCAAAGTTTGTCAAGGAATTGTGGAGCACTCATTCATAGAATGACTAAATTCACAGATTAGAATTCTTTTCATTGAAGCAGATTCCCGGATGCCTTTGTGGGGTAAAATTTTATAAACTTAGTTGAAGTGACTGGTTGGTTAGTCCTGCATTCAGCATATCTGTGCTTAGTGCCTGTGGCGGGTGAGGTGCTAGAATGGGAGGAAGAGGAAGACAGAAATGTGATCCCTGCCTCCCAGGACACTAATGGGGGCCACGGGCCTTAGCGATAGTGTACTTTGTATTCACCTGCAGATAATGAAATTAATATTCTTTAAAAATGTTTTATAGCTTCACCATTTCAGCACTTCCTATAGTTCTTTCCCCTGTCGTCCTGCTTTGTCTACATTATCCTATACTCTAATTTCTATCATTACAGTTTTTTTGGTTTTCTATTTGAATATAAATGGATTTTAATCCAAAATCTCCTATTACCTTAAGGTATATTCATGCAGATTAATCTCTGTGTATCCAGTTGTACCTTCCATTGGTCATTATTGTCCATGCAGTTTTTATTTGTACAATATATAGCAAACATAAAAATAACCAAGTTATGGGGCGCCCGGGTGGCTCAGTTGGTTAAACATCCAACTTCGGTTCAGGTCATGATGTCACAGTTCATGAGTCTGAGCCCCACATCGAGCTCAGCACTGATGGTTTGGAGCCTCCTTGGGGTTCTCTCTCTTTCCCTCTCTCTCTAACCCTCCCCACCCCTCCCCCAAATAAATACACTTAAAAAAGTATATCCCCGTTACAGATATATACACATACATATATTGTCTGGTTGCAGTTGGTGAATTGTGCCAAACCATGACCACAGCTGGGGACTGGAAGAGGGCACCGACAGGAGCTAGGCATAGGCTTGCAGCTCGGAGGTACCCAGGCAGGAAGACAGCGCGGAAGTCGGGGAATGGTGATCTTCCTTTGTCATCTGTGTGCCCCGGTCTGTTAACCCTTCTGGAGGAAAGCGTCTCATCTTTAAGTGTCAGTAGCTTAAAGGGTTCCCCTTTGTGACATTTGCTGTTACTGTGAAAGTTTGGGTTAGCAAGGCTAGCCTGTCTGGCAAAGCTAATTACCCCCTTTTAGGCTTTGTGCCTGCAATTTGAGTAGCTGCCACAGGATGAATGGTGGTGCCGGCTGTGCTTGTGTTGCACAAATAGGCTCCCTCTGGGCCCAGGGCAGGGAAGGAAAGCCCGAGAATAGCCCGAATCCAGATAATGATGCTCCCTTGCTAGAGAGGCGTCATTCATTCACAGTTCTATAAATCATTTCTAATCGTGTGGGATATAATTCAAATTGAGAGGAAATACAAAGACGTACACACCACTGATGTGCGTGCATTAAAACAGATTCCACATGCTCTCGCTCCTTCTTGTGACCTCTTGGTCGTGTATTGTAAAGCACTGTCCAGAGTGTTCAGGGGACAACTGTGGCTTAGCAGAGGGAGTGTATCTAAGTACCTCTATCAAGCTCTTCCCATCTCTTCATCCCTTCTGCATCTCTCTCTTTGCCTTTTGAAAAGTAAAGTTTATTGAGATTATATCTACTACCAAAGTCATATGCATTAGAGAAAATCCCCACTAGAGAAAATGCAAGAAATTGGAGAAAATCACCCATTCTACTAAGATCCGATCTCTGTTTTCTTTTTAATTTTTTTTTAACGCTTATTCATTTTTGAGAGAGACAGAGTGTGAGTGAGGGAGGGGCAGAGAGAGAGGAAGACACACAATCCGAACCAGGCTCCAGGCTCCGAGCTGTCAGCACAGAGCCGGACACAGGGCTCGAACTCATGAACCGTGAGACCATGACCAAGCTTAAGTTGGACACTTAACCGACTGAGCCACCGGGGCACCCCTCTCTTTTGAAGTTCTGGTTACTTTTCTGAAAAGTTCAATGATGGGGTGCCTGGGTGGCTCAGTCCGTTGAGTGTCCCAACTTCAGCTCAGGTCATGATCTCACGGTCCCTGAGTTCGAGCCCCACGTCGGGCTCTGTGCTGTCAGTTCAGAGCCTGGAGCCTGCTTCGGATTCTGTGTCTCCCTCTCTCTCTGCCCCTCCCCCACTCATGCTCTATCAAAAAAAATGAATAAACGTTAAAAAAAAATTTTTAAAGTTCAATGTAGTAAGATATGCATGCCATGTAGTGTCCCCCTTTTTTAAGGGTACCACTCCTGTTTTTATAAGTGGGAAAAATTCCCTCTTGGCAGCAGCTTTTTCTTTTTGTGGCTCTTCAACTTAGTTTTCTTTGTGTGTCAGAACTGAAAGACTAGATGTGTTCATTATTTTAATTTTTTTTTCTTTTGCCGTGAGAATTCTTTTTTATTTTTATTAAAAAATTTTTTTTAATGTTTTATTTATTTTTGAGATAGAGACAGAGTGTGAGCAGGGGAGGGGCAGAGAGAGAGAGCGAGACACAATCCGAAGCAGGCTCCAGGCTCTGAGCTGTCAGCACAGAGCCCAGCGCGGGGCTCGAACTCACAAACCATGAGATCATGACCTGAGTCGAAGTCGGACACTTAACTGACTGAGCCACCCAGGCGCCCCTTTATTTTTATTTTTTAAAATTTACATCCAAGTTAGCATATATTGTAATAATGATTTCAGGAATAGATTCCAGTGATTCATCCTGTATGTATAAAAGCCAGTGCTCATCCCAACAAGTATCTTCCTTAATGCCCCTTACCCATTTAGCCCATCCCTCCACCCACAATCCCTCCAGCAACCTTCAGTTCTCTATATTTAAGAATCTCTTATGTTTTGTCCCCCTCCCTGTTCTTATATTAGTTTTGCTTCCCTTTTGTTCATTTGTTTTGTATCTTAAATTCCTCATATGAGTGAAGTCATATGATATCTGTCTTTCTGTGACTAATTTGGTTAGCATAATACCCTCTAGTTCATCCACGTAGTTACAAATGGCAAAATTTCATTTTTTTCTTTTGTTTATTGATTTATTTTTGAGAGAGATACAGAGTGAGTCGGGGGGTGCAGAGAGAGAGGGAAAGAGAGAATCCCAAGCAGGCTCTGCACTGTCAGCACAGGGCCCATTGTGGGGCTTGAACTCACAAACCATGAGATCATGACCTGAGCCCAAACCAAGAGTCAGATGGCTTAACCAATTGAGCCACCCAGGCACCACAGGATTTCATTCTTTTTGGTTGCCGAGTAATACTCCATTGTGTATGTATACCACATCTTCTTTATCTATTCATCCGTTGATGGACATTTGGGCTCTTTCCATACTTTGGCTGTTGTTGATAGTGCTGCGATAAACATTGGGATGCCTGTGCCCCTTTGAAACAGCCTATCTGTATCCCTTGGATAAATACCTAGTAATGCAATTGCTGGGTCGTAGGGTAGTTCTATTTTTAACATTTTGAGGAACCTCCATACTGTTTTCTAGAGTGGCTGCACCAGCTTGCATTCCCACCAACAATGCAAAAGAGATCCTCTTTCTCCGCATCCTTGCCAACGTCTGTTGTTGACTGAGTTGTTAATGTTAGCCATTCTGACAGGTGTGAGGTGGTATCTCATTGTGGTTCTGACTTGTATTTCCCTGATGATGAGTGGTGTTGAGCATTTTTTCATGTGTCGGTTGGATGTCGTCTTTGGAGAAGTGTCTATTCATGTCTTTTGCCCATTTCTTCACTGGATTATTTGTTTTTTGAGTATTGAGTTTGATAAGTTCTTTATAGATTTTGGAAACTAACTCTTTACCTGATGTGTCATTTGCAAATATCTTCTCCCATTCTGTCGGTTGCCTTTTAGTTTTGCTGATTGTTTCCTTCGCAGTGCAGAAGCTTTTTATTTTGATGAGGTCCCAGTAGTTCATTTTTGCTTTTGTTTCCCTTGCCTCTGAGGGAGGGAGTGTTGAATAAGAAGTTGCTGCCGCCAAGGTCAAAGAGATTTTTGCCTGCTTTCTTCTCTAGGATTTTGATGGCTTCCTTTCTTATGTTTAGGTCTTTCATCGAGTTTATTTTTGTGTATGGTGTAAGAAAGTGGTCCAGGAACAGAATATGTAGATTGCTTTGTGTAATACCAACATTTTGACAATATTTGTTCTTCCAGTCCAGGAGCATGGAATGTTTTTCCAATTTTTTGTGTGTCTTCTTCAATTTCTTTTATAACTTTTCTGTAATTTTCCAGATGTGTTCATTGTTAACCAGCACATACCTGCATGTCCACTGTTCCCTATTCTCTTGTTTTTCTATCAGTATAATTGCCCTGGTGGCTAAATTTTTATCATTCCAACTGATAGCGGAAGTTCAGAGCTGCTTTCAGTGTTCCTCTAAAAGTTGTGCAAGTTGCTTAGTGACTGACTAAGCAGCTCCTGTCCTCTCTCTTTCCTTCCTGAAGACTTTGAGATGCCGTTAGACGAAACATGGCAAGTTTTGACACCATGCAGCGTCACGATTGATTATTTGCTATTTCTTATTTATGCTTTTGCTTTTCCTTCTGCTCCAGGGCCACCGCCGCCCAGTTCAGGGAACGAGCAGCACTCGTCAGCCTCCATCTTTGAGCACGTGGACAGGCTCTCCCGGTCCTCAGAGGCCAGCCGGCGGGTTCCCAGTAAGATACAGCTGATCGCCATGCAGCCGATACCAGGACCTCCAGTTCAGCACACCGTACTGGCCGACCGGGTGGCAGAAACCAACAAAATTAACAAAGAGGTATTTGCTCATATTGAAAAGTACATTTATATTAAAAAAAAAAAAACAAAACACATTCTGATTTGGTCAGTGCTTACCAACAAGTGAAAATTGCAGTGTTGAAGGTCGGAGCTGCTAAGAAGTATGCTTAATTTTAAGTTTTATGCTCCGCTTTTTTAGATCAGATACCATTCAAGGACCCCGTTTCGCACACTGGCCGTTGTGCAGAGAGTTCACGTGGCAAACATGAGATTGCTATCCTTCAAGAGTCCTGTTTTGGCCCTTGGCTGATGTTGAGGAACTTACATGTCAGAAAGGCTCCTGTCATTCCCAGAACAGAGTGGTTCACTGTGCCCAGACCGTTTTTGCAAACGTTATGACTTACTCGAACATCTCTTTTCCTTCTGGGACTCTGGGATTTTGGTACACGCTAGACAGAGGGTGCCTGTTGGACCAGCCCCCAGTACCGATCCTGGGCACTGCATCTCTGATGGGCTTCCTTGGTGGACAACATCTCACATGTGTTGTCGCAACTCAGTGCTGGAGGAATTAAGCATATTTAGTGTGACTCCCCTGGGAAAGGCCTCTTAGAAGCTTGTGCTTTATTTCCTCCAGATTTCACCCCACATACCCTGTGCTTATTTTAATTTGCGTCCTTTTGCTGTATTAAATGGGACTAAATGCTAAGTCCTATCGGTTTTCCTAATGAACCTTTGAATTGGGGGGTGATCCCAGATAGATCCGCTCTGATCCCAAGGATCTAGGAAGGCGTAGTAAAATCGTCTTCCAGTGAATCCTGGAAGAGTGAGTTGGTAAGATTTGGGGAAGCAGAAGGCCAGGCCAAGGCACTGTTACCTTGAACTTGAAAGGTTTGACCTGGCCTGAGCCATTTAGGACTGCACATAGCTTCATGCTGTGCATTTCCTGCCTCTAACAAATACCTGCTACTGTTGTGAGTTCTGCCAGGATGAAGTCATAAGCAATTGGTGTGGCGGAAACCCCCTGCCCACTTTAAAGGTGATCCTTGAAGTAGATCATCTTACCGAAGTCCCATCAAGAGTTCCTAGAGTTTTCCCTCTCTAGCCCTCATTGGCTTCTTGCTAAGAATGTGACAAGAACGTGTGTCCCGGGTTTAGGATGGTGTGTGTTGTCTCTTCTCACCGAGTCCTGGCCCTGCTCAGCCCCAGTCCTAACCTAGAGCTGTCTGCACGCCTCTGTACCTGCTATGGGTAAATCCTCCCTAAAGTGGATTTTCCATCTGGTGGAAAGAAAGAAGGGAATGTGCTCACCAGGCCTGTGGCCTCACAACTTGATAGCCTACATCTTTTTTTTTTTTTTTTTTTTTACTCTCTTTTTAAAATGTAGTGCTTGATACATAGGTATGTATGCCCCCGTGTGGGAGTGCCTGTCCCTTTGGGCCTGGACACGGGTCTGGGGAAAAGAAAGGCCTTCCCTAAGATGCTGTCTCAGCGTGGGTGGCAGGAACCTTTGGGAACATTCCATGTGACTCATTTCTCTCCCCTCGGCCACGCAGATCCAGACGGCCCTGCGGCACAAGTCCGAGATCGAGCACCATCGGAACAAGATCCGGCTCCGCGCCAAGCGCCGTGGCCACTACGAATTCCCGGTGGTGGACGACCTGTCCTCGGGCGACACGCGCGAGCGGCACCGTGTATACCGCAGGGCGCAGATGCAGATCGACAAGATCCTGGACCCCACGGCCAGCGTGCCCTCAGTGTTCATAGAGCCCAGGAAGAGGTGGGCGTCCGCAGAGGGGGCAGGGGCACCCCCCAAGGGTTGCCTGTGGAGGCGCCGTCGGCCTTGCTCCTGCTGGGCCTCTTCTCATGCTCCCGCCTGCTCCTCCAGGGGCCTCAGAACCCCGGCCCTGGCTTTATTCTGCCTCCCTGAATTCACCTAGTTGGATATGGCAGGCACCTTCTCTTTCTCAGATGGCTGTGCTCGAGTCTCTCTCACTGGGGAATCTCCCTCCTCTCCCATCCCACCCTCACCTCCAGTACCTTCACCTCCTTCGAGTGGGCACCCGTCCGTGTCAGGTGCAGGTGCATTTCTTTTCCCATAGCTGCCCTCCGAGTCTTGGTCTCTTGGCCTTCCGGACCCCTGCCCCGAAGGCATGTGTGTGTGCTATAATCGCTGCTCTGGTTGGTCTTGCTGTGTCCAACACCTGTAACTGCTTTGGTTCCCTGCCTCATGGAACCTGCCCTGTAACAGGAGGCTCCCTGCCTCCCCATTCCGGCTACTTTCCACCATCCAGCAGTGTAGACAGAACTGTCTCTCCCTTAGATGGGCCTGCTGTTGCCCGCCATACATTCGTCTGCTTCGCATTTCTCCCCACATCCCTCCCCTTCTGCAGATCCTACTTGCTCTTCAAGACCTAGTTCAGGTGCTGTATAGCCAGCCATGATACTGGTAGCTCACACTGATCTTGCCCTTCTCTGAAAGTCCGGAAAAAGTCACGGTTATATATTACCTTATATTATTCTCTGTTGTTGCGTGCATTTAATATGCTCAGGTAGACTGTGGCTTCCTCATAGCAGAGACTATGTCTTACATATTTGTATCCTATGGGGTGTTCACCACAGTGGCCACCATATCCCAGATGCTTGGAAAATACTTTGTGTTTAGTGGATAAGCTACTGGCAGGAAGGATTATTTCCTATGAAGATAACCTCCTTCCTGCCCCCACCCCCTCCCGCAGCTCCAGGATAAAACGATCTCCTAAACCACGCCGAAAACACCAGGTCAACGGCTGTCCCGGAGATGCTGAGAAGGACAGACTCATCACCACAGACAGCGATGGCACTTACAAGAGGCCCCCCGGTGTCCACAACTCTGCCTACATTGGTTGCCCAGTACGTAACGCTGACTCTAGCTCCCGGAGCCGGGGTGGGGTGGCTCTTCGGAGAGTGACTGCTAGTGGCTGCTGCCCTGTGTGCTGTTGCTGCCGATGACTGACACTCAGGGCCATGAGACAATGTGGAGTGAGGGAACTGGTAGGCTGCTCCTTTGAGAGGAGACTTGAGTCACAGAGCCCAGCAGGCTGCGAAGTGAGCCCTCTGGAAACGTAACCCCGTGTTTGTCCTTTCTGTACACAAGCCCTGTTCTCTTATGCTTCAGGATGGGTACTCCTGGAAGTTAACTGGAAAACAATTTTTTCTTCCTTCCCCCGGTCATAGAATTGTTTGGGTTTCTTGGTGATAGGAGGGGTATTTAGGGTTTTGTCTATCCCTTCTCTTCCTAGAGTGCAAGAAGGTATTGTGTGTGTGTCTGTGTGTGTGTGTGTGTGTGTGTGTGTGTGTGTAATTTTAATGGAACAAAGAGCTTAATGGAAATTAAGAAATACGGAATTAAACTTTTTTTTCTTCCAACGGAAAGGGGCACACACAGAATTGCTTGAAGTGTTAAAGGCAGACATTGAGAGCATTAAGGCGCACATACACAGACCTCATTGAGTAGGGAAGAAAGTGCCAGCCTCCCCAAAGGTCTGTGACACAAAGACAACCCAAGACGGAGGGAGAGCCAGATGTGGCTGACTTCCAGCAGTGCGGGAAGGACACCGGTAGCCTTGGGCCGGGGTGCAAACCTGGCTCATTGCACAAGACCCCTTCCTCCTTCCGGAGATGCGCTTACAGAGGCATCCTTGTTTAGAGAGACATTAGCAAAAAAAAAAAAAAAAAGATAATAATAAAAATAAAAAAAAACAAAAAAAAACCCCACATCTTGGAGAAGGGGCTTGTGATGCGCATGATCACTTTGGACAGAATTTATGCAACCAGCCATTGCCTCCTAAATTAGACAAATAACTACCCTGGAAAGATATGAAGACTAATGGAGATAGGGCAAACACCACACTGACGTTAGGGCTAGATAGCATCGAATCGTGATCATCCGAAAGAACCAGACTTTTCCTTGGCAACTGACTGTATTTCTGGTGTTTTAAAGACTGGCCGTGCCTGTTTGTGAGGATTGGTGCAATCCCAGGGGGTCTGTGGATGAATTCCTGAGACGGGGGAGCCCGGGCTGGCAATTCATACAGCAGGTGGCGCTCTTGTAGTGTTCTTGTGCTGTGGACAGGTGGCTGTCTGGGCTTCACCTGGAAAAGACTGTCCCCTGGGCTCCCCAGGATGGTCACTTGAACTTTTGCTTTTGTCTCACCGGGGACTTGCAGGCCTGATGGGGACTTGCAGGCCTGATGCGTGAAACCGATAAATAGAAGAGGTGGCGGGGGGGGGTGGGGGGGGGCGCATTCCTTCTTACCCCTTGACTTCCCGAGCCAGCCAGGGCTCATCTCTCAGAGGAAATCCGCAGCCCCATCCCGTCTTTTTTTAAGTAGCCCTGAGTCCCGTCATCTGTTGCCATGAAGTCTTTTGTCGTCTTCTTGCTCTCTCCATTTGTCTTCATCAGTGATCCGAAATCAGGCCTCCTTCAGGGTGACCGGATCATCCTTGTACTTCCTGCTCTTTTTCTTAGTGGAAAGCAGAGACCCCTCCTTCAGCTGGTGGAAAGCAGCCCTTCCCTGGAGAGCTCCGCCTCAGTCAGCCGGCTTCATTTTTTCAGAGATTCCTTAAAATGAAATTTTTCTTACGTGGGCTTTTTCCATTCCATAAAAATTCTGAAACACACGCTTTCAAAGATAATCCCCCCCCCCTTTTTTTTGAACTCATTTTTTCTTAGGTAGTATTTCATCTTGAAGATTATACTACTCATGTGTTTTTTTCTTAAATTTTACACTCTACCTTCAAAATGTCTTCTCGTTATGAGCTCTTTTCTCCTAGGGTGAAAGGAATATTCCTAGATTTCTTGGCAACTGGGGTTACCATTGTAATTCAGGCCTCAGCACGGTATGGCCCTCAGGCCAAATCCAGCCAGCCACTTGTTTTTGTAAAGTTTTATTGGAACACTGTTGTGCCCTTGCACCATTCATCTGTGTGTTCTCTATGGCTGCTCTTGCTGCAGTGTTAGAGTTAAATAACAGAGCAGCAAAGTCTCTGTGACTCACAGAGCCTAAGATAATTGCTGTCTGGCCCTTTACGGAAAAGGTTTGTCTACCCCTGATACAATTTATCATCCAAGCCTGGCACTTGGGAGAGTGAAAAGAGTCTCTATTAATGATTATACTGGGACAGCAGGCATACTCTGACATTGTCCTGGTCTAGCCAGGGTGTCTGATCACTCTCTTAGAATTCCTACGGAAGACTGCAAAATGGGCACCAGAGTACATCCTGTCTGATGACTGAAGGTAAAAACTTCCTATGTATTTCTGAGGAATGACGGGCGAATGTGTACCTGTCCGAAGGAAAACACATTGACTAATAACGAAATTATCAGGCTGAGATTCAAGAGAGTGGAATTCAAATTCCAGCAGGGATCCTGGGTAAATCTTCCTTTCCACACACCACGGTTCCCCCTGTATTATTGACTACCACCTCTATGTGAAACACCCTACAGGTGTCGAGATACAGAAAAATGAAGATCTCTTGTTGGCCTGCAAGTTGCTGGCAGTGTAGCCTGCAAAATGAGGAGACCGGAAGAAGAAAGAACGGAAAGCTCTAACGTCATGGCTCCGTAGCTCTTTGCCTTCTTGGCAAGATTCATGAGTCCCTCCTTCACAGCATACTTTTTGCTGTAAAAGTTAAACCGTTGGAATCTCTGTTCAGGCTTGCAGTTTTTTGTGTGGCCACATGCTCGCTTCCTTGCCACACAACGCTATAAAGCAGGATTCACCTGAGTAAGTTTGAAGATCTCATAGACTTTACTCAACAGCTCTTGAATCCCACAGCATCAGACGCGGAGAGTTGAAAGGAGCTCCGAGGAGCTGTACAAAATGGAAGGGGGCAGAAAAGGAAGTTTTCTAACAAAGAGCGAATTGTTTCAGGCAAGGTCACCTTTCTCTGGGGGAAGGGGGGGGGGTGGTCTATCACGCCTGTTACCTCACTAGTGCAGATCAGGAATTTCCAGATTGACTGGTTAAAGGTCACATTCCTGGAAGAGGCTGAAAATGCAGTGAAGTCTTGGTTTGCTCCTGGGGGGCAGCGACTCCATTTTGGGCCTGTTGTTTCTTTCTTGCCTTCTTTCATTTAAACAACAGGTAACTAGTCACTTACTGGAACCACCACCAGGAGCATCACTTCTGTCTTTGGAGAGACCCTTTCACTCGCCAGTGGGATGTGTTTATAGACACCCTTTTCCTTTGTTCCACCATGAGCTGTTAGTCTGGTGACGCACTACTGACCACAGTCTTCCCTTTCTGCTCTTCAAGAAATCCAAGAATGGGAGAGGGGCCTGCATGTGGACCTTTTATCCACCTCGTAAGGAAAGGAACACAGAGTTCTTCTAGCGCTCGTCATACGTCAGAGAACCCCTTGGGACCCCGAATCCTTACTTACAATTCCTTGAGGACAGCTCTCACTTACTGGAACCTTTCCTGGGATAGCCCAGTTTTAGAGAAAGAGACCGAGGTGTCATGCATACAGCAGTGGGACCACCCCCTGCTGTTGGGAGGGGAAGGGCCCCGGATCCATCTCAAGAGCCAGCCACTGCTCAACGGCAGTTGTTTCTGTCGGAGGAGTAAGGGCCGGGTGATGCCACAGCTTCAGGTTCTGCCAAGAGAATCCACAAATCTGAGTGTTAATATTAAATCTTCAGGTTTTAAAAAATATTAGCTCTTTATTTTTTTAAGACTGCACAGGCCAAGCAAAACAGGTCTGAGGGCCGTTTGTGGTTTGCCAGTCTGTAGTGTGGTTTTCTGTCTGGAGTTAAGCAGTGACTGCCCTTAAATGTTTGATGCTGGCATGAGTAATAATGGATCATCTGTTGGACAGGACAGAGGCTTTTTTTAAGAAGTTTTTTTTTTAATAATTATTTTTGAGAGAGAGAGAGAAGGAGAGAGAGAGAGATCCAGCAGGGGAGGGGCAGAGAGAGAGGGAGACACAGAATCTGAAGCAGGCTGCAGGCTCTAGGCTCTGAGCTGTCGGCATAGAGTCTGATGTGGGGCTCAAGCCCACTTACTGCGAGATCATGACCTGAGCTGAAGTCAGACACTCAACCAACTGAGCCACCCAGGTGCCCTTCTTTTTTTTTTTTTCCCCCCTCTTTTTAATATTTATTTTTGAGAGAGCACAACCCTGGGATCATGACCTAAACCAACATCAAGAGTCAGGTGCTTAACTGACTGAGCCAGCCAGGTGCCCCTGTATAGAATAATATTTAAACCTTTCTTGATGACTCACGTTATCCAGAGATAGTTCCATTTAAAGACATGTGGTTTCTGGGGGCACCTGGGTGGCTCAGTCGATTAAGCGTCCGACTCTTAATTTTGGCTCAGGTCGTGATCTCATGGGTTTATGAGTTCAGGCTCCGCATCGGGCTCTGCGCTGACAGTCAGAGCTTCTTGGGATTCTCTCTCTCTCCCTTTCTCTCTGACCCTCCCTACACCCCTCAAAATAAATAAATACACTTAAAAAAATTAAAAATTAAAACGTGGTTTCTGAATACTCTTTGTTTACTATAACAAGTAGTTATAATAAGTATTAAATTTTTAAAAGTTTGTTTGAGAGAGTGCACACGTGTATGTGTGTGTGCGTGGGGGAGGGGCAGAGAGAGACTCCCACACGGGCTCCGTGATGAACACAGAGCCCCACGTGGAGCTCTGCCTCAAGACCACGAACGAGATCATGACCTGAGCCGATATCCGGAGGCAGACACTTAACAGACTGAGCTACGCAGGCACCTCAGTGTCAACATTTTTTATACACACAGGTGTAATATGGTGGTGACTTTGAACTCTCTTGAGGGTGTGTAGGGCTGCTTTTTCTTATTGTAGTCAATAGACTGCTTTAGACTTCGGTATCTATGAAAAGTTGACTAGGTAGTTTAGTAACTAAGACTCTGAGACATCATTTTTGGCTGCTTAGGGACATTTAATGAAAACACATACTTGCAGGTATTGAAGTGCATTTCAGCTCGTTGGTTGAATTTTGCTGGACAAGTGATTTTTGAATATCTTCACTTTTTTCTTTCGTCCTGATTCAGGCTCTGCCTGCCACCACCACCCGTTAGCCGCCATTTAAAAAATTCTTACGGTGACCTTTTCCTCACTGTCAGTGAAAATTGTTAAATCCCATTTTGGCCCTGTGGTTTTCACGTCACCACATAAGCTCACATCTGATCCTTGTTCCCTTTGCTCTTTGTCTTGCCCTAGTCTGATCCCGATCTCCCGGCCGATGTACAGACGCCGTCCTCTGCTGAGCTGGGGAGGTATCCGGGCCTGCCCTTCCCAGCCTCCCAGTACATCCCGCCTCAGCCGTCCATCGAGGAGGCGCGCCAGACCATGCACTCCCTCCTGGATGACGCTTTTGCCCTCGTGGCCCCCAGCAGCCAGCCTGCCAGTGCTGCAGTCACAGGCCCCGGGGTCCCAGCTGTCCTGCCTGTGAACAGCACCCCTTCCCGGGACGAGAGGCGAGCCACCCAGTGGGGTTCCTTCTACAGCCCTGCTCAGACAGCCAGCAACCCCTGTAGCGTAAGTCCTGGCCTTCTAGAATTCTCGTGTGGGTCATATGTTGGAATTTTGTGGCCTTCCTCCCTCAGTTTCAGAATCACTGCGATGATACTGATTGTATTTGATAAGAATTAAAGCTTGGCTGAGGAGTCTCGGTTTTCGTTTTATTCTAAGTTAATTCTTAAAAAAAATTTTTTTTAATGTTTGTTTATTTTGGAGGGAGAGAGAGAGAGAGACAGAGTGTGAGCAGGGCAGGGGCAGAGAGAGAGGGAGACACAGAATCTGAAGCAGGCTCCAGGCTCTGAGTTGTCAGCACAGAGCCCGACGTGGGGCTTGAACACACGAACGGTGAGATCATGACCTGAGCCGAAGCCAGACCGACTGAGCCACCCAGGCGCCCCTCTCCTAAGTTAATTCTTAATGTGGGAAGTATCCTTTTATGTTTTTATGCAACACTGGTATTTTATGGGAGTCTCTTCCTGGGTTCCATTCAGTGTCCTGAAATGGAGGTGGGGTAACTGTCAAAGCATATTCTCGTTGATGTCTTTATAAAAGGTGCATTTTAGAACATACCAGGTAATTAGGCTTCTTGGAGGGCCCCCGGGGACTGGAGTGGTCCTTGAGGCTCTGGGATTGTAGGCAGCTAGCCCACAGGCAGGCAAGGACAACCGTTTCAAATATCAGGTTTCCATCTTGGGACTTGACATTTCAGCATTTCATCTGCCTTTGTCATCCTTTTTTTTTTTTTTTTTTTGTATGCCATCAATCCTTTCAAATGTGGCTTCTCAAAATATGGGGAAGAAGTAAAACTGAAAGATGTGACATTAATATTTTTTCCACTAATTTTAGATCGGGTGATTGGACTAAAGCATTCGACTCTGGAGGGAAGTTAATTAGTCACAATTTGAATTTCTCAAGGAGTGTTTATACTGGGTCCTCTGATTTCATTACCCATATTAAGGTAAAATTGGGTGGTAATGAACATATGTTAAAGGCATCTTTATCTCTGAAATTGGTTTGAATGTTCACAGTACGCCGTTAGTAATAGATTATTTTCTTCAATACCTGCTACCACGCGGCGGGGGGGCGGGGGCGGAATACCATTCCATCTTGTTATTGTTTTCAATGTTACAACTATAACTATTAAATACTTCATAATTATAACTAGTAGTTTATAATCTTTCTTTAAGGAAATGGATGATGCACAACAAACTCGTTGATAAAGTGAATGTGGCTTCAGCTGCTGTCTGAGCTTCTTTCATTTGTTTATTCCTTCAGGTAGATTTGTGGAGCACAAATCTGTGCTGTGTTGGGGTGTTCTGCTAGGTGTCGGGATAGAGCAGTTGCACAGCGCACAACTCCAGCTTCTGCATGATGGCAGGGGGTATGTGGGCAGTTGAGGCAGTAATTCTAACACAGCATGGCAGGTCCCTTGGCAGGGGGAGAGTACCTCCAGGGAGCCCTTGCCTGAGCTGTGAGGTGTTCAGAAGGATTTTCCAGATAAAATGTGATCTAAGTAGAAGACTGAAGATTAATTAGTGGTTGTAGTAGGGAAGCATGGCGGAGACAGAAGTAAGTGTCCAGTACAAACTTTTTCTGGACAGGATGAAGGAACAAGGTTGGATTACTTTGCTTCCAGAAACACCTAAAATAATGGAAAAGGAAAGATTTTTCACAACCCTGGGCATTAGGCAGCAAGGGAGGGATTGCTGAGAAATGAGCTGAGCTCTACACATGTCCCAGTTTATATCTTTTTTTTAAATGTTTATTTATTTTTGAGAGAGAGAAAAAGAGAGAGAGACAGCATGAGTAGGAAAGGGGCAGAGAGAGAGGGAGACACAGAATCCGAAGCAGGCTCCAGGCTCTGAGCTGTCAGCACAACCCATGAACTGTGAGATCATGACCTGAGCTGAAGTCTGGACACTTAGCTGACTGAGCCACCCAGGTGCCCCTGTCCCAATTTATATCTTGAGAGAGTTTCTGGTTGCAGTGCAGGGAGGGAGACCTCAGGCAGAGCACAGTAGTCTCTCTGAGTTGAGAAAGACAGAGTTGGAGGCAGGGGAGGAAAAGGTAGCTACATTTCACAGTAGAGAGTACAAGAAAGCAGAGAGAGAATTCTAGAGATCTGCAAAGAGTCTTCATCCGAGTACTCATCAGTTTAAGGGTATGATGAAACTATCTAAGACTAGGGAAAGAACTGCCTAAAAAATTAAAGGGAATAGTCCTCAGAGCTCACACAGATGTAGAAATAAGTTCCTATTATATGATGAATTGTGTGCCCCCAAATCCATATGTTGAAGCCTAAAACCCCACGTGGCTATATTGGAGCTGGGGTCTTTAAAAAGGTGATTAGCTTTAAATGAGGTCATAAGTGGGGGGTGCCTGGGTGGCTCAGTCACTTAAGTGTCTAACTTCGGCTCAGGTCGAGATCTCACGGTACGTGAGTTCAAGCCCCGCGTCAGGCTCTGTGCTGATAGCTTGGAGCCTGGAACCTGCTTCGGATTCCCCTCTTTGCCCCTCCCCCTCTCTGTCCCTCCCCTGCTCCTGCTCTCTTTCTCTCTCTCAAAAATAAACATAAAAAATATATAAACGATGTCAGAAGTTGGAACCCTGATCTGATAGAATTGGTGCTCTCATGAGAAGAGGAAGAAACACCAGAGTGCTCTCTCTGTCATGTGGGAACACAGCAAGAAGGTGAGCTGTCTGTGAGGCAGAAAGAGAGCTCTCATCATAAACCCTGCTGGAACCTTGATCTTGGACTTTGTAGCCTACAGACCTATGAGAAAATAAATTTCTTTTGTTTAAGCCACCCAATCTGTGGTATTTTCTTGCAACAGCCCAAGCTGTTCCTTTCTTTCTAGAGTGGAAAGCTGCATAATTCATGGAGCACCAGTTAGATTACTCAGAAGGAGCATTGGTTTGCCTCCATAGTGGGGCAAAATGAACCCCAGATTAAAGCTTCCCTAGTTCTACCTAACAAAGCATAAACACAATACCTGAACCTGAACAGAGCCCCAGAATATTTATAGGGAAACAAAAGTATATAACATCCAACAAGGTAAAATTAATAATGTTTAAAATCCAAAACTAACCAGTTAAGCAAATAGGCAAGAAAATGACACAGAATCAGTAGACAAGGATTTTAAAAGAATAATTATAATGAAGTTCCATGTGTTTAAGAAGCTGGAGGACAGATTGAATGTATTAGAGGCATTGAGGACATGAAAGGATGCACATCAATTTAGAGATGAAAACTATAACGTCTGAGATAAAATATATACTTATGGGATTAGTGGCAGATCAGATATTAAGAAAAGATTAATGATTTTAAATACATAGTAATAAAAAATAAGCCAACATGCAACAGAGTAAGTAGACTGAAAAAATGAATAGAGCATTGATGACCTGAGGACAACTTCAAGTGGACTAATATACATGTAATTGGAGGTCTCAGAAGAAAAGAAGGAGAGTTAGAAAAAATAATTAAATAATGGCCAAAAGTTTTTCAAATTTGATGGAAACTATGAATCTGCAGATCTACAAAAATTGATGACCCCCTGTGCACAAGAAACACGAAGAAAACTGTGCCAAAAAATATAATGAAATTGCTTAAATTAAGTGATAAAGATTTAAAAATCATCCAGAGAAAGAGGACACATTGTATGCAGTGGAACAAAGGTAAGGATGACAACAATATTCTCATTGTCCAGAAGACAGTGAGACAAATCTTTAAAGAACGAAAGGAAAAAATTGTCAACCTAGCACTCTCTATCCACTGAAAATATCTTTCAAAAACCTTTCACACATATAAAAGCTGAAAGAATGTATCACTGGCAGGCTTGCATTACAAGAAATGTCATAGAAAATTCTTTTTTTTTAAAAATATTTATTATTGAGAGACAGAGCATGAGCATGGGAGGGGCAGAGAGAGAGGAGGCACAGAATCTGAAGCAGGCTCCAGGCTCTGAGCTGCGAGTACAGAGCCCGATGCGGGGCTCAAACTCAAAAACCATGAGATCGTGACTTGAGCTGAAGTTGACGCCTAACCGACTGAGCCACCGAGGTGCCCCTGTCATAGAAACTTCTTTAGGCAGAAGTAATATGATACCAGATAAAGATCTGGATCTACATAGATGAGTGAAAAACACTAGAAGTGTAAATATGTGGGTAATTTAAAAAAATTCTGTATTATTTAAATCTTTTGAAAAGATAATTGGCTGTTGAAAGAACAAGGATAACAGTGTTTTGTAGGGTTTATAACATATATAGAAGTAAAATGTGTGAAAACGCAAAAAGCACAAAGGCTAAAAGGAGAAATTGAAGTGCACTGGTTTGATGTTCTTATACCATACACGAAGTGGAATGATAGTATGTGAAGGTAGACTGATAAGTGAAATATATAGAACATAAACTCTATAGCAACCACTAAAAACAAAATAACAAAATAATAGCTAAAAACCAACAAAAGAGTAAAAATGGAATGATAAAAAGTACTCAGTCCAAAAGAAAGCAGGAAGAGAGGAAAAAGGGGAACAAAGAACAGATGGGAAAAACAGAAAACTGATACCAAGATGGTAGATTTAAATCTAGCCCTATCTATAATCACATTAAATGTGAATGGTCTAAATATTCCTGTTATGTGACAGAGATTGTCAGATAGGCTAAAACATAAGAACCAATTGTCTGTTGCCTACAAGATACGTACATCAGATATAAAGCCATAAATAGGTTAAAAATATGGAGAAAGAAAAATGTATGGAGAAAGATATACCATGTTAACACCAATCCCAAGAAACTGGAGTGGCTATATTAATAATCACCAAAATCATATCATAGTGAAGAACATTACACAGAGGATCATTTCAAGATAATACATTGGTCAGTTCATCAAGAAAACCTAAAATCCTAAATGTTTACGTGCCTAGTAATAGAGCATCAAAATACATGAAGCAAAAACTGGGAGAACTGCATGCAGAAATAAAGGAAGCCGCAGTTATAGGCAGAGACTTCAACACTTCTCTTTCAATAATTGATAGAATGAGTATACAGAAAATCATTAAGGTAGAGAAGACTTGAACAATTCTTAAATTAATACTTACTATCAGCTTGAACTAATTGACGTTTATAAAATGCTCTACCCAAGAAGAATAAAAAGAGTATACATTTTCAAGAGTACCTGGGTGATGGGGACTTAAAAGTGCACTTATCATTATGAGTACCGAGTAATTTATAGAGTTTTTGAATCACTTTATTGCAGACCTGAAATTAGTACAACACTGTATGTTAACTACACTGGAATTGAAATTTAAGAAGAGTACATGGACCATTTACTAAGATTATAGACTGTATCCTGGGCCCTAAGTCTAATCTCAATAAATTGAACGAGATTCATATTATCAAATGATCCCGTAAGAAATGGGAATGTTTTTGAACACAGATGTCACCAAAAAAGAAGTACAGAAAATAAGCAGACAAATACAAAGAATCAGCAGATGGAGAGATGTTCAGTTTCATTAGTCATTAGTGAAATGCAGTAAATCCTAATGAGATGCCCCTATACACTTGTTAGAATATGAACAAGTGGAGCTCTTATAAACTATTGTTAGGAATGTAAACCAAGAAAAACCACTTTGAAAAACAGTTTGGCAGTCTCTTAAAAAATTAAACCTATACCTAACTTATGACCGAGGCATTGTATTCTGAAATATTTACTGAAGAGAAATGAAAGCATATGTCCAGGCAAAGACTTGTACGTTGTGACAACTTTATTTGTCATAGACTCAAACTGGAATCAACTCAAATGCACATCAACAGGTGAAGAGATAAACAAATTGTACCGTATTTATGTAGTGGAATACTACTCGTTAATAAAAAGGATTGAGTTATTTATATGTATGACAAAATGGTAGGGAAAGAAGCCACCCTCTTGACAACAAGAAAGTGCATATTGTATAATTCCGTTTATATATAATTCTAGAAAATACAAACTGTCGTGACAGCAGGTCAGTGGTTGCCTAAGGCGGGGGTGGGTTTAGGAAAGGGTGTGGGACAGAGGGATTACAGAGGGTCACCAGGAAACTTGGGTGGTGATGGATATGTTCATTATCTTGTTGGGCATGGTTTGCAGGTACAAACAGATGGCAGAATTGATCAATTCATATACGTAAATATGTGCAGTTCATTGTATATCAATTATAATGGAATAAACCTGTTTATATTTTTGCCCCCAAATGTTCTTAACAATGAAATCAGTTTTGGGTGACTAATAGCTAGAAGTAAGAGTGGTGAGACATGAGGCAGAAGAGAGAAAGCAAGAAGCTGATGGGATAGAGCCTAGACCTTATCCTGAGGGTAGTGGTGGGCACTGAAGAGTTTTGAGCAGGCTAAAGACATGATTTGGTGTGCCTGTTTGACAGATGGCTCTCATTTTAGACTGGAGAATGGTTTGTTAGAGGGCAAGACCAGAAGCAGGGAAACATTTTTTTTTTTTAACATTTATTTATTTCTGAGAGACAGAAACAGAGCATGAGCGAGGGAGGGACAGAGAGGGAGACAGAAGTCAAAGCAGGCTCCAGGCTGTCAGCACAGGGCTCGACACAGGACTCGAACCCACGAACTAGGAGATCATGACCTGAGCTGAAGTTGGATGCTTAACCAACTGAGCCACCCAGATGCCCCAGCAGGGAGACATTAAGAGCAAGACGCCGAAGGGCGCAGACAGGGAGTTGGGGTCAGTTAAACATGCTGCATTGTTATAGATTGTTCCTCTCGAGTCCTCTGCCTTACCTTGATTGGAGCCACCATCGTCTCCTACCGTCATTGCAGGAGCTTCCTAATAGTCCCTCTGCCCCTGGTCTTGAATGGAGGATGTCAGGGTGGTGGCTGATATGTAAAATGCCATATACTGGTGTTGAGCAGGGTGGGGAGCTGGGAGGCTGACATAGGAGATGCCTCCTACGGAGGACAGGAGGACCTGGCCGGAGAGGGAAACCTGTGGGAGCTGCTTGACTTAGTCTGGAGTTTTCCAAAGGAAGAGTTCTCATCTCACTTTCTGACATGACCTTGTTCACTGCTGCCATCTATCTGTTACTTCTCTCTCCTCCTAATGCTTTTTGAATTGTTCTGCGAAGAAATCCATGGCCGTCTTAATTTCCCCTTTCCTGATAACAGATGGATGTACCCTACGTGCCAGGAAGCGTAAATAATTCTGGGCACTCAGCCAGTCTTTCTGAATCATTCCCCCTCCCCCCCTCCCCAAATAACCAGTGGCCGTTTTATCTTCAGATTCAGTTCTTTCATTCACTTCAGGGAAACTTTCTTTTGTATCTGAAAAATAATTTTCTTACTCTAATTATTGAAGTCAAAGATACCAATTATCTTCGTGTTGGCTCATCTTTGTTTTTTGTACCTATCCTCTTATCTCTAATTGCCTTAGCTACTTTGTCCTGGTTTCTCTGCCTTCATTATAATTATCATGGGCCTTTTCTGTGTGGCATCGATTTGATTTTAAGCCATATCTGTTATTTCCCCTGCTAGTTGATTTCTTAGAGTCATAATGGCTTTGTTTTGGTCCTCAAATCATTTCCACACATAATTTGGTACCAAATTGCTTCAGTTCTTTGGTTCCTCATTTCCATTCGTTCTGTTGTTGTATCATCTCATCTTTGAACTTAAGAATTGAGGGATGCCTGGGTGGCTCAGTCAGTTAAGCACTGGATTCTTTATTTCAGCTCAGGTCATGATCTCACAGTTGTGAGACTGAGCCCCACTTCGGGCTCTGTGCTGGGTGTGGAACCTGTTTGAGATGCTCTCTCCCTCTCTCTCTCTCTGCACTTTCCCCACTTGCACTCTGGCGCTCTCTCTCTCTCAAAAAGAAAACAGAAAAGAATTGCTATTCTTACTATATGAGTCATTATTCAGCCATAGTCCTTTTTCTTTCCTGGTCACTACTTTCCTCCATTTATAGCATGAATCTGTTCCTTTCTTTGCTTGTTTGGTTTCTGCTGATGAATTTTAGCAATAATTTTTTTACTGATTTGGGTTATTACTTTTATTATTTGTTCGTTGTTGATAGGTGTTGGAGATGAACAATTCTGTGATAGTGCCTTAATCTACGATCTTAATCAAGATCTCAACTCCATAGCAAGATTTTCGTAAACACTGTTACTGAGTGGTTTTCTCATCATGGACCTTTGATGTTACCCTTATGTATTTTGATGATGATAGCAGTTTGATATAGTAGAAAACCAGAATCACAGCTGTGTCTGTGCATACCTAATATAATTTTATCAGTTTATAAATTGGTCGTAAATTACTGTTTGTTCCCAGGAGGAACCTGATTACCCCTTATTTCCTTCTGACTGCAGTAAAAACTATAAGAATGTGGATTTCAAAGTGTCTTCAGTTACCACAGGGATGGACCTTTGTTTACCGTCTGATGACATTTTTACTCTTTCTGTGTTGCTGGTGGAAGGGTATTAGTTATGCATTGGTGCGGAGGCCACTTGATAGGTGTATTTCTGCTTTCCTGAGTAAAGTTCACCTCCCTGGAACAGTCTTCTAAGGACCGAGTGTGGATGCCTGAACCAGGACATTTTACGACTCATCCCAGATTCCACCAACCATTTAATGTGCCTTCTTGCTCTATTGGCCTGTTTCATACTGAATAGAAAGAAGGGATGCATTAAAATGGGAGTTTTATTTGATGTCGCTTGTTGAAACCATAAAATTCTATTTCATCCCCCAAAGATTTATACAGGTGTGACCCACTTAAACACCTGTCATTATGTCTGTGATTTAAAAAAAAAAAGTTAATGTTTGTTTATTTTTGAGAGAGAGAGAGACAGAGCACGAGCACGGGAGGGGCAGAGAGAGAGGGAGACACAGAATCGGAAGCAGGCTCCAGGCTCTGAGCTGTCAGCACAGAGCCCGATGCGGGTCTTGAACCCACAAAGTGTGAGATCGTGACCTGAGCTGAAGTTGGACTCTTAACCAACTGAGCCACTCAGGGGCCCCTGTGATTTTTTTTTGTAAACCTTTCATCGGGGCATGCAGCCTCTGGACAAAGCACTTTCTTTTTCTGATTATAATAGAGTTGAAATGCCTGGTGCCACGATAGCAAAACATGTGAAGAGTGGACAGCTATTTTTTTACTGTTTGTCTTTTAGTTTATTACTTACCGGACCTCCTGAAATGCTGATACATAAACTTCCATCTTTTTTTGTTTTGTTTTATTTTGCATATGAATGTGTTTAAAAAACTCAAACTCTGCTGAGAAGCAGAAGGGCTGCTGGGAATAATCTTTATCTGGTCTCAGATTTCCCTTTAATTATTTGGAGAAGGAATTGAAACTCCTTTTCCTTCTATTCTGGCTATTTTACATCAGTTGGGGAACTCTGCAAGGTTCTAATCCCCCTCCCTCTGCCAAGGGGATGGGAACAGAAAGGTTCAAAAGGTGAAGTAATTTGAGCACAGTTTCGGACGTGATAATCCCATCAAACTGTATGAGGTGTAGGGTTCATTCTATTCTTCTTGGCATCAGGAAATAGGCCCAGGGAAGTCGAGTAGCTTTGTCAGTCTGTTTGACTCCAAAGCCTCTCCTTTTCTTCACAAAGTAGAGATTAATTCAAGGGGGGAAATCTGGTTGGCAACCATGGGCAGTGTAGTGTAGTGGTTAAAAGCATGGTCTTTTATTATTAACCCTGGACTTACTAGGAGGAAATTACTTAAATTCCTTGTGAGTTGATTTCATCTATAAAATAGAGGTAGTGAGCCCTTTGTTACTGTTACTGGGGTCTGAGTTAGTGCTCATAGCACTTATCACAAAATAATAATTCATGAAATGGCAGATTTAAAAAAAAAAAAAAAAAGATCTAAAGTGGGGACAGGTCCAGAGGCAAGGCTGACTTAGTAACTTGGAACACTAGAACCTGGATAACCAGTTGGTTCAAACTGACTGAACTTGGATGGACTCTGTCCAGAGTTATTGTTCTGCTGAAATATCTGGTTCCAAAATAACAATTCACAGTTGTTGAAAGAACCGTTGGAAGAGGAGTACAACGTATGATAGGGACAGGGTGTGTTGATTTCATGAGGAATGCAACAGATACACGTTTATTTAAATCTGATGCCATATTGACATTGATTTAGCCAAAGAATACTTGGTTAGCGGAGATTAGCTCAAGTAAGAAGAGTTGATTGAAGGCTCTGGGGCCCTGGATGGAACACAAGGACAGAGTATGGCTGGGCTCTTTGGAACAGGAAAACTATCAGAAACTGAAAGTGTGCACTTCATCTTTGAGAGTCTCTCTAATTTCTGGTTCTCTTTGTATTTTTTCTTTTTTCACATTGTTCCACAACATGGTGCAGCGTTCACATACTTTACTTTTGTGAGTGTATTTGAATTGCTACTGGACACCCACTGGTTCTGGGAATGATCATGCTCACGTTGATGGGGGCATTTGTACTAAGTGTGGCCATCAAGGCCGACCTTTTTAGAAGATACAGATTTGTAGAGAATGAGCTTGTAGGGAAGAGAAGCTGCAGAAAGGCTATCTGTTACTCATTCTTTTATAAAAGAAAGAAAGGTCTAGAAAATAGTTGTGTGTGTGTGTGTGTTTTTTTAAAGCGTGGTAGCCCAGTTCCCCAAGCTGAAACTTCTGGTATTATTTGATGGCAGAATGCCTCAGTGCCATGCCAGCTTTTTATGAGAAAATAATTCTCCTGAAAGTTGATCCTGCAAACCTAAACTTGTAAGTTTGCTGTTGTCACTTTCTAATAAGCGTTGCACGTTAATCTTCATTTCCTTTTGCTTTTCTTCCAGAGATACGAAGACTATGGAATGACTCCCCCATCAGGCCCATTGCCGAGGTAAAGTTTTTGGGAGAAAATACATTAGGACTTCCTCACATCGACTGTTTTTTTTTACAAATTTTGTAAACTCGTTTCTTTTAGCTCATATGAGCAGATGCAAACCTCTGGGTTGTGTGTTCTCTTGAGTTAACCTGAAGAGGAGAAAAAAGGTGGAATTTTAAGTTCTGCTCCCAGTAAAGACAGGCTAGATTGTTTGCTCAGGGCATCTGGAAAAGCCAGACAAGATTTTAAAATAAAACAAAATAAAACCCAGATAGCTAACAGGGCAGTGGAATGGTATGGGGCCAAGATCCAGGGAGTCCAGAGAAAGGAACCCTGCCTTTTGGGTGAACTTTCTCCCTGGGGTGCCTGCTAATCCCGGAGGAGGTGACTGAGAACCTGAGCAAGACTTTGGGCAGACCTCTGGGCCTTGGAGTCTTGAAAATTTGACATAGTGAAAGTTGTGGGATAAAGCCAGGCTTTGCGGGGACTTTGATGCCTTAAATGAATCAAAATACATTTGAAAAGAAAAATGGCTGAATACCAGTGTTCTAAGCATCCGTCTCAATGTAAAAAAAAAAAAAAAAAAAAAAAAAAAAAAAAAGGGTCTAATTAAACCTAAAGGAAGTAGAAGGAAGGAAATAATAAAAATAAGAATAGAAATTAATGAAATAGAAAACAAATACCATAATAGAGAAGATCGACAAGGCTAAAAGTTACTTCTTTGAAAACTAATGAAATTGATAAATCTCTGAAGAGCTTGATCAAGTAAGCTGTGTAACATTATCAATAAGAGGAATGGAAAAGGACATATTAATCCAGATCTTTCAAAAATTAAAAAGATTTTGATAGATTTTTAAAAGATTTTTAAAAGATTTTATAGGAATTAAGAAGATTTTCTGAACCTTTTTGTTAATAAATTTAAAATGGAAAAATTCCTGGAAAGAGAATATCTGAATTGACATATAACTATTAAAGAAATTGAAATCATTACCAAAATCCTGCCCACAAAGAAAACTTTGGCTTTAACGGTGAATTCTACTAAAGATACTGAAGGAAGAAAATGCGCCAGTGTTCCACAAATTCTTTTAAAGAACATAAAAACAGAGAATACTCCCCACCTCATTCTTTTTATTTCATTATTATTTTTAATGTTTATTTAATTTTGAGACAGAGAGACAGAGCGTGAGAGATGGAGGAGCAGAGAGAGAAGGAGGCACAGAATCCAAAGCAGGCTCCGGGCTCCGAGCTGTCAGCGCAGAGCCCGACGCAGGGCTCAGACTCACGGACTGCGAGATGATGACCTGAGCCAAAGTCAGATGCTTAACTGATTGAGCCACCCAGGTGCCCCCCGCAACCCCCAACCTCATTCTTCCTCTATCAAGGAGGAGACAAGGACAAGGACGTTGTAAGAAAGAAAACATTACGGGCCAATTTTACTTGTGAACATAACACAGGTGCAGAAACTTAAATATTAGCAAAGATATCCAGTATTGTATATGGAAGGATGTCATATCACAGCCAAATTAGATTTATTCCAACAATGAAAGGGTAATTTAACATTTAAAAAACAAAATCAACCAATCTAGGGGTGCCTGGGTGGCTCAGTCGAGCATCTGACTCTTGATCTCTGCTCAGGTCTTGATCTCAGGGGATCTCAGGGTTGTGAATTCAGGCCCCAAATTGGGCTCCACACAGGGCATGGGACCTACTTAAAAATAATAATAATAATAAAATAAAAAATCAATGTAATTCACTGTTTTGAGAATAAAGGAGGGAAATCTTATTCCACTAAATATAGCATTTGATAAAATTCAACATCCATTCATGGTGAAAATCTTAGCAAACAAAGAATAGGATTGAACTTGTCTAATCTGGTTATAGTTATCTCAGCAAAGATTATATTACCTCTATTCAACTTTGTCTCGGGGTTCTTGATAGTGTAATAAAGCAAAGAAAGAGAGAGAGAGAGTGAGGGAGGGAAGAAGGGTAGGGAAGGAAGAGATTAAGGAATTCTAGGAAAGAAATAATACTGTTATTATTCTCAAATGATATAATTTTTTTTAGTAGAAATACCTAAAATGTCAACACATAAATTGTTAGAATTAAGAGAATTTAGCAAGATAGATAAATTACAAAGTAGCTGGATATAAGATCAGTATACAAAAAATCTCTTTTATTTCTGTTTATGAGCATCAGACAAAATAAAAACTTTTACACAGACTACATAAAATAGCATTCAGAAACATAAAATATCTCAGTATTCATCTCACCAAAAATAGTCAAGCCCTCTAAAGAAAATGTTCATGGATTGGGTAACTCAGTATATTAAAAATATCAGTCTTCCCTAAGTGATCTACAGATTCATTGTGATCCCATTTAAAATCCTAGTCATTTTATTTTTTATTTTTTTTTTTATTTTTTTTAACGTTTATTTATTTTTGAGACAGAGAGAGACAGAGCATGAACAGGGGAGGGTCAGAGAGAGGGAGACACAGAATCTGAAACAGGCTCCAGGCTCTGAGCTGTCAGCGCAGGGCTCGAACTCCTGGACCGCGAGATCATGACCTGAGCCGAAGTTGGCCGCTTAACCGACTGAGCCACCCAGGCACCCCTTGTTGTTTTTTTCAAAAAAAAAAAAATATGTGGAAACTGACAAGCTGATTTTAAAACTTCTGTAGAAATGTGAAGGGCCAACAATATTCAAGACACTTTGAGGAAAAAGAACAGGGTATGAGGAATAATCTGAAAGTTGTAAATTGCTGTAAGGTAATTCAGACAGTGTTGTATTGCTATAAAGCTAGACAAATAGACCAAAGGAACAGAATAGAGAATCCATAAGCAGACTCACCCATGAGTGGACAAATGATTTATTACAAAGCGGGAATTGCAGAAAACCAGAGTTAATTGCAGAAATCATAATCAACTGTTCTTTTTTATTTGGTTTATTTTGTGAGAGAGTGTACACACAGGTGCACGTGAGTCGGGGAGGGGCAGAGAGAGAGAGAGAGAGAGAGAGAGAGAGAGAGAGAGAATTCCAAGTAGTTTCTGTGCTGATAGCATGGAGACTGATGTAGGGCTCAAACTCAGAAACTGTGGGATCATGACCTGAACCAAAAGCAAGAGTCAGATGCTTAACCATCTGAGCCACCCAGGCACCTGTCGACTCTTCTTTCAATCACCAGAAGTCACACAGAAGTAGGAATGTTATCTGGTTTCCTCATTTTTTTCTGTCTTTTGTTTGTCCTCATTTTCAGAGGGGGTTGTTTTATTTTTCCCCAACCCAGGCACTGCTTTGTGGTCCACAAGCAACAGAGATAAAGGGAGCATGTGAAGATTAGGTGACCCAGGGCAGAAGTTAACGATGGGGGCCATGTGATCTGGTTTGCCCAGTTCAGTTCAGTTTACACCTCTTTTTCTGGCATAGATACTGGTAACTTCCACTCTGAAAAGAGTTCTGGTTTGGATGACCAATTTTACAGTTACATTAAAGGGTTCTGGGGGATTTGGATCACACGGAACTATCTGAACACACAATTTAGGATAAAAATGACGTAAACGTAGGCGGGAGGAGGATAATTGGGCAAAGTAGAAATAAGGAAAGGGCAAGAGCTAGTTCTTCGGTGGATGGTCAAGAGGGTCAGGAGATGAGGAGATTATGTGAACTCCAACATCCAGATGTTGAAGGAAAAGTGTGCCTTTTAGATCTGTAAGGTCAGAGATACCAGACATCTCTCTCTCAGGTCAATCTAAAATAGTCACAGTTATCTAAAGAGAGCAATACATAAATAGCCTTGGGTTTCAATTTATGAGATATGCTCTGGAAATAACGCTACAAAATAGAGGCAAAGTCAGTCTGTGTTCTCATCAAACTAGTTTGATCTGTTAATTCCTGGTTGACTGTCATTTGCAAAGCACCGTAATTAAACTATCATGTTTTTTCATTCTTGAATTTCTTTAGAAGAGTGGTTCTCAAGGTGGGATTCTCAGACCCGTGATAGTCCTTGAGACCCTTTTGTGGGGGGTGGGGGGCTGCCTGTGAAGTCCAAACCGTGGTTCATAATAATACTAAAACATTATTTGATCTTTTTAATTGTTGATGATTACACTGAGGCACAAAAGCAGCGGTGGATGAAACTGCATGACCCTTATTATGAATCAGTGGCACCACACGGCCCAAGTGATCATTGTGTTCTTCACCACTGTGCAATCACAACGTTTTCAGAACGCCGGTGTTTTGGTTATGCAGTATGTTCTTGATGAAGTAGTAAAAATTATTCTTTTTTTTTTTTAAACCTAAACCCTTGAGTCTTTAATCGTCTGTAGGACAAAGGAGGAAAGACTCATAAAGCGCTTTGCAGAGAACGGAATTGTGAAGGAGGAGCACTTGTTCCGTTGTGGGAGTTAAGAACTCATCTGAACTGCTGCCATGTTTTTTGTTTGAGGAGACCATCAGATGACATTGTTATTCACACTCGGGTTGTTTGGCAGCCACTGTCTTGAAAATAAAGGAAGAGAGCCTGTCACGTCAAGAAAAATAGCGGGCAGGATTTGTTCCCAGTGATAAAATTGAGCCTTCAAGTGAAAATTTGAATTTTGGAAACTTGTCTGCCACTAGGTGCTTGACAGCTTCCTAGTGCTTAAAGGATTTTTTTCTGATGAGCTCAGTGGTGATGCTAATGAATGTGATTTTTGGTACTCTGAAATGAAATGTGTCAATATCTGGAAAGTCTACATAAAGCATGGCACTGATATTTTCCAAATGACGCATGTCAAAATCTCAGGGCGCCTGGGTGGCTCAGTCGGTCAAACATCGGACGTCGGCTCAGGTCATGATCTCATGGTTCGTGGGTTCGAGCTCTGTGTTGGGCCCTGTGCTGACAGCTCAGAGCCTGGAGCCTGCTTCGGATGGTGTCTCCCTCTCTCTGCTCTTCCCCTGCTCATGCTCTGCCTCTGTCTCTCTCTCTGAAAAAACAAACAAACATTGAAAAAATTAAAAAAAGAAAACAAAGAAAGTCATGCATGGGTCCATTCAAAGTGCAAACTAGTAGTGGGTTTGAATATATCTGAGTATGAAAAGTTAATTGATACTCTTCAGATCGTATATTGCCACTAACCCTTGAGGAAACTTTGCTGAGTTCTGGTATGTCAAAGAAGAATATCTGTCTGAAATATTATTTGAATATTATCTGAAAAGCCTATTAAGATCTTCCTTATCCAAAAAAATGAAAATAAAAAAATAAAATCTTCCTATCCAACTATGTATTTATGTGAAGTCAGATCATCTTCTTTAAATAACTTACAGGGACTGTGTTGCTCAGTCAGTTAAGCATCCGACTCTTGATTTTGGCTCAGGACACAATCTCAGTATTCGTGAGATTGAGCCCTGCATCAGGCTCTGCATTGACCACGTAGAGCCTGCTTGGGATTCTCTTTCTCCCTCTCTCTCCACCCCTCACCTGCTCGTGTGCACACACTCTTTCTCTCTCAAAATAAATACATTTAAAAAAATAACTTACAGCAACTGATTGAATACAAGGTATATGAGAATCCAGATATCTTCTATTAAGGAAATTTGAAAAAAAGTAAAACTACTTTTTTGGGGGGAATGGGTTAGAAAATATCATTGACTACTTGAGAAAATGTTAACATGTGAGATGCTTAATATTGTTACTTAAAAATTTTTTTAAAGTGTTTTATTTATTTTTGAGACAGAGACAGAGCGTGAGCAGGGGAGAGAGAGGGAGACACAGAATCCAAAGCAGGCTTCAGGCTCCGAGCTGTCAGCACAGAGCCCGACGCGGGGCTCGAACTCACCACGAGATAATGACTTGAGCTGAAGTCGGACGTTCAACCGAATGAGCCACCCAGGCACCTCAATATTGTTATTTTTAAATGAATTTTGAAAATAGTTATTTAAAAAAGTTTTAGTTTTAATTCTGAATGCAATAAATATCTCTCCACATAAACACAAATTCTCAGGAGTCCCTTAATAGTTTTTGAGTGGAAAGGGGTCTGAAGACTAAAAAGTTTGAGAACCCCCGCTTTAGAGCACTGGTTTTCAGCCTTAATGAATAGCAGGATCATCAGTGGAGCTTTAAAAATTGCTCTGTCTGGGTTTCACCTCTAGAGATTCTGTTTTCATTAGTCTGGGGTACAGCGCGGCCATCGGGGTTTTTGAAAGCTCTCCAGGGGATGCTCATGTGCAGCCAAGACTGGGAGCCAGCGCTTTAATCCAAGGCTGGAGACGCACAGGCCCTGGAACTTGACCTGCACCTGCTTTTGGTCTGTAAACGAGGGCATGTCTTCTTCAGTCATCCGGCATCGGCTCTATTCCAGGCACCGTACTTAGTACCGAAGATATGTCAGGGAGCAAACAGGAAACATTTCTGTGTTGTGAGAGAGGAGATGAGGCTACACCAATAGATAGGCCTTCTTTTTCTGTAGCACGGAAGGTGGAGTTAATAAAATGCCAGAGTCAGGGTCCAGTGCGGTTCTGATGCTTGGGCTTGCTTTGCCTTCAGACCAGGTTTTGGCCCCGGTTTGCTGCCGTCTTCGGAGCTGGTGCCTTCTGAGTCCCAGCAGACACAGGCATCGGCTGACGCCCCGTTCGCTGCCCGAGGGATCTACCCCGAGGAGATGCCATCGGTGGCCCGGCCACGGCCTGTCGGGGGCACCACAGGTACATGTGGCTGTTTAGCTTGCGTTTCTGAACTAGAGAACATCTGCTTTCTGGCTATTCCGGCAGAGTACCTTTCAGACTTCCCAGGGTACCGCTGTCCCCGTGTCCGTCACCTCCTCCACTAGTCTGTGCTCCCTGGGATCCCGGTAGAGGTGCAGGCAGGGGAGGGGGGAAGAGAGAGTGGCGGAGATCCCAAGACTGATGTCCTCCGATTTGTTCCTGTGTCAGTGTCTCAGAACATCCTTTCACGTGGAGTGCACAGCACATCTCCGCCAGGGAAAGTGTTTCTTAATGCTTACGGTAAACTGAAAGATCTGTTTCTGAGCACTTGGTATGGCTTTAAAACAAGTGTCGTTTTCTAAAAAGGCACTTTTCCAGCCTGTGATAAACAACTCCAAATGTTGCTGGACAGTAACCTAGGGAGATTTTTGTTTCATTTGGTTCTCGTGACGAGGGACACTGCTCATAGGTGACAGTCAAGTCCAACATGGCTGAGCTGAGTCTCACATGTCATGTGGCTGGTTGGCCCTGGCGGTTTACCCAGAATTAAAAATTGCTGTTTCATGTCACGGAACTGCGTCTCATGAATAGTTGATACTACAAATACCATATTTGTGAATGTTGTTCATTGTTCCTCAAGCGTCTGTGGAGTTTAAGATTTTTTTTTTTTGGTACAGCTCAGCATGCTTTGAAAAGTCTTCGAAGTTCGTTATACCCATCAGACTGTTTTACTCAAAGTCACTTTTATTTTCATTCCTTCACCTTCCTGTTTGATGGTTTAATAAGAAATTGAAGCTTTAAAAAGAGGAGCTATTACATGTTTGCTTATCTTTTACAGTTTTCTAACTTTCTGGACAATATATACCTTTATAATGTCAACAAGGGACTAGTTTAAGCCTTTTCAAAACTTGTAATAATTGGTGGATAGTGATCCTTTATGGTTTCCTAGGCATTTATTATAGGTTGCATTGTCTATCAGTCAACAACAAAAATATCTCTGGATATCCCACAGGATTTCCCATACTTTACAGGTGCTGTACTTGCAGTGAGTTTTCTTTCTCCTGTTAATTACTGCTTATTTGAACATTGGTGGATATTACATATCCCAAACAAAATTCAGACAGCTTCATCTTTAATCTAGAAGAATAGAGAAATGGTACATATGAAATATTTGAAGAGGAAGTTATTTTCTAATAATTTCTAATAAGAGATTAAGTTGTAAAAAAATGTATAATAGAAAATATTAAGATATACTGGAAGAGTTACCTTTTGACTATTTAAAATAATCGAATATGTATATGTCTAAAAGTTACTAGAAGCAAAGGAAAATAGAATCCAGGGAAGTATTCAGCAGGTATGCCCATGAGGTATTTTTATGAGAGGATGATTCAAAGAAATTGATAAGTGGGCAGACTTCAGAGCCTAAATGGACAAAGGACAGGAAGGATGAATTCACAGAAGGAATATGTGTGTGGGGTGTATATCACAGGAAAGTAAACATGAAAGATGCCCAGTTTTGAACATGACTGAAGAAATGCACTTTAAAACCGTGGGGAGACACCATTTCAGTCGTGAAACTGTTTTCATAATAACATAGCAGGACAACATTAACGTCCACTTTCTTCTTCTGTACAGTGGAGGTAATGTGGCTGTTGTGTGGATTACAGAAGATAACAGGTGCAAAGTGCTCAAAATAGTGCCTGACGTGTTGCAAACTTTCAGTGAATATCAGCTGCAATTATTATTAGTATATTTCCAGTGGTGGTGTAAATCACTAAACATTGGGAAAGCAGCTGGGCAGTATGACTTACTAAGCTTTGCATTTGCTAATTCTACTTTTGAGAATCTAGGATCCTCCTCCCCAAAGAAATCCAAATATTGGGGAAAAACGAGTGCAAAGGTGTTTATCAGCACATTATTCATAATAGAGAATTGTGAGCCCTCTAAATGCCTAGTAATGAGGGGATCAGTGCATAAATTGTGCAGCTGTTTATTATTAATTAATTTCATTTTAGTTTTTTTTTTTAAATCCCAGTATACTTAGCATGCAGTGTTATATTAGTTTCAGGCATACAATATAGTGATTCAACATTTCTATACGTTACTCAAGTCTTCATCAAGAAAAGTATACTCTTTTTTTAAAATTTTTTTTAAATGTTTATTTTTGACAGAGAGAGAGACAGAGCATGAGTGGGGGAGGGGCAGAGAGAGAGGAAGACAGAATCCGAAGCAGGCTCCAGGCTGTGAATGGTCAGCACAGAGCCCGACGCGGGGCTCAAACTCACAGCCCGCGAGACTGTGACCTGAGTCGAAGTCGGATGCTCAACCGACTGAGCCACCCAGGCGCCCCAGATACTCTTTTTTATTAAGTTTATTTTGAAAGCGTGTGCACATGCATGTGCTCATAAGTGGGGGAGGGGCAGACAGAGAGGGAGAGAGAGAGAATCCCAAGCAGGCTCTGCGCTGTCAGCGCAGAGCCCCCCATGTGGGTCTCGAACTCACAAACCGTGAGATTATGACCTGTGCCAAGATCAAGAGTTGGACTCTTAACTGACTGAGCCCCCCAGGCGCCCCAAGATAAGTGTCCTCTTAATACCCCTCACCCTTCCCCCCAACCCCCTCCCTTCTGGTAACCATCTGTTCTCTATAGTTAAGAGTCTGTTTTTTTGGTTTATCTCTTTTTTTTTTTCTTTGTACGTTTGTTTTGCTTCTTAAATTCCACATGAGTTAAGTGATACGGTATTTGTCTTTATCTGACTGACTTGTTTCACTTAGCAGTGTACCCTCTAGCTCCATCCATGTTGTTGCAGGTGACAAGATTTCATTCTTTTTACGGCTGAGTAATATTCCATTGTATATATACACCACCTCTTCTTCATCCATTCGTCTGTTGATAGACACTCGGGTTGTTTTCACAATTTGGCTATTGTAAGTAATGCTGCTATAAACATAGGGGTGCATATATGTTTTCAAAATAGTGTTTTCATGTTGTTTGGGTAAATACTCAGTAGTGTATTTCTCTTTTTAGATCACACGGTAATTCTATTTTTAATTTTTTGAGGAATCTCCATACTGTCTTCCACAGTGGCTGCGCTAGTTTACGTTCCCACCAGCAGTGCACAAGTGTTTCTTTTTCTCCACTTCCTCACCAACACTTGTTTTTTGTGTTTTTGATTTTAGCCATTCTGACAGATATGAGGTGCTATTTCCTTGTGGTTTTGATTTGCATTTCCCTGATGATGAGATGTCTGTTGGCAATCTGGATGTCTTCTTTGGAGAAATGTCTGTTCATGTCTTCTGCCATTTTTGACCTGCATTATTTGTTTGTTTGTTTTGGTGTGGAGTTGTGTCAGTTCTTTATATATTTTGGATACTAACCCTTTATTGTTATGTCATTTGCAAATATCTTTCTCCATTCTGTAGGTTGCCTTTTTGTTTTGCTGATTGTTTCCTTTGCTGTGCAAAAACTTTTTATTTTTATTTTATTTTATTTTATTATTTTTTAAGTTTATTTATTTTGAGAGAGGGAGAGACGGGGGTGGGGTGGGAAGGAGCAAAGAGAGAGGGAAAGAGAGGGAATTCCAAGCAGGCTCAGCACTGTCAGCGCAGAGCCTGACATAGGACTCAAACTCATGAACTGTGAGATCATGACCTAGCCAAAATCAAGAGTGGGATGCTTAACTGACTGAGCCACCCAGGTGCCCCCAAAAGCTTTTTATTTTGATGTAGTCCCAATAGTTTATTTTTGCTTTTTTGCCCTTGCCTCAGGAGACATAGCTGGAAAAATGTTGCTGTGGCCGATGTCAGGGACCTTACTGCCTGTGCTCTCATCTAGGATGTTAAAGGTTTTAGGTCTCACATTTAGGTCTTTAATCCATTTTGAGTTTATTTTTGTGTATAGAAAGTGGTCCAGTTTTATTCTTTCGCATGTAGCTGTCCAGTTTTCCCAACATAATTCGTTGAAGAGACTTTTTCCCATTGCATATCCTTGCTTCCTTTGTTAAAGATTAATTGACCATATAATTGTGGGTTTATTTCTGGGCTCTCTGTTCTGTACCATTGATCTGTGTCTGTTTTTGTGCCAGTACCATACTGTTTTTATTACCACAGCTTTTTAGTATATGTTAAAATCTGGGATTATGATACCTCCAGTTGTTTTTTTTTTTTTCTTTGTCAAGATTGCTTTGGCTATTTGGGGTCTTGTGTGGTTCCATACCAATTTTAAGATTATTTGTTTTAGTTATGTTGAAAAGTGTTTTTGATGTTTGTTTAGTTTTGAGAGAATGCAAGCAGGGGAGGGGCAGAAAGAGAGTGGGACAGAGGATTTCAAGCAGGCTCTGCACTGAGAGCAAGGAGCCTGATGTGGGGCTCAAATCCATGACCTGTGAGATCATGACTTGAGCCGAAGTTGTACACTTAACCAACTGAGCCTCCCAGGCACCCCTATATTGCTGTTGATAGTATGAACATTTTAACAGTATTCTCCTAATCCAGGAGCATGGAATATCTTTCCATTTGTTTGTGTCATCAGTTTCTTCCATCAATGTTTATGGTTTTCAGAATGTAAATCATTCACCACTGTATTAAGTTTATTCCTAGGTGTCTTATTCATTTCGGTGCAGTAGTAAATGGGATTTTTTTCAAACTTCTCTTTCTGTTACTTCATTATTAGTGTATGGAAGTGCACTAGATTTTTGTGTATTGATTTTGTATCCTGTGACCTTACTGAATTCATTTATCAGTTACAGTAGTTTTTTGGTGGAGCCTTTAGAGTTTTCTGTGTTTAGTAGGTGTCTGCAGATAGTCAAAGTTTTACTTCTTTCTAACTGATTTGGATGCCTTTTATTTCTTTTTGTTGTCTGATTGCTGTAGCTAGGACTTCCAGTACAGTGTCGAATAAAAGTGATGAGAGGGGAGCCTGGGTGGCTCAGTTGGTTGAGCGTCCGACTCTTGATTTCAGCTCAGGTCATGATCTCCCCGGTTTGTGGGTTCAAGCCCCCTGTTGGGCTCTGCAGTGACAGCAGGGAGTCTGCTTGGCATTCTTTCTCTCTTTCCCTCTCTCTATCTGTGCCCTGCCTCCATTCCCTCTCCCTGTCTCTCAAAATAAATAAATAAACTAAAAAAAAAAAAAGTGGTGAAAGTCAACGTTCTTGTCTTGTTCTTCCTGATCTTAGGGGAAAATCTCTCAGTTTTCCACCATTGAGTGTGATGTTAGCTGTGGGTTTTCAAAATGGCCTTTATTATGTTGAGGTATTTTCCTTCTAGACCTAGTTTGTTGAGGGTTCTTAGCATGAATGGATGTTTTACTTTGTCACATGCTTTTTCTGCATCTGTTGAAATGATCATATTGTTCTTATCCTTTCTCTTGTTGATGTGATATATCACGTTGATTGATTTGGGAATATTGAATTACCTTTGCATCCCAGGAATAAATCCCACTTGACTGTGGCAAATGAGTTTTTTAATGTGTTGTTGGATTTGGTTTGCTAATATTTTGTTGAGGATTTTGTATTTATGTTCATCTGAGATATTGGCCTGTAGTTTTCTCTTTTTGTGTTGTCTTTATCAGGGTAATGCTAACCTCACAGAATGAGTTTGGAAGCTTTCCTTCCTGTTTTTTGGAATACTTTGAGAAGAATAAGTATTCTTTAAATGTTTGGTAGAATTAATCTGTGAAGCCATTTTTTCATAGACTTTTGTTTGTTGGGAGCTTTTTGATTACTGACTTGATTTTATTACTGGTAATCAGTGTGCTCAAATTTTCTATTTCTTCCTGATTCAGTTTTGGGAGGTTATTTGTTTCTAAGAATTTATCCATTTCTCCTAGGTTATCCAATTTGTTGGCATATACTTTTTTGTAATCTCTTAGAATCCTTTGTATTTCTGTGGTGTTGGTGTTATTTCTCCTCTTTTGTGTCTGATTTTGTTTATTTGAGTCCTTTTTTTTCTTTTTGATGAATCTGGTTTAAAGGCTTATCAATTTTGTTTGCGTTTTGAAGGAACCAGCTCCTGTTTTTCATTGATCTGTTCTATTATCTTCTTAGTTTCTATTTCATTTATTTTTGCTCTAATATTTATTATTTTCTTCCTTTCATTGGTTTTGGGTTCTATTTGTTCTCTTTCTGGCTCCTTTAAGTGTAAGCTTAGGGTATTTATTTGAGATTTTTCTTGCTTCTTGAGGTAGGCCTATATTGCAATAGGCTTCTCTCTTAGATCAGCTTTTGCTGCATCCCAAAGATAATAGGCCATTGTGGTTGTTTTTCTTTTTTTCATTTATCTCCCTGTGTTTTTTGATTTCCTCTTTGATTTCTTGGTTGACCCATTCATTGTTTAGCAACATGTAATTTAACCTCGATGTATTTGTGGTCTTTCCATATTTTTTCTTGTGGTAGATTTCTTGTTTCATGGTATTGTGGTCAGAAAAGATGCTTGGTATGACTTAAGTCTTTTTGAATTTGTTGAGACTTGTTGGTTTTGTGGCCTAACCTGTGATCTATTCTGGAGAATGTTCTTTGTGCACTTCAAAAGAATTTAACCTTCGTGTATTTGTGGTCTTTCCATATTTTTTTCTTGTGGTTGATTTCTAGTTTCATGGTATTGTGGTCAGAAAAGATGCATGGTATGGCTTCATTCTTTCTGAGTTTGTTGAGACTTGTTTTGTGGCCTAACCTGTGATCTAGTCTGGAAAATGTTCCTTGTGCACTTGAAAAACATGTGTATTCTGTTTTGGGATAGAATGTTCTGATGTATGTTAAATCCAAGTGGTCTAATGTGTTATTCAAAGCCACTGTGTCCTTGTTGATTTTCTCTTTGGATGATCTATCCAACAATGTAAGTGGTGTGTTTAAATTCCCTACTGTTATTGTATTATTGATACTTCCTATATGTTTGTTAATAGCTGCTTCCTGTATTTGGGTGCTTCTATGTTGGGTGCATAAATATTTGTAATTGTTATATCTTCTTGTTGGATTGTTCCCTTTATGACTATGTAGTGTCCTTCGTTGTTTCTTGTTACAGTCTTTGTTTTAAAGTCTATTTTGTCTGATATAAGTATTGCTACCCCAGCTTTCTTTTCACTTCCATTTGCATGATAAATATTTTTTCATATCTTCACTTTCAGTCTGCATGTGTCTTTAGGTCTGAAATGAGTCTCTTGTAGGCACCTTATAGATGGGTCTTGCTTTTTTATCCATTCTGTCACCCTGCATCTTTTGATTGGTGTATTTAGTCCATTTACGTTCAAAATAATTATTGATAGCTTTGTACTTACTGTCATTTTGTCACTTGTTTTACAGTATTTTTGTAGTTCTTTTCTATTTTCGTCTTCTCTTACTCTCTTATCTCGTGGTTTACTGGTTTAATTTAGTGATATGCTTGAATTCCTTTCTCTTTATTTTTTCATATTTATTACTGGTTTTTCCTTGTGGCTACCATTAGGTTTATATAGAATGTCTTATGCATGGGGCGCCTGGGTGGCTCAGTTGGTTAAGCGTCCGACTTCAGCTCAGGTCACGATCTCGCGGTGCGTGGGTTCGAGCCCTGCGTCGGGCTCTGGGCTGATGGCTCGGAGCCTGGAGCCTGCTTCCAATTCTGTGTCTCCCTCTCCCTCTGCCCCTCCCCCGTTCATGCTCTGTCTCTCTCTGTCCCAAAGATGAATAAACCTTAAAAAAAAAAAAAAAAAAAAAATTAAAAAAAAAAAAGAAAAGAATGTCTTATGCATATTGCAGTCTATATTAAGTTGATCGTCACTTGAAGTTGAACCCATTTAGTTGAATGCACTAAATTTTTACTCCTCTCCCTCCCGTGTTTTAGGTATATGGTGCATATTTTCCATCCTTTTATTTTGTAAATCCCTTGACTGATTTTTATGGTTATGCTTAATTGTAGAGCTTTTGTGCTTCCTATTTTTCTTATTCGTGCTTATGTTCTCTTGTTTCCACTCAAAGATCACCTTTAACATTTCTTGTAGGGCTAGTTTAGCGGTGGTGAATTTCTTTAACTTTTGTTTGTCTGGGAAACTCTTTGTCTCTCCTTCTATTCTGAATGATAACCTTGCTAGATAGAGTGTTTCTCGGTTGCAGGTTTTGTTTTTGTTTTCCTTTCAGCATTTTGAATATATCATGCCACTCTCTTCTGGCCTGCAAAGTTTCTGTTGAAAAGTCCACTGATAGCCTTATGGGGTTTCCCTTGTATGTAACTGTTTTCTTTTCTCTTGCTGTTTTTAAAACTCTCTTTTTATCACTACTTTGTGCCATTTTAATTACTATGTGTTTTGTTGTGGACCTCCTTGGGTTGATTTTGTGGAGGGCTCTCCTTGCCTCCAGGATCTGGATTTTTATTTCCTTCCTCAGATTTGGGAGGCTTTCAGCTCTTATTTCTTCAAATAAATTTCTGGCCCATTGTCTCTCTCTCCTCCTTCTGGGATCCTTCTAGTGCAAATCTTGTTGTACTTGATTGTATTGCTGAGTTCCCTTAATCTATTCTCATTTTTTATCCTGTGGAGTTTTTTGTTTGCTTTTTTTTTTGTTTTTGTTTTTTTTAAGAAGACCTGGCTAGCTACATGCCAGGAAACCGATTCCCTTTATTAAAATAAAATTAGAAATATTAAGGACTATGCCTTCTGACTTGTATTTTTACAACAAAGATGGTGTAACATATTAAGAGAGATCAGTACATCTGCAGAGGCAAAGAAAGCTTTACCAAAACATGAACCACTAAGAAAGAAAAACTAGACATATGTGGCACAGCATGTTGAAAATGGTTAGGATTTAAAATAAATTAAAAAAAAAAAGAGTGGAACCTTTCAGGGTTCCTGGCACACTGCCACACTCAGGGCCCTCTTTGGATGGACTCCTGCCAAGGGCATTTTGGAGGGGGTGTGTCTGCAGGAGAATGCGGGAATAGGGTGCCTGGTATTAGCAAGGTTTCTCAGTTCTGCCCTGGGAGGAACCTGGAGCCACTTTGGAGAGGTGCTAAGGGTGGGTGGGAGGGGGTAGGTCCACAGAAGAGTGCAGGGGTGCAGGGCACTGTTAGCGAGCTCGGTGGAGAGTATTTGTGCTGCACTGGTTCCCGCAGGTGTCACCTATATAGGCTGAGGGGCAGGGCAGGGAAGTGACACCTCTATATCCCAGGCATTTTTCAAACTGCTGCTTCTATGCTGTATCTAAGTGGAGCTGTTTGTTGTCTTGTCTCTTTAAGGGTGGAGACTCAGTTTCCTCTTGCCCTCTGACTACCAGAGTTGAGTCTGCTTGTTTTTAAAGTTTCGGGTGTTCAACCCCACTGATTGTAAGAATTCATGAAGTTAAGCTCCTCTGGTTTTTCAAAGCCAAACGATAAGGGGGTTTGTCTTCCCAGTTCGAGTCCCCTGTGCCTGGGGTGCCTGGTGTGGGGTCTGCTCCTCACCCTTTTCTATACTTGAAGTGACCCTCCCTCCTGAGGACAATCTGGAGGGTCCATTTGGTTCCTGACCATGCCTCTGCCCTCCCTACCCTTTTGGATATGGCCTCTTCACTATGTTCACTATTTAGTTGTGGAGAGTCTGTTCTGCCAGACTTCAGGTCGTTTTCTGGGTTATTTACACTGATGTGGGTGTTATCTCGGTGTCAGTGTGGGACGAGGTGAGCCTCAGATCCTTCTATTTCGCCACCTTCTCTGGAAGTCCCCAAGTGTGTAGCTATTTAAAATGAAGAGCTCAAAAGGAATCAGAAAAAGAGGATTTAAGATTTCCCAATTGCCTCTTATGTTTATGGTACTTGACCTATTTTATCTCTTTCAATTCTGAAAATAACATCATGAAGTGGGTGTTTTTTCCCCATGTGAGAAATGAGGCATCAGGGCTCAGTGGGAGTGGTAGCCGGCTGCCCAAGGTCACAGGGCTGTCACTGCCAGGGCTGGAATGCAAACCCGGGCTTCCTGGGCGTGATGCCCCACTTGAATCATGGGGAAAGCCCGTGCCGTATTGTTAAGTAAACAAAGCAAGATACAGAATTGTGTCTGAATTATGATTTCGACTACCATTGCACTTTTAACACAAAGGTATGCTTTTCTGTCTGTGCACTTGTGTGCACCTTGGTAAATGCTGGGGAACAGCGTGCTACATTTTTGTTCTTTGCAGGTTTTGCTCAACCAGTATCTGTTGAGCAAACCATACTGATGGTACTAATAATTTTATTTTTTTAAGTTTGTTTATTTATTTTGAGAGAGGCAGTGCAAGCGGGGAAGGGGCAGAGAGAGAGGCAGAGAGACAGAATCCCAAGGAGGCTCTGCACTGGCAGTGCAGCATGGGGCTCGAACTCACAAACTGCAAGATCATGACCTGAGCTGAAGTGGGATACTTAACTGACTGAGCCTACCAGGTGCCCTGGTCCTGATAATTTGAATCAATTTTATGAAACTTCAGTAATTGGCAAGAGCTCTTCTGGGTACATTGCTCTGACAGGAGCCTAGCAGGTTTTTTTCTGACCTTTAGCATTTAGTTATTACACATCCAAATGAAACTGTGGCATTCCTTTGTTTAAAAACATGTATTTGGTTCATGGAGGCTGTTACTTTGACAGCTAGAGTAGGAGAAGGCTGGAAGAAGGAGAGGGCCCCCTTCCCTACCTCTGAAATCTCTGAACCTCGTAGGGCCAGTCTGCACAGCATAGACGGATTTGATGATCCTGGGAGCGTTTGGGAACAAGTATTTGATTCCCCAGAGCTTAAAGGTCACTTTTTTTGTCTCCCTTAATCTATGGAGTAGGGATATATCCATATGCCATAAGTTGATGGAGTAGGAAAATATGTCATTTACAGCCTGGCCTTCATAGCTCCCCGAGGCCACAGCTTGTCTACGTGTAGAGAATGAGCTGTAGAGAGACTCCTGGCTTTGCCATCAGCATAGCTCCCTGAAGAGGCTGGGTGGGTGGCTTTAAAATTTTAATTATGACATGCCTAAGTTGTGGAAACAGTGTAAATATAGTGAACATAAATGTACGTAAACATTCTGAAATCAAAGAAATACACACCCTGCCTTTTAAGAACAAATACATACTGTATTTTCTCTCCTCGTGAGTCTCAGAAACACGAGCACACAGGAGCCAGGTTTCAGCTTTCTCCAAAACCTTTCCCTTCTTTCTTTGGAATCAATAAGATCATCCTTCTTTATAACCTCTTGGAAATGAGTGGAAAGGCCCTCTGCTATAGCCTTTATTCCCCGTCCTCTGATGTCTATATAGGAGCATAAGAACATCACTGTTAGGCACCGTATTAAACGGAAGTAAGAGGAACCAAGAAATCCACAGTCCGTTTTTCCTAGGAAGTATCATCCTCTGGAGATGGAATTGGGGCCGTGTTTGAACAACGCTTGTATCCCTTGTCCGTAAGGAAGATCTATAGTCAAAACCCAAGCGTCTTGCCAGGCGACTTCGCTTCTCAACAAGTGTTGACCCAAGTGCCCGCTCTGTTCCTTCAGGCTCCCAGATTCAGCACCTGACACAGGTGGGGATTGCAAGCAGAATTGGAGCCCAGCCAGTGGAAATCCCACCGAGCAGAGGCGGCCAGTATGGGGGACCAGGCTGGCCTTCCTACGGGGAGGATGAAGCGGGCCGAAGAGAGGCTGTGAGTATCTTGTGTGTGGGTCATCACGGAATAATCACTTAATTTAGCTGCTTCTGCCTCTGCTTTGAGGATCACTCTTTAAAACCTACATACATAAAAGTTGTAACTAACTCCCTCACTTTTTTCTCCGTAAGTGTATTTTTGCCTGCAGTTTTTAGATCATAAATTCCCACCCACCGAGAGGGGGAGAGTACTGGCATTGAACTTTTCAAAAGTGTATCATCTTTCTTGAGGCAGATTTTAGACTTAAAGTAGTGAATTTTTGAAAATAACCTTGCAGAAAAAGTAATAAAAGTGATGTTCGTTACATTAAAATCTGGGCAGAGACCTATAGGTAACAGCTACTTTGAAAATTTTTCCAATTTTTTTATATTGTGGTAAAACACGCATAATATAAAATTTACCATCTTAACCCTTCCCAGTTCCCAGCTCAGTGGTTTCAAATACATTCATGATGTTGCACAACCATCACCCCCATCCATCTCCTTGGCATTTTTCATCTTGTAAAATGGGAAGTGTGTGCTCATTAGACACTAAGTGCCCTTTGCCTCTCCCCCAGCTACAGGCAACCACAATTCTGCTTTCTGTCTCACTGATTTTAACTTTCAAGTAGAGAATGTGAACCTGTAGGTGACTAAAATCTGGACTTGATCTTTGGTGTTACTGTTGTATACACGTGTATGATCTCACATGCCTACTTGCTCACCATTTGTGCTTTGTGGTGGGCTAATCAACGTCATATCCATTCTGACCCCCACGAGATGCTTCTGCCGTAGTCTCACAGGTTGGAGCATTCCAAGGCATAGGGTTTCTTTTATTTATTTTTTTATTTTTTTATTTTTATTTTTTCAACGTTTTTTATTTATTTTTGGGACAGAGAGAGACAGAGCATGAACGGGGGAGGGGCAGAGAGAGAGGGAGACACAGAATCGGAAGCAGGCTCCAGGCTCCGAGCCATCAGCCCAGAGCCTGACGCGGGGCTTGAACTCACGGACCGCGAGATCGTGACCTGGCTGAAGTCAGACGCTTAACCGACTGCACCACCCAGGCACCCCGCATAGGGTTTCTTTTAGAGGCTTCTCCTTGCTTTGGTTGCTCCTTTGTAGGAATGGAGTCAATACGGGCACAGGTAATTTCCACAAATGATTTCCTTCATTTTTCTCAAGACTTTTACATGCATTTATGTGTCTTTCCAGCAGATACACTAAATTCTTTTCATGGCCAGATGGTTCTACTATTCAGAGAAAGAAAATTAACTCCAGAATGTAATTTTCCCCTATCAGATATGCTCTTATACTTAGAATCTCAGGTGTCTACTTGACATTTGCTCACACTTTTCTTTTTCTGCCTTCGTTGTGCCCAGCTTATTTTTTTACTGTGCTTTGTGTTTTCCTATCAGATCTAGCGTTCACTTTATACTGCCTCTTTTATCACTATTTGGAAACGTGAAATGTAGGAATATTCTAGAGCTTGAACGCCATGTTTACCATTAGGCTAATTTTTAGCATAAGTGAAACCACAGATTTAGTACTTATATGTACATCCAAAGAGAGATTTTTCACTGAAAAAATATGAAAAAAAATCACTGAAAAGTAATAATTCTGGTCAAATGAATGCCAGATTAATTTATATTATGTAAATATAGGCAAAACTCTCGTGTGTTACAGTACAGATAACTATTTTAAAATGTTTATTTTTTAGAGAGAGAGAGAGAGAGCGTGTAGGGAGGGGCAGAGAGAGAGGGAAACAGAGAATCCCAAGCAGGCTCTGTGCTCTTAGTGCAAAGCCTGACATGGGGCTTGATCCCATGAATCCTGAGATCATTATCTGAGCCAAAATCAACAGTTGGACGCTCAACCAACTGAGCCACCCAGGTACCCCAGTGCAGATAACTTTTTTTTTTTAATGTTTATTTATTTTTGAGAGACTGAGAGAACAGAGCATGAGCAGGGGAGGGGCAGAGAGAGAGGGAAACACAGAATCCAAAGCAGGCTCCAGGCTCTGAGCTGTCAGCACAAAGCCCGACGGGGGGCTCGAACTCATAGACCACGAGATCATGACCTGTGCTGAAGTCAGACACTTAAACCGACTGAGCCACCCAGGTACCCCAGTGCAGATAACTTTTTAAAGAAAAAGGTCTGCAGAACAGTCAATAGACACACATGAATAAAATGGAAAACGATTTTGTGATCTTGTGCATGTTCTGTGGTCTCAGCATGTGTCACAGGCACACCCTCCCAAAGCTCCAGGCCCAGAGCAGAGGCAGTTCTTGTCATTTGCTCTGCAGGGACTTGCTCACCTCTTCCAGCTCTCAGATGCCCTCATTTGACCTTTCACCTCCTCAGGGAAGGGACCCCAGCTCTCTAGGTCCCTTCCTGTTCTCCCAGTGGACCACTGACCTCCACACATAGAGGCCCAGAGACTTGGCCAACCTCATCATTCCTTCTGTCTGCTTTTAAGCAAGTATTTATTAGGCATCTGTGAAGTCCAAGGGTTTCTTTATTGTACTGCTCCCCCTCCAGCACTTCTTCCACAGTCTGTCCAGCCCACCTTGAGGCCTTGTTGGAGAGCCAGGGTGGGTGGGCAGTGGTCAGAAGTCGTCCTGGGAGTACACCTACCACCAGCGAATTTGACTTTCCCTGCTGTTCTTACATGGGAAATACAGTAACGTTTGCCATGTTCTTTCAGACGCACATGCTTGGCCATCAGGAGTATTCTTCCTCACCGCTGTTCCAGGTGCCAAGGACTTCAGGCAGGGAGCCCTCCGCTCCTCCTGGGAACCTCCCACACAGGGGGCTGCAGGGCGCGGGGCTGGCTTACGCCACCAGCTCCACAGAAGACCTCCAGCCCGGCCACTCCTCGGCTTCTCTCATCAAAGCGATCCGCGAGGAGCTCCTCCGGCTTTCCCAGAAACAGACCGCCGTGCAGAACTTCCACAGCTGATCGGCCTCGCCTTGCAGATTTGCCAAGTATCTGCTTCCCGTGGAAGCAAGACTAAATGGAAATCAACTGAGTGGGTGTTTGTAAGAGGATGTGCATCTCCTGGGCTAGGCGCCCATGTAAGGGAGCAAGTTGCAATTTTAGAAGATGCCATAAGTCACATGACAGCTCATGATGCTTTTAATCGGTTGGCAATTTTTTGACCACTTGGGTTTCAGTCGAAATTTACGTACTTTTGGCCAAAAGCCAGCAGCACTTCATGAAGACAAACCATAAGACTAAGCTAACAAAAATCACTAAATTAGTCTCCTTTTTAAAGGTAAAGGATGAAAATTGTGTAGATGGTTTAGGGATTATTGGAATCCAGCGTTTCTGTGGGAAGATGTGATTCAGACTGGTTTGTATGATGAACTTGCTGCTTTGTTTTTTGAGAAAAGAGATTTGAAGACATTTTATTAACAGCTTGATTTTCCTCTTTTTCTCCATAGGAACTTATTTTAATAGTCGTATTAACAACAAAAATACTAAGACTGTTGGGGAATTTACAAAGCTACTAGTGAGAAACCAAATGATAGATTGTAGAGCCTGATGATTCCAAAAGAAGCCATCATCTGCATTTTTCCTTCTACTTCTGGTGCTACAGCTCCGAGGGCCCCCTTCACCTTTATGTCTGTGAAATGCAAACTTTGGCTTTTTCGGTGGAAGAGTATGTTGAGGATTTCATTTTGTCCTAGGGAGGAGAAAATAAACAAACAAACCTCCCAGCGCAGGGAGGGGAAACGTTACTATTTATTTGGTTATTCAAAATACATATCGAAGTTTAGATTTACATTCTTAAGTGTATTTGCTGTTTAATGAATTGGGCGCATGTGACTGTCAATAGCATCCCGTCTCAGCGCATGCCATCAGTAAGGCCAGTGCTAGAGGAGGCGGCTTTCAGGAGGTCATAACTAACCCTTGCACTTAGCTGATGAGTTGCTCGCAAATCACATTTGAATGAGAAATCTCCCACGAGCAAAAATTGTCTATGAAAACTCCTAGGGCCAACAGATTGTTATGCACGAGTGCATTTCTAGTAATCACGTTCTCTGTGTTCAAGACCTGGAAATGAAATGGAGTTCGGTCCAGCCTCTCTGTAATAAATCAAGAAATGTAAAGAGGAGCCTTGAGGACCACAAGGGAAAGGAGGGAGTTGCTCCCAGTTTCTGATTTTATTGTGCACGACCGCTGAGTGACTGTTAAAACCATCTTACATCCTTGGGGCCTGACAGAGGGTATCGCCTCTCTTGAGATTCACTCTTGAAGTAAACATTTCCCTACTTCCCAGATTCGAGGAAGGATCATAATAATAAGGGCCGTTCTGCTTTCTGGTACTTGAGTGAAGTTCAGAAGAAAAACAGATAACTGATTTCCACTCTGAATCCTTTTTTATTAGATCAACTATTACTTGTAACTAACCACAAATCAACAGGCAGAATTCAGGACTCTGAGGAATCAAAATCTGCATCAAGTCTTAAGAACCCTGCAACAGCTGAAATAGGTTTCCAAAATGTAATCACTGGGGGCCAGAATCATGTTTCAGCGCTTCCTCATTGAAGTCTGTCAGATGGTCTTACGATACAGGGCATCTCGCTTCTGGGAAGTTAAATGTAGCCATTTCATCCCTGCCCCTCTGGAAGAGAAGGGGCGCAGGAGAGGAAGTCTCTCGAGGATGTTAAAGGGACGGAGACCCCTTTTCAGGCAGCCCTCAAAGGCTCCAAGGAGTGTGGGAGAGAAGACCCCCCTCTGGGCTTGATTTCTTACCTCTCAGTCTTGGTCGCATACCAGACTCTCCCCAAAATGGAGGAGTACTTTGCATGTCATTCAGAAATACCAGGTTTCCTGATACCCAAGCAGAATTTTATTTGGGACACCTTACAGTGAGTTCAGACTGTGTGACAGCAAGTGGAATAAACACAGGCTCCCTTCTGTTCTGCTCAGTGTTGTGTTTGTACCCAGTGTACTAAGAATCGTTACCTCCTGTGTCCATCACAGAACCAGATGTCTGTTCTCCAGGGAGCTGCAGTAGGGGATCTTGATGCCTTTCAGATGAGCATGAAAGGATTCTACCTGTATTGTTGTGCTTAGAATTGATACACTTTTAAGCAAATGTCAAGACCAAAGATAACATGTGATAACCGGCAGGGTGTGGTGTGGTGTGAGCAGGCCTGTGGGATCACAACGTTCGTGAGTTGGTCGTAAACCATACTTGGTCTGCACTTGTGTTCTCTGAACACCTGCAGCAGTCTACCTGTCACAGAACTCAGGACAGACTAACTGTTGTGGGGAGCACCACACCCAAATGGATCTCCGGACGCTCAGTTAACGTGATCTACTTAAAAGAAAGGTCCTCATGTCGATCGTGGGTGGCCTTGGAGTTCTAAAATGAAAAGTTAAATTTTGTGTCTCTTTTTCCTTCGTTTGAAAGTTCTAGTGGTAATAATGCAAGCTATGAAGTTGAGTTACAGTTTTAGAGAGAGTTGGAGAAATGATCGTTTTCAGAGACTACTCTGTCACCAACTTGCTGTGTCAGGTCCTTTCCTGAGCCTCATTCTCCTCATCAGCTGAATGAGAACAGACCTCCCCTGCCCACCTCCCAGAATTTCTTGTTTTGAGATTCACATGTGCTCATATGTGCAAACAGCCTTTGAGGAGGGAGCACAAAGCTTGGTGAAATGTAAGATGTTATCTGTATGATTGCACTGGAATTGGACAGTCTGATACGCTGTCATCTACCAGTGAATGAATTCACGTGGAGGTAACCAGAGCAAAACTAAGGTCTCCGTGTGTCTCTTCTTCTCTCCCGATTTGCTTTAAATTTGCTTCCGTTGCCATTAATTTCAAAACAGTGTTTATCAAACATCTTTCTGCTCATGATTTTTTGCTGTTTGTAGCACCAAAAAAGTCACCATGAGCCCTGTGTTCTGAGATCTTAGACTCTAAGGCAGATAGCACAGATGGGTATAAAAGACAGAAGAAGATACAGATACATAATGTGGTGTGAACGTCAGAAAGATTCATTGAAAATACACCGGTGCGTTGGGTACTCACTCAGGAGAAGGGAAGTTGCACTTTGGAAACCACGGGGTTCTGGGGAGAAGCCCACTTGAGAAGCTATTGTAATGAAGACGGGGGAGCTGGTGAGATGGCAAGGAAAGAGCTGGGAGTAGGCCTGAGGAAGGACGTAGAAAGTGGGCGAAGCTGTCATTGAACATGAACTTGATGATCTGCTGCAGTATGAGGACAGGATCCCTAACCGCACTCTGTAAGGAGTTTTAATAAAACAAGAGGAGGAAATGGGACTGTGAGAACGGGTTTGCAGTAGTACAGCAAGAAAATGGCCAGGTCCGAGAAGAAGGTCTGCTCAGCAAGAGATCCAGTCTGGAGGAGGGAAGAGAAAGGTACCAAGAACTGCTGGAGGAACCAATTCTAAAGTATGAAAATATTGCAAGAATTCCACCAAGGTTTATGGCGTAGAGCCGATCTCAGTGGTCAGCCCTAAAACCACATTAAATCCTTTGTGGAGCAGAGTAGGTTATAAATAAATCCATTCCACTTCTTTGTAGCTACCTACACAATTTTTCTCCAGATTTTATTTAATTTCAGAATATGGTTTGATTTTGGTGGCATATGACTTTTGAGCAGCAGACTAAGCGGGTTTTGCCAACCCGACTTTTCAGGGCATGAGGCCTGTGATGCAAAGCACAGGTGAGAGGGGCACCTGAAGGCTTTGGGCCGAAACAGGTAATGCTGTGCTTCTTGAGCCTCCCATTTAACTGTGTACAGGGTCAGTGTTGACTGTATTCGCACTTCTTAGTGCTCCAGTGGCCAAACCGGTCACTCGGACACCGATTTGCTTTTGCAGTAATTCACACGTTAATCATTACATGAACTTCCCGTCCCCTTTCCTACTGGATTCTCAGACATGAATGAATTTGCTGGTTGAAAGGAAAGCTGGTTGAGGTTCTGGGCAGGGGAGAAGGGGGCTTCCAGTCTTAAGTACCACACTGACCTCTGCTCGAGGTGAGTTGCAGCCATTCCATTTCTACCTCCAAAGCCAGTCTCCAGAGCCTACTTATCCACATTTGTCCCGGCGGGAGGGTGAGGGGGTCTGCTTCTGTACCTGCACACTGACCATTTGATCACAAAATGCATTTTTATGGGATGGTAACTTGAACTTCATTCTGACATTTAATCCAACACATTAATGGATATTCTTGTAACAGGTGAGAGGGGTTTCTAAGAGCAACTGCTGTAACATACTCATAAAATGTAACAGGCTCACACTTACTACCTAATGAATAAGGGGTGTGTATATTTCAGGTTTCTTTTGATATTTTTGGAGGCAACTTTCAGTGCTTAGGACTCCTCTCTCTAATATTAAAAAGACTTGAAAACTGAAACCTCACGGTACGATCCTAATTCCATGCTTGTGTGTGTTAACAGTACATTTGAGAATTTATCTTAAGAACACGCAGCAGCATTGAAATTTAGGAAAAGCATTTTAAATGCCTTTGGAAACATGAAACAAAGTTAGGAACCCGCAAGCAAGTGAGAGAAGGAATGAATGTCTTAAACTGAGGTGGTCTAGTCCAAATTAGTTTCCCACAGGGTAGTTATGCAGGCTCCTTGCTTTGCCTTTCTTCCTCTGGGTTGCTCTGCCCTGGGGCCACTTCACATTTAAAGAAAGAGTGAATAGTAGAAGGGACAGAGATTTGAGTCGCTTGGTCCCTGATTCCACCAGAACTTTCTGGACAACTTGGAGCGTCGTGAAGGGTCTCATGCCCCTGATTCAAGTATTCATGACTTGACAACCTAAGTGTGCAAGTTAGGAAGAGCACAGGGCCAAGTTCAAGCCAGACACCCTGTGCTGTTCCTCTTGTTCATGGGGGGAAAGAAGGAGGCTTTCACCGATTAACGCACTTGCTCTAAGCACCAGAGGGCTCATTTCAGGAAGGGGTATACACTCTGCTTAGCCCTCCTCCAGAGCATCTTCGAAGGAGCATGGAGATTGGGCTCATTACCCTTGCAGGAAAGGAGGCTCAGCAGAGCCATTCTGGGATACCTGCTTGTCTCCTCCTACTTTGTCAAGGTCCACGTTCCTCTGACTCTTCCTGCACTCTCCTTCCTGGATTGTGAGTGATAATGTACGAAAATACGCAGAGTCAATTGAGGCCACTTGTGGCATCAATACTGCAACTTGAACTTGACAATCATGGTTTGCTGGTCTCAAACGGGCACTTAAATTTCAGTGTGGGTATATGATTTAGTAATCGAACCTTCCCTTCTATTTGTCAGTTATGTTTCTACCCTTCAATTAGCTGCACTGTTTTCTAATGTGCTGTAGAGTTTTTGAAATAATTTATGCAAGTGTTTGGTTTCCATGTTTACAATTTATACTGCTTTCCTAGCATTTTAAATGGAAATGTCAATAAATGCTATGAATTGGTGTCAAGTGATATTTTTCTGTTTCTTTCCTTTGTAACGTGATCATTTTTCTCATTTGTGAAATGTGATGGTTGAAGGAGATGATCTTTTTCTCTAATTTTTGTGGCCCTGGCGAGAACACCTACGACTTTGATTTTCTGAGGAATTAAGTGGAAAGGAGTCTCGTCAGCCTGTGGAATTCGCAGAATTGTTTTCACTCCCCTGGGTTGGTGCCACCCCCTTCTGCTCACTGTGTTTTGCACTAATCAAATTGATGCTTGCAGATTCATTTAGGAATTAAAAGATTAGGACTCTACAATCTAGAAAGGTAAATGAGAAGATCAAAGTCTGCACAATCTTGAAAGGTAATAGGGTCAACCTGGAGTTGTTTATGAAACCCAAGACAACGCCTGGAAACGGAGGAAAGCCAAGGGAACAAAATGCCGTAGAACATAACAAGGAGATGAAATGTGGAAGCCTGGATGGGATCCTGGAGCAGTGAGAACAAAACAAATGACATTAGAGGAAAAACAAACAAACAAAAAAAACAGTGGAGCCCAAATAAAGTCCCTAGGCTAGTCAGCAGTATTGTGCAAAGGTTAATTTTGTTGGTTTTGCTAACTTTACTAGGATTACTAAGACTTCTCTTAATGTCAGTAAAGGACATGCAGAAACACTATTTTTACAGCTTCTCTCGAAATCTAAAATCATTTAAAAATTTTAAAACAAGTTTGGTGCAGATCAAGCCCCTAGACCCGTGCAGAGGCTCGCGTGAGCCTTCCATGGGCACCCACAGCCCAGCACCTGCCGTGCTCCTCTGGGCGGCCAGCTCTTGCTGAAGTCGGAACCGTGGTTAGCAGCTGCAAGTCGTGGGTGAAAATAAACCTTCATGAAGGAAAAGTCGCAGGAGCAACCACAAGGAGAGTTTGGACCTAAAAAATCAGAAAAAAATAGACCACTATGAAAGAGACCTTCAAGTATGTTTTAAATGATTAAGAGGTTTAATGTTAAAGAGAAAACAAAAGCCTAGTAAGCAACAGAATAGGATATTATGAAAGTTGAAGCACATTCAACAAAACCAAATATTAATCCTTGAAGGAAAAATAAAGGAAATTTAAAGCATACACATGCACACACAAGGGCCAGATACTCTGGTGTTTTTGACATAGCTGAAGAAGCAGTCGTTGTGGTAGTTTTGATTAATAGATCCTTATGTTTTAGTAAACACAGCTTTAGATTAAAAACAAAAAATAAAATACAGGGTAGACCAACTGGCACACCTCGTTCCCCTAAGGCATTTTAGGTGTTCTGCATGCAAATCGCTTCAAAACTATAGAAGAACAAGGAGTTGCCAGAAGTAGCTAAGGCTTACAAGAAAGGTCGGGCTGGTCCCATGCCCAGACCTCGAACACCGAGTTGACATGAATATGAATTTAAACTGTAATTGGCATTTCTTTTCCCTCTGTCTCCTCTTCCATATTATACCTGCCAAGCGTAGCTTAAGGTAAAAAGAAAACGAGAAACTGTAGCATTCCCAAGAGAGAGCCTTTGGTCCAGTGTCTGAGATAGTCAAACTAACGAAATGTTTTTATTGTTGTTGGACCACCTGCTATTTGTTTAGTAACTTTTTTCCTCTAAAGATCTCCTGAACGTTCCTTGCTACACCCTCATGAGGAATAAATGAGGCTGGTGTGGGCTTGATTTTTCCTGTGTTGAGGACTTGAAAAATTACAGCCCCACGTCCGGGTAACCCACATTTGTGTAGTTGAATGATTTTTTTGCTGTACTCTTGCCAAAGGATAGCATACAGAAGCGTAAAATAGAACATGTCTAGAAAACTTACTGTGAACTTGCTTTAGAGTGGCTGTGTCATGGATGGTTTATACCAGTGTCTTGAAAATTCAGTAGTGTAAATACTTAGGTGTTGATTCTGCGAAATGATGATATGCCTTAAATCAGTGGTTTTCTTTCAGCATCTTAAAGTTCTGAGATTGTTCTTTAAAAAAAAATTTTTTAACATTTATTTACTTTTGAGAGAGAGAGAGAGAGAGAGAGAGAGAGAAGAGAGCACAAGCCAGGGAGTGACATGGAGAGAGGGAGACACAGAATCCAAAGCAGGCTCCAGGCTCTAAGCTGTCAGCGCAGAACCCGATGCGGGGCTTGAACTCACAAACTGTGAGATCATGACCTGAGCTGAAGTTGGATGCTTAATCAACTGAGCTGCCAAGGCACCCCAAAATTCTGAGATCGTTCTAAAGGAGACAGTACAAAGAGTTAAAAGAGAAAGAGAATGGCTTAAAAGCTGAAATGGGGTTGCTGATTTCAGTACAAATGAATGTTGGTCTTTTTTTTCCCAATAGTAGTTGTGCACTGTGGTTGCTTTTTTTAAAAAAAAAATTTTTTTTAACATTTATTTATTTTTCAGACAGAGAGAGACAGAGCATGAATGGGGGAGGGTCAGAGAGAGGGAGACACAGAATCTGAAACAGGCTCCAGGCTCTGAGCTGTCAGCACAGAGCCCGACGTGGGGCTCGAACTCACGGACCGTGAGATCATGACCTGAGCCGAAGCTGGCCGCTCAACCGACTGAGCCACCCAGGCGCCCCTGTGGTTGCTTTTAAAGAGCAGCGAGAATGGTCTACTTTGAGCAGAATCTAGAAGAAGCTATTCCGCCTTAGATCGTCCTAAAGTGTAAGAGACAGGAGTCCTCACTGCCTGGGTTTGAAGTCCAAGAGCCCGTATGTTTTTAGATTGCTTTACATTTCTCCAATACTGTTATTTCTGGATTTCTTGTGAGACCAGTTTTATACACAGATTAGGAATACAGTTGTTTTTTTTTTAAAGAGGACATAACCAAATTTTAAATCAGAACATCCTATTACTGTATGTAGCCCTTTAGCCCTAACCTTTTTTGTTCTACCTTTTCTGGTCAAGATGCAGATTAGCAAAAAAAGAAGGAAACAAAAACAACTCCACCATCAGAAATACTGCAGTCAAGATTTTAGTAAATTTTGGTCTTTAAAAAAAAAATAGCCAATTTCATCTCGTTTGGTGACTGGGACTGATTTGCTTTCTAGTTGCTATTACAATAAGCTGTTGATTTGGATTCCAAAGCATGGGGTGGGGGGAGGGCGGGAGGGGGGTGGAGAGGGCGAAAGGATTAGAATTGGTGCTGGGGGTGATCTGGAAAGCAGCACAGGGAGATGTGTCTGAGGGTCTTCAAGCAGTAGTTTTCTAACTGCTGGAGGAAAATGGCACCATGACCTCGAGAGGCCCAACTAGTGCCTAATTCTGCACACCAGTGGGGGGCACTGCTCGACGGGTCCCCTGACACAATACGTGGAATTTTGTAGGGGCTTTGTGCCTGGTGTTTGTAGCTCTCTTGGAGGACTTCGTGGGTAGCAGAAAGCATTATTCTGGTCCAGAAAGCGATATTCTGTTTCTGGCCCTTGGCCTTAATGCTAGTAATTTACAGACTTCAGCCCACAAACGGCTTTTGGGGGACCCTTGTGAAAAGTGTGTGCTTTGATGTCTTTTCCTTGACAGTGGGCTTCTCTTTAACTGGTGAATTTAGGCATACACATCAACTCTGCACAATGCATTTCCTGCTCTGGTTGGCCCTTCATCTATCTCTACCCTCTGCCACTTACATACCCATTGACCACACGGAGAATGAAGCAGGAATAGTGCCTCAGCTCTATCTGCAGGGTCCGTGACCTGAGGTTTCTGACACACTTCTCTGTGCCTCAACCCTTTTCCAGATAACTAAAGCTTCATCTTCTGAGGTTACTGGCCCCTGGACCTCAGAAATTAGAGTTTGTATGGTCTTCACATCAATGGGTTCAGAGTGACTTACTAAATTTTATATGCTTCAAAATTTAGAAGGATGATATTGTGATGGGTGGCAGTCAGAAACACAGGCCAAAAAATAAACAAAAATATCATTTATTCCTACTAAGTTTAAAGCCCTACTTCTAGGATTAAAATGTGTGTGTGTGTGTGTGTGTGTGTGTGTGTGTGTGTGTGTGTGTGTATCCCATATATATATGGAATATGGCCTAACAGGACTTAATAGGAAAAGAGTTGAGGATGTTAATGGGCATGTTAGGAGTGCTGGGGATACTTGAAAGACCAACCCAGCCTCAGACACTTCAAATAAAAATATATTGACCCAATGAGAGGATATAAGAATTTCCACCTCCCCAGCTGGTTACTTGAAGAATATAGGTGCCAAATTTGGAAAGGGATGTTTATGAATTGGATGGAGAGACTGGGAGAAGAGGAGCCAGAATGGCAAGATTAGAATCCATGTCATTTGAGGAAGTGTTGAAGAACTTAGGTGTTTTGCATGAGCAGGGAAGGCTTTGTAGGAAGAAAAGCTGTCTTCAAATATCCGAAGAGTTGTCTTGAGAAGGGAGATTGATTTGCTTTACGGTATCTTGGAAGACAGAAGTAGTACCTTGTAGTAAGTCTTGGCCCAGTCAAAAGAATTGAACAATTAATAGGTCAATACAGAAAAACCATTCTCTAGAAGTCCTTCCCATTGGCCTCTGGTGAGGACCTGTTTGCCATGGCACTGAGCTTATCCATCATGTGGCCTCCAGCAGAAGGGTGGCATGTCTGGGCCCTGAGACCTTCCAGCTCACCCAGTCCTTTTCTAAGACTTTCATGAATTGATAAGGTAGAAGGTAAGGATATGGACCCCTGGAGGAGAGATGGTGCTATGGAGGAGGGACTGACCAAAACCAGCTCAGGCTTTCCCCAGAGTTAGTACAATGGGGAAATACTCCATCCCCCACACCACTGGGGGGGGGGGGGGCAGAATATTGTTTTGTATGTCTGGGAAAAATAACTATGAATAAGGTTTAATGGCTTATAAATACCCTTCTGCAGTTAGAACTTGGCATATCACTTGTGTATAAAAGCAATCTCAGCTCCAGTGTTAAGAATGTCATGGAACAGCAAATACGTTCACTGCACTGGACTAGTGTGTATGGAAATACAACCGGCACATGAATGCATCATGAGGACCTTGACAGGAGCAGTCTGTGTGGAGTCCTGGAGAAAGAAGCTAGGTTGGAGGGGGAATGAAGGAAGACTAGGAGATGGGAATGGAGAGACAAGTGAATTTAGACAGTTCTTTTCAGATATTTTGCTGAGAAGGGATGCAGAGAAATGGGGTGGTTACTGAAAGGTAGGGATGTAGGGTAAATGACATACAAGTTGCCAAATAAAATACAGGGAAACCAATTAAGTTGAATTTCAGATAAACACGGGATACTTTTTTTAGTTTAGGTATGTCCTAAATATTGCATGGACACACATACGAAAATATTGTTGCTTATCTGACATTCAAATTTAGATGTGTATTTTTATTTGCTAACTGGAAACCTTAAAATGACAGGTACCAGATGTGTTGCATGCTTATGGGGATGATCCACGGAATTGGGGGAAGTTGTTACTGTTAATGCAGAAGACAGAGAAGAAAAGTGAGAGATGCTGGGATTCAGAGCATAGTGGGGAGATTAGCCTTCGGAAGAGCAGGGATATTATTCCATTGTGCAAAGGAGAGAAAACAGAGCAGAAAACAGATTCAGGCCAGTGAATTTTTGATTCTGAAAAAAAAAAAATTCCAAGTGAATATGCTACCATTTCCTTCAATTTGTAAGCTCAGGGATTGTTTTTAGTAGGTAGCAAAAACATTATTTGATTTCTCATTAAGTTGTCTAACCTTGTGCTTGTTTAAAGATGAACTCCGGTTCATTTTACGTGGCTGGTAAGATATATTCAGGTTGTTAGTGTCTGTTATTTGGGGTAACATAATGAATGAGTGACATAGTAGTATTTATTATTTTAAATTTGTGAAGGTGTGTTTTATGGTCCAGAATGTAGTCTATTTTTGGTGAATATGACATGTAGGCTTGAGAAGAATGTATCATCTGCTGTTGTTGGATGGAGTAGTCTATATATGTCAATTAAATCCAGTTTATTGATGGTGGTGTTCAGTTCAACTGTGTCCTTACCGATTTTCTGCTTGCTGGGTCTGTCAGTTACCGATAGAGGGGTGTTGAAGACTCCAACTGTAATAGTGGATTCATATGTTTCTTCTTGTGGTTCTATCAGTATTTGCCTCACACATTGTGTTGCTCTATTGCTAAGAGTTTACACATTATGGGTTGTTAATGTCTTCTTGGAAAATTTGCCCCTTTATCATTCTGTAATACTCCTCTTTATCTCTGATCAGTTTTCTTGCTCTGAAGTCTGCTCTTAGTGTAGCTACTGTAGCTTTGTTTTGACTAGTGTTAGTATGGTATATTTTTCTCCATCTCTTTAATTTTATCTATGTCTTTATATTTACAGTGCGTTTCTTGTAGACAATATATAGCTGGGTCTTATTTTTTTAATCCATTCTCATAGTCTCTGTCTTTTATTTGGTGTATTTAGACCATTCACATTTAAAGTGATTATTACTCTATTTTTTACTATTTTCATCGACTGACCTTGTTCCTTGTTTTTGTTTCCTTGTCTTCCCTTCTTTTTCTGCCTCCTCTGTTTTTTTGAGCATTTTATATCATGCCATTTCTCTCTTAGCATATCAATTTTTACTATTTTAAGCAGTTGTCCTAGAATTAGCAATATACACTTATGACTAATACAAGTCCATCTGCAGATGACACTGTACTGCTTTACAAGTAGTGTAAGGACCTTACAACAGAGTTCCGAGTTCCTTACATGTTGGACTAAAACTTGGAAGACATGGTGTATCTAATTCACAAACACATACACACACTTGCCATTAAGATACACACATTTCCTCATCATGTTGCTCAAGATTAGTATGCATTTACTCAAACAGTCTTCAACATTTAGATGAAATTTCTTCCAGGCTCTTTCCTATGCCTTTTCTTTTACCTAGTACAGGGACATAATGTATATATATAATGTTTTATCCTGTTTTCCTTCTTTATTTTTTAAGAAAAAGTTTTAATGTTTATTTATTTTTGAGAGAGAGAGAGCATGAGCAGGGGACGGCCAGAGAGAAAGGGAGACACAGAGCCCAAAGCAGTGCTCCAGGCTCTGTGCTGATAGCTCAGAGCCTGATGCAGGGCTCCAACCCATGAACCATGAGATCATGACCTGAGCTGAAGTCAGATGCTTAACCGACTGAGCCACCCAGGTGCCCCCTGTTTTCCTTCTTTAGCATTATCATAAACGTTATCTTGTGTCATTAAAGATTCATTTTTGTCCATGATTTTCTGTCTAGATAGACATATTTTCCCCAAATTCTTGTATAATTTATTATTTGTTTATCTTACAGCTTCCATGTATCCGAGTTCATTTCTTTACTAAAAGCATTTTTTTTTTTCCTCTTTGGCAACTCAGTTATACTTGGTTCTTTTAAAATTTTTGTGGTTGTCACTCCCGGTTCCTTTAAAATTTCTTTTTCTTTAAAAATATTTTTTTTTAATGTTTATTTTTGAGAGAGAGAGAGAGAGAAAGAGAGAGAGAGAGAGAGAGAGAGAGAGAGAGAGAGAGAGACAGAACATGGGTGGGGGATGGGCAGAGAGAAAGGGAGACACAGAATCTGGAGCAGGCTCCAGGCTCTGAGCTGTCACCGCAGAGCCTGACATGGGCTCAAACCTACAAACTGTGAGATCATGATCTGAGCCAAAGTCAGATGCTCAACCAACTGAGCCACCCAGGTGCCCCTCCTTTAACATTTCAATAAAGGAATTGCTGATTTGTTCATCAATATTGTCTAAATATGATGTACATAATTCTGGATGTGGATGTTGGAGATCAGGGTATCAGCTTGGTAAGGTGAGTGCCCTCCCTCTGCCGAGTTACAGAATCCTCATTGTATCCTCACATGGTGGAAGGGGCTAGATATTTTTTTCTGCATAATGTTTTTTTTCTATGGATCTACCACAATTTGTCCATTTCTCTAGTGTTGATGTTTGGTTGTTTCTGATGTTTTGCTATTGTAAATAATGATGGGCTAAATACCTTTTGTGTATAAGTTGTCTGATTTTCAGATTACTTCCTTGGAATAAATTCCTAGAAGTAAAATTACAGAGGTGAATGATCGGAGTAGATTTAAAGGGACTCCTTTGTATTTTCGATTATTTTTCAGAACTCCTGGGTCAGTTTAGATCTCCAGTGTCCACCTTGAGAATACATGCCATTGTCCTCAGAAACCAACATTGAGAAAACAAAACTATATTTATATTTATTTTTTTATAGAGACTTTTAAAAATTATTTGTTTATTTATTTTGAGGGAGAGAGAAAGACAGCGTGAGTGGGGGAAAATCAAAGAGAGAGAATCCCAAGCAGGCTCTGTCTTATCAGCAAGGAGCTGGATACGGGGCTTGATCCCATGAACCACAAGATCATGACCTGAGCTGAAATCAAGAGTCAAATGCTTACCTGACTGAGCCACCCAGGTATCCCTTTATTTATATTTTTAATATTTTTTAATTTGACCAACAAGAAAGTTTCCACATAGTTCTCATGGTTATCATTTTACATCTATCTAATATCCCACAGTGTTATCTTACCTTTACACTGTTCTTTGTTAGCAGTCTTTTTCCAATATGTTACATTATCTAACATAGTAAATTATTAGAAGCAACTATTTTCCAGACTGTTTTCTAGTCTTGTTTTCTTTGAATTATTTTCTGTCAGGCAAATTATCAGCAATAAGTCATAAGTTCTGAACATTTTTATTATGTATGGATTTTAAAGGGCTCTCTCAGGGCGTGATGAACATCATTTCCTGGAGGTCACTGAGCAAGGACACATCCTTCTTGAAGTGTGGGAAAGTGTGGGAAAGTGTGTGTGTGTGTGTGTGTGTGAGAGAGAGAGAGAGAGAGAGAGAGAGAGGAGAGGAGAGGGAAGGGGGGAGGGAAGAGGAGAGAGAAGGGAAAGATGGGAGGGGAGGGGAGGAGGAGAGAGATGGAAACCATTGGCCTCTAAGGTCTCATCTAACTCTGATTTTGTGACTTAGTATATCGTCTCAGTATCCAAGGCAGTCTTGCTGATGAGGGTTTGAAGAACTCCATTGTGACTTTGGCCAACTCACATTATCTCCTTGGGTTTCATTGAAACCCATAGATGCACATAAAGATAATTTATGTAAATCACATTAAATGCTAAGTTAAATATCTCTGGGTAAAAAAAAAAAAAAAAATGTTGTCACCCTTACACCATCATGGAAATCTGATTTGCCTTACATGCAAATTCCTTCCACCCCACAGATTTTGTCCACCTGGCTCCTTGCTACTCCCTACCTGCCCCCCACCCCCCAGCTTAGGGTTCTTCAAAGGGAATTACCCTTGGGAAACTGGAGGTGAGAGGTTTGTTTGCTCCTGTTGAGCTGGCTGCCTTCCACATGGCTTTATCCAGGATGGCTTGGAAAGCTGACATCTCTGAATGCAAATTGGAGATGATGGGAGACAGTGGGAGGTTCATTGTATCCTGGAGAATTGAACTGTTGCAATAGTATGTGTCAAGCCTGTGAAAATTAGTTTAAAGTACTAAAAATAACTTTTAAAAATTCCACTGTAGTATTTTATAGAATAACACTGCACCTTGGGGCACCTGGCTGGCTTAGTCAGTAGAGCAGGAGACTCCATCTTGAGGTTGAGTTTGTTCAAGCCCCACGTTGGGTGTAGAGATGACTTAAAAATAAAATCTTTAGAGGTGCCTGAGTGACTCAGTCAGTTAAGTGTCTGACTTCAGCTCAGGTCATGATCTCACGGTTTGTGAGTCTGAGCCCCGCATCAGGCTCTCTGCTGTCAGCACAGAACCTGCTTTGGATCCTCTGTTCCCCTCTCTCTCTCTGCCCCTCCCCCAGTTGTTCATTCTCTCTCTCTCTCTCTCAAAAATAAATAGACATTAATAAAAATAATAAAATCTTTAAGACAAAACAAAACAGTGCACCAAAATATCCTCCACATAAGCCTCATAGGTCATGGTGTCTGAAGTTTTCTCAGCATCTTAACACAAAAACCGGGGTGGTGTTTAACCTCATAATCTGCTCATTGTTCCGCAGACTTGGAGAAGTGACCCGCCTTGTGTACATCTTCATTCATTTCTGAGAAAAACACATGGTGGTCTCACTCAGTACCTAAAAAGCCAACTGCCGATTGCTCTCCTGAACAAAACAGTTTCTTCACATTCTCCCAAACTTGGCATGATCCTGGTACATCTGAGGGCAAGAAGACCGTGCTGGAGCCCAGAATCTGATAACAGGGCCGTACATTTTATTTTTAACCAGCCAGAATGCATACTTGCCTAGAATTTTATTTACAGCCAACTTTTAAAAATCTCACATTGAAAGCAAAATGCTAAATCAGATACAAATCAATAACAATTCTGTCTTCAGATTCAAAACAAAATTGAATTCAGTAAATCGAATTCAATATCTAACAGTGGGAACGCTGTGCATGTTATTTTGGGAGAAGGCGTGGACACGATTGATGTCTATCATGAACAGGCAGATAGAAATAGTAAAAAGTCGATTTCAATTTCTGAGGCAATTGAATGAAATACCTACGTGTGGATTTAAAAAGCAAGTATCCCATACTACTTAAATTAAGAATGTGTTTCTTCTGTGACCCAGCATTACTGCATCTGGCAATATTTCCCAAGGAAACACATTCACAGGCCCATAAAGAGAGCATGTGGGGATTTTCATGGTGGTGCAGTGTGGAAGGGGAGCTTGAGCCCATCAGGAGTGCATATCTGAGGGAAGGGAGAAGTGGACCGTGGTGCCTTACACAGTAGAATTCCGTGTGGCAGCTAGAGGCTTGGGACATATGGACATAGTGTAGATAGATCTTAAAAACATTACTACTGAGTGAGCAAAGAGGCAGGATGAGATCTAGGTAAGGTAGGTTCAAAATACCCGAACTTATAATCGTTCACTTTTTGTAAGAGCATAGATAGGAATTCATGTGGTTGCCTTATGGAATGGGAGCAGGAAACTGAGAGAGGATTGGGGGATGAAAGTGAATAAAGGATAAAAATGCATGGGACCTTCCAGAGGCCAATGACGACAGAATGGCAACAATATCCTGCACAGACACCCAGAAAAGTGGAGGAAAGTACAAGGTATGAGTGAATAAAACTTCACGTGGAGGAAGGCTGGGTCTCACACTGGGAATATGGCATACACTTTCCCAAAATAAGTAAAAAAAAAAAAAAAAAAAAATGAGTTCTGTTCTCTTAAGGATAAATGCATATTTATAATTTTAATTTATTCAGCCATCCCAAGAATGGATTTAGTGAGCTAATTGGGCATTAAAGTTTGATGCTAGTGCATGTGATGCAGAAGGTGTCCATCCATTAGTTGGTCTTCTCTAAGTTGGTTTTTCAAAAAATACACTCTTCCCATTCATCCTTTTCTCTCCCACAAACTACTGATCTGTTCCCTGTTGACGTAGTTTTGCCTTTTCCAGAATGTCATATGGTTGGAATCAAATGGCAAGGAGCCCTCTCAGATTGGCTTCTTTCACTTACTAATATGCATTTAAGGTTCTCCCGTGTCTTGTCACAGCTCGGTAGCTTATAAATCAGTTTTCAAAAGAATATTTGATCTGAGTATCTTCAGAGTATAATTAAGTATTCTCTGTGCTTAATATATTGCTTATAACAATATGAAATTTGTATCAGACAAGCCTGTAATTGAAGCCAAGTGTTACACCTTACCTGTCATTTTTTCCCCCCTCTTAGGTTTTGGTGGCCCCTAGGACACCTCTCTGCAAATTAAAAAAGGTGCCCATTCCTCAAGAAAAACTGTGTAA